>NC_054871.1:723635-1053635 GCF_018320785.1 Cheilinus undulatus | reverse complement strand
GGTTGGATGGATGGATGGATGGCTGGCTGGTTAGTTGGATGAATGCATGGATGGATGGTTGGTTGGATGGATGGATGGCTGCTTGGTTGGATGGATGGATGGATGGCTGCTTGGTTGGATGGATGGATGGATGGCTGGCTGGTTGGTTGGATGAATGCATGGATGGATGGTTGGTTGGATGGATGGATGGCTGGTTGGATGCTGAGGGTATTTAACAGGTCAGTGAGTGTGCTGTCATGACCACATTAAACTGGGAATAATCAGGTGATAGTGATGGTCTGATGCGCTAACGTGAACTTTAGTAACCTTTTCTGTAAAATCAGAAGTGATTGTCAACGTTTTAAGTGTTTCTGCTCATACTTTAAATGTTTTCTCAGTCCTAATCAGCAGAGTCGTGTCGTAAACAAGCAGCAACAAGAAGCCGGTGCAGTTATGGAGGAAGAGATCAGTGTGGATGCTGCTAAAGCGCCAGTTTTACCAGAACTTGAGGACATTACTTCTTTGAAGAAACACAAAGAACAGCAGTGAGTTGTTTTCTTTTCAAAAACCACAAAAGTGGTGTACTGACATGTCTACGGTCGCCATGGTTACCGTTATGTGGTTCTTTAGTAGTGGCTCGGTAGTACAATGATGCGTGAACCCTCAGCCATCTCTTTCATTCACTACCTTTTAAACCATCAAGGACAAAAATGTCCACCTCTGAAAAACTGCTATAAAAACTTAACAGATTCATATTTTTCTGCTTTTTTTTGCATAAATCTCTTAAACAACCTCAGCTGTGCTCAAAACTACCAAACATTCAATCATTTTGAGGATTTTAACCCCTTAAATGCCGGTTTGATTACTTAAAGTCAATGTTGTTTTTATAAAAAAAAAAAAAAAGTGAAATAATGTGATGTCTTTCTTAAACCAAATGTTGGATGGCTGGGGCGTTATTTCTAAATCCAGCTTGGACATGTCCATGATTAGCCAAAATACTGACTTTGATGCATTTTTAGTTTTTGTGTAGCATCTGATTTAAAATTTACTACTCTTTCAAGTCATTAAGGACAGAAATGTCCCATTGACTCCCATTCAAACCACTTTGTATGATCTCATAGCCATGGCGTGATATAGTCGGGCATTCTGTAATGTTATGGTTTCAGCTGAAGTTGTTTCAGAGATTTATGCAAAAAAAGGAGGAAAAATATTAATCTGTTTAGTTTTTATAGCAGTTATTTTGGAAGTGGACATTTTTGTCCTTAACAACTTTAAAGGGTAGTAAATGTGTTTCACAGAGTTCCCCTGACCTTTTAGAGAAACTGAAACATGAATTCCTAAATTTGCCTAGAAGGAAACTTAACAAAAATTGGACCACATGCACTAACAGCTAAAATGATGAGCAGAGAAAGAGGAAACATTTGGATAAAAATGTCCGTAGTGATGCCTGAGGGTTCAGGACTAAAGGTTTGTTATGAACCTCAGCGCCCCGGGGAACACAGTATCCACAGATTTAAGGCAATGAGAAGATGCACGCATGAACAGACCATGAGCGTCATCAGAGGCAGAAACGTTCACCATGTGAACTGGCGTGCTCTGAGGTGGACTCTCTGGCCTTACCACAGACCTTCTAGAGCTCCTGCAGCTCTGTCAGAATATCAAACAGTGTAGCTTACTGTAGCATGGACCAATAAAGACTCTTACAGTGTTCAGTCTAACTCTAGTGAAGCTGAATTGACTGTTCATTCAGATAGAGGTGTGTCTTTACCTGAACAGCCTGGTTGGAGGTCTGTTGTCTGGATGTTCTCACCAATAAAGAAAGATCAGATTTTAGTGAACACCTCCTCAGCACCTACTCAGACGTAAACTTAAAAAAAAGTTTTTTACTTTTACTTGAGTAGATTTATTACGACAGAGTATTAGGGCCACACGAAGAGGAAAAAAAAAACAAAAGAATATATATTTATTTTTTGACATTACAAGAATAAAATTGTAATATTACAAGAAAAAAACTTGAAATATTAAGAGGAAAAAAAGTTGTAATGTTATGAGAAAAAAGTCATAATTTATGAGAATGAAATATTTCAAGACAGACAGGCTGCCGCAGTACCGCAGATCTGCGATGGAGTATTGTCCTGATTCTGATAATAATTTGATGCTGATGTGCCAAAAGATGAAACTGATACTAAAGTAGGGCTTCACAACATGCTCAACACTACTTATGTTAACAGCAGACTTTCTTTCTTGTAGTATTTTATTCTTGTAATATTATGAGTTTTCTTCTCTTAATATTACAACTTTTTTCTCGTAATATCTTTTTTTTTTTTTTATTCTTTTCTTTGTTTTTCTCTTGGTGTGGCCCTTAGACTCCGAGGTATTTATAGACCAGAACTTCACTCTTACTACAGTGAATTTTACTGGAGTTCATCCTCCTCTGGAAACAGGACACGAAAACAAAAACAGTTTTCAGTTTCTAATAATTCTTGATTTAATCTCAAACCCAGAATGAGATTTTTCTGTTTTTATTCCTTTTTTTTTAACAGTTATTGGTAAACGTCTTTATTGAACTTGAATTCCTCATTTCAAAATAAAAGCTGGTTGATCATAAAACACACTGACATTAGCATCAAACACTGCCTTCATTTTAGACTCACAACTCTAAACGGCTTATTTTCTCTTATTTATTTAAAGAGACAGAAAACAATAAAGACAAATTTAAACATGCTAGAGTTAGCAAACATGCTAATGTGTATCTGTAGAGACAGAACAACGGTGAGAGTGTGCAGACATGCTACGATCATGTATGTTAGAGTGAGGTGTGTGCAGACATGCTACGATCATGTATGTTAGAGTGAGGTGTGTGCAGACATGCTACGATCATGTATGTTAGAGTGAGGTGTGTGCAGACATGCTACGATCATGTATGTTAGTGTGAGGTGTGTGCAGACATGCTATGATCATGTATGTTAGTGTGAGGTGTGTGCAGGCATGCAACAATCATGTATGTTAGTGTGAGGTGTGTGCAGACATGCTACGATCATGTATGTTAGTGTGAGGTGTGTGCAGACATGCTACGATCATGTATGTTAGTGTGAGGTGTGTGCAGACATGCTACGATCATGTATGTTAGTGTGAGGTGTGTGCAGACATGCTACAATCATGTATGTTAGTGTGAGGTGTGTGCAGACATGCTACGATCATGTATGTTAGTGTGAGGTGTGTGCAGACATGCTACAATCATGTATGTTAGAGTGAGGTGTGTGCTGTGCAGGGCTGTTATAAATGTAAGCAGGAGATTCCTACGTGTGTGTTAGAGACAGGTCAGGATGTCAGCTGAACTCTTCCCTGGTTATAGTCTTTGTTTAGACCGGTTGTACTCTAGGGGGACTACAGGTAAACCCTCCACTACACCGCTGCTCTAAGCCCTCGTCAGTCTTTCTGATGGTGACTTGAAGTTGCCGTCTGGGTCTCAATTAAACCAGAACATGCAAAAAGCCGTGCAGCGTTCCCCAATCTTTACTGGGTTCAAAGGTCAAAGAGAGCACGTAAACCCTGAGCCTGGTGCGAGCTCTAAGCTTTGTGTGGCCCCTCTTCTTACCCAGAGGGATCTTCTCCACCAGGTACAGGTAGCTGGCGAAGAACTCGCTCCTCACCGTGTGGAGGATGTGGAAGGACATGCTGTGGCGACACATGGTCTCATCCGTATCCTTCCAGCGGTCCCTCAGAGCCAGGTGAGCCTGGCACTCAAAGTTTGGTGGTACGCTGTTCTCCTCTTCTTCAACAGAAACCTCCATCCTGGCTCGACGTGGTCCTGGATCAGCTTATCCCGGACGGGTCTCAAGGAGTGATAGTAAGGCTCTCTGACTGTTTCTATATCTGTCCAGCTGAGTGTTCAACGCCTCCCTGCCAGCCTTCAACTGATCGTCTGAGATCTTTTTCAGGGGGCGGCGCTCCAGGGATCACCTGCTCCGGACTGAGGGGTGAGGAGGGGGAGGGGGAGGAGTATGGGGGGGGCTGCAGTCTCAGTACGAACAGAGGACGATGGATTTCAGGCTGTGAATTCCAGCTGAACATGAGAGTCCATACGTCCTTGTTGCTGTAGACCAGGTCCTAAAATTAGACCGGCCTTCTGGCACACTTCCACCCGCAGCAGAGGACCAGGATCCAGCTCATTCTTTAGACCAGAGGACCAGGATCCAGCTCATTCTCTAGACCAGAGGACCAGGATCCAGCTCATTCTCTAGACCAGAGGACCAGGATCCAGCTCATTCTTTAGACCAGAGGACCAGGATCCAGCTCATTCTTTAGACCAGAGGACCAGGATCCAGCTCATTCTTTAGACCAGAGGACCAGGATCCAGCTCATTCTCTAGACCAGAGGACCAGGATCCAGCTCATTCTCTAGACCAGAGGACCAGGATCCAGATCATTCTTTAGACCAGAGGACCAGGATCCAGCTCATTCTTTAGACCAGAGGACCAGGATCCAGCTCATTCTCTAGACCAGAGGACCAGGATCCAGCTCATTCTTTAGACCAGAGGACCAGGATCCAGCTCATTCTCTAGACCAGAGGACCAGGTTCTTGTGGCTCTTTTATGCCTTAAAGGTGCAGTGTGTAATATTTAGCCTAGTAGCATTTAGTAAAACAAACAAACTTGGTTAAATGAAACATGATGTCTGTAGGTAGGTCTATCCTAATTAGTGTTTATCCAGCTGAAAAAAGATGTGTTTTTCTTTAATATTAACTCACAATAAGCAATCTATTCATACATGGGGAGGGTCCCCTCCATGGGCGCCACCATCTTGAATTTATTGCATTTTGCATGTTTCTATGGTGCCACAGAAGCGACCAAATAACAGATACACTTTTTTTTTAAATTCCACTGGTTGCCACAGTTTTCACCAGAGAAACATGCAAAATGCAATAAATTCAAGATGGCGGCGCCCATGGAGGGGACCCTCCCCATGTATGAATAGATTGCTTATTCTGAGTTAATATAAAAAAAAAAACACATTTTTTCAGCTGGATAAACACTAATTAGGATAGACCTACCTACAGACATCATGTTTCATTTAACCAAGTTTGTTTGTTTTACTAAATGCTACTAGGCTAAATATTACACACTGCACCTTTAATTTGAAACTTTTTTGTCATTTTTCACCATTTTTTTCATCCTTTTGCCATTAAGTTCCAATTTCTTTACCTGTGTGTACCTGAGTGTGCCTGAGTGTACCTGAGTGTACCTGAGTGTGCCTGTGTGTACCTGAGTTTACCTGTGTGTACCTGAGTGTGCCTGAGTGTACCTGAGTGTACCTGAGTGTACCTGAGTGTGCCTGTGTGTACCTGAGTTTACCTGTGTGTACCTGAGTGTACCTGAGTGTGCCTGTGTGTACCTGAGTGTACCTGAGTGTACCTGTGTGTACCTGAGTGTACCTGTGTGTACCTGAGTGTACCTGAGTGTGCCTGTGTGTACCTGAGTGTACCTGTGTGTACCTGTGTGTACCTGAGTGTACCTGAGTGTACCTGAGTGTACCTGAGTGTACCTGTGTGTACCTGAGTGTACCTGAGTGTGCCTGTGTGTACCTGAGTGTACCTGAGTGTGCCTGTGTGTCCCTGAGTGTACCTGAGTGTACCTGTGTGTACCTGTGTGTACCTGAGTGTGCCTGTGTGTACCTGAGTGTACCTGAGTGTACCTGTGTGTGCCTGTGTGTACCTGAGTGTACCTGAGTGTACCTGAGTTTACCTGAGTGTACCTGAGTGTACCTGAGTGTACCTGAGTTTACCTGAGTGTACCTGAGTTTACCTGAGTGTACCTGAGTGTACCTGAGTGTACCTGAGTTTACCTGAGTGTACCTGTGTGTACCTGAGTTTACCTGAGTGTACCTGTGTGTACCTGAGTGTACCTGTGTGTACCTGAGTGTACCTGAGTTTACCTGAGTGTACCTGAGTGTACCTGAGTGTACCTGAGTGTACCTGAGTGTACCTGAGTGTACCTGAGTGTACCTGAGTGTACCTGAGTGTACCTGAGTGTACCTGAGTGTACCTGAGTGTACCTAGTAATACCTGAGTGTACCTGAGTGTACCTGAGTGTACCTGAGTGTACCTAGTAATACCTGAGTGTACCTGAGTGTACCTGAGTGTACCTGAGTGTACCTGAGTGTACCTGAGTGTACCTGGGTGTACCTGAGTGTACCTGAGTGTACCTGTGTGTCCCTGAGTGTACCTGAGTTTACCTGAGTGTACCTGAGTTTACCTGTGTGTACCTGAGTGTACCTGAGTTTACCTGTGTGTACCTGTGTGTACCTGAGTGTACCTGAGTTTACCTGAGTGTACCTGAGTGTACCTGAGTGTACCTGAGTTTACCTGAGTGTACCTGTGTGTACCTGAGTGTACCTGAGTTTACCTGAGTGTACCTGTGTGTACCTGAGTGTACCTGAGTGTACCTGAGTGTACCTGAGTGTACCTGAGTGTACCTGAGTGTACCTGAGTGTACCTGAGTGTACCTGAGTGTACCTGAGTGTACCTGAGTGTACCTGAGTGTACCTGAGTGTACCTGAGTGTACCTGAGTGTACCTGGGTGTACCTGAGTGTACCTGAGTGTACCTGAGTGTACCTGAGTGTACCTGAGTGTACCTGAGTGTACCTGAGTGTACCTGAGTGTACCTGGGTGTACCTGAGTGTACCTGAGTGTACCTGGGTGTACCTGAGTGTACCTGGGTGTACCTGAGTGTACCTGAGTGTACCTGGGTGTACCTGAGTGTACCTGAGTGTACCTGGGTGTACCTGGGTGTACCTGAGTGTACCTGGGTGTACCTGAGTGTACCTGAGTGTACCTGAGTGTACCTGAGTGTACCTGAGTGTACCTGTGTGTACCTGAGTGTACCTGTGTGTACCTGTGTGTACCTGAGTTTACCTGAGTTTCCCTGAGTTTCCCTGAGTGTACCTGAGTGTACCTGAGTGTGCCTGAGTGTACCTGTGTGTGCCTGTGTGTACCTGAGTTTACCTAAGTGTACCTGAGTGGACATGAATTTATCTGAGTGTACCTGTGTGTACCTGAGTGTGCCTGAGTGGACATGAATTTATCTGAGTATACCTGTGTGTACCTGAGTTTCCCTGAGTTTCCCTGAGTGTACCTGAGTGTGCCTGTGTGTACCTGAGTGTACCTGTGTGTACCTGTGTGTACCTGTGTGTACCTGAGTGTACCTGTGTGTACCTGAGTTTACCTAAGTGTACCTGAGTGGACATGAGTTTACCTAAGTGTACCTGAGTGGACATGAGTTTATCTGAGTGTACCTGTGTGTACCTGAGTTTACCTGAGTGTACCTGTGTGTACCTGAGTTTCCCTGAGTTTCCCTGAGTGTACCTGAGTGTACCTGAGTTTACCTGAGTGTACCTGTGTGTACCTGAGTTTACCTGAGTGTACCTGTGTGTACCTGAGTTTACCTGAGTTTACCTGAGTGTACCTGTGTGTACCTGAGTTTACCTGAGTGTACCTGTGTGTACCTGAGTTTACCTGAGTGTACCTGAGTGTACCTGAGTGTACCTGAGTGTACCTGAGTTTACCTGAGTGTACCTGTGTGTACCTGAGTTTACCTGAGTTTACCTGAGTGTACCTGTGTGTACCTGAGTTTACCTGAGTTTCCCTGAGTGTACCTGTGTGTACCTGAGTTTACCTGAGTTTACCTGAGTGTACCTGTGTGTACCTGAGTTTACCTGAGTTTACCTGAGTGTACCTGTGTGTACCTGAGTTTACCTGAGTTTACCTGAGTGTACCTGTGTGCCTTCAGAGGTTATGTGATTTTCTAACTCAGTAATATTTTTCTTATGAACACTAAATGCCTTATTAGCTTTTTCTAATAAATCAGCTCTCTTCCTCAGTAACCCCGCTACCACTCTCTCTCCCTTGAGTGTTGTAGTTTGACCACAGCGGTCTCCTGATGCTGCAGCACTCGTCGTCCTTCACAGTGACTGAGGAATACTGTATATATTTTTAACCCTAACATAAATCACGTCCTGCTGTGTCCATCACGAGCCCCAGACTAAATTTAGCGTGGTGACATCAGCCGTCACAGCAGTGGGGTCGGACCGCGCTGAGACGAGCAAATACTTGTTGAGCAGATCAACCGTGTTACCCGATCCATGAGTCCCTCTGAGCGGTTTAGGATCTGAATCAAGACTTTTTAAGGTTTATGATGTCAGAAATTACTCCAGGAAACGCATTTATACATTAATTTACCTCAAAAGAGCACAAAAAACACCAAACCCATGAAGGACTGGAGTTTCTCTCTGATAGCATTTCCTCAGCTCTCCTGATACTTCTAGACCAGTGTTACTCAACCAAAGAGCCAAACTGTTTAAAAAAAAACCTTTGCAAGAGCCACAATCTAGGTAGCAATAAAAACACGGCAAAGGTGGCAAAATGAACCAAAAGTGGCAAAAATGTGGCAAAAAATGAGAATTAAAAATGGGCAAAAAGCAGACAAGAGTGGCAAAATAGGGCAAAAAAAAAAGGAAACAAGGGTTTTTAATGGCAAAAGGTCGCTTAATTGTGTGAAAAGTGGTGAAAAGGGGCAAAAATGGGTTAAATGGGTCAATTAGGTCTGACAGTTAAAGCTTTCTGTATCAGTCTGGGAAACAAACTCATCAATGTGGTTAATTTCTGAGGAATAATATTTGAAATGAAGACATAAAAGAGCCACAGATCGTCACTACACAGCTACACGTTGAGTATCACTGCCCTAAAGCTCGTTCTGTGAGGCAGGTTTTTTTGTCGTATTGGCGTTTCATCCACACAGAAATAACATTTTTGGGGGAGCAGGTGGCCTAGTGGTTAAAGGTGTTCCCCATGTACGCGGGCGGCCGGGGTTCGAATCCGGCCCGAGGCCCTCCACCGCATGTCTCCCCCCCACCTTCGACCCTGTTTCCGACTCTATCAACTGTCCCCCTCTATCTTATCAAGGCACAAAAATGCCCAAAAATAAATCTTTAAAAAAGAAATGGCATTTTGGGAGGCCATAAATGCTACTTTAATCTGTAAAAGCTTTCCATTTTAGTCTTCGTGTGGACGGCTAGCTGAATCTTTCTTGAAATGATTACGTCACACGTTGCGCAGCACACTTACGCCTCATGAGCTGTAGAACCAAAACAACAATGGCGGATTACAGGGCTGTGTTTGTGCTGCAGAAGCTTCTGAGCCTGTTAAAGCTTCATCAGACAAATCTGATGTTCCTTTACCACCACAGAGAACAGCAGACACCAGACGTTCTTAGATCCACCACAGAGAACAGCAGACACCAGACGTTCTTAGATCCACCAATGAGAACAGCAGACACCAGACGTTCTTAGATCCACCAATGAGAACAGCAGACACCAGACGTTCTTAGATCCACCACAGAGAACAGCAGACACCAGACGTTCTTAGATCCACCAATGAGAACAGCAGACACCAGACGTTCTTAGATCCACCAATGAGAACAGCAGACACCAGACGTTCTTAGATCCACCAATGAGAACAGCAGACACCAGACATTCTTAGATCCACCACCGACAACAGCAGACACCAGACGTTCTTAGATCCACCACCGAGAACAGCAGACACCAGACGTTCTTAGATCCACCAATGAGAACAGCAGACACCAGACGTTCTTAGATCCACCAATGAGAACAGCAGACACCAGACGTTCTTAGATCCACCAATGAGAACAGCAGACACCAGACGTTCTTAGATCCACCACCGAGAACAGCAGACACCAGACGTTCTTAGATCCACCAATGAGAACAGCAGACACCAGACGTTCTTAGATCCACCAATGAGAATTATAAGAATAAAATTCTGTTATTTTTTAAATCCTGACTTTAAATTCTGACTTTAAATTAAATTTTTTGTTATTTTTACCCACAGCGATGAACTCGGCAGGGCGTTATGTAAAGGGTTCCGTATGTGTACAAGATAACTGGAGAACGGAAAGTTGGATCTTCACCAAACTTTCAGGGAATATTGGGATAGTGACAGGGAAGAATCGAGTAGATTTTGGTGATGATCCGCGCACCTGTTCAGTATATTAATCAATGGGAGCGCGAGTTCCTCGGTGGCGCTGCTTCGGCGTGGGTCTGCCGCCTCAGACCGCCATTCTAGTTTTATTCTGACTTTAAATTAGAAAGTCTGACCTTTTTTAAATTCTGACTTTAAAATCTGACTTTCATTTAGAATTCAGTTTTGTTTTTTAAATCTGAGTTTAATTTCAGAATTCTGACATTTGTTCTTAAAACCCGACTTAAAATTGAGGTTTCTGACTTTTCTTCCTTAAATTCTGACTTTAAATCCAGAATTTAAATTTCAAAATGTTCTACTCTCATTTAAAATACAGACTATTTAAAAAAGACTTCAAAATCTGGATTCAAACTCAGATTCCTGATTTCCTTTTTTAACAGTTCTGAGTTTAGATCCAGAATTTTGACTTTAAATCCAGATTGTTTTTCCCAAATTGACTTCAAATCAAGAATTCTGTTGTTTTATTAAATGCAGACTTCAAAATGTGACTTCAGACTCAGAAATCTGATGTGTTTTTTTTTTTAAGTTTTTTAAGTTTTTAATGTGACTTTAAATTTTGACTTTTAAAAGTTCTGTATTTAAATCAAGAATTCTGACTGATAAAAAGTTCTGACTTTAAAATCTGACCCTTAATTCAAAATTTTCTGGTATGTGTTTTCTTTTTTTATTCTGAGTTTAACGTCATAATTCTTACTTTTGTTCTAAAAATTCTATTCAGAATTTTGATTTTTTTTGTTATATTTTAACTATAAATTTAGAATTCTGACTCTTTTCTAGTCTTTGAACTAGGGATTCTCATTTTAATTTCAAAATCAGACTTGTTCTCTCATAATTCTGACGTTAATCTCAGAATTCCTAAACCAGGTCTGATGTTAGAATTCCTAAACCAGGTCTGATGTTAGAATTCCTAAACCAGGTCTGATGTTAGAATTCCTAAACCAGGTCTGGTTTTAGTTTTTAACCCAGTGTCTTTAATCTTCTTCTTTGGCTCTGACATTAATCAGTGATGGAAACAGAGAAGAGAGGAATTCCAGGAAAATTTTTGTCTTTAATGACTTGCAGTGACCTCTGCAGCCTCTAGGAGGTGCTAACAACGTCTCATGTTCTTCTTCCCTCGTGTCGTGCGATGCCCTCGGTGCTCCGCCGCCCTCTGAGGATGGTTAACCCCCCGGGGAGCAGCAGAGGGTCGGTCTGAGCCTCCAGCTCAGATCTTTAATCTTTGTGAACCTTGAGCAGAGAAACCTGGGTCTGTCCCTGCAGCCTGTGAGATCCTCCAGAGGAGTCATCCTCGTCTTCATCCTCCACTCTCACACTAAATCACACCTCTAAAAAACTCCACCTGATCACTTTTGCGCTGCTTTTCCTCCAGCTGCCTGAACTGGAGCTGTCTAACTCTCTCAGCATGTCGTCGTCGCTCTCAGGATGTTTTTTCTTCTCCTCGGCTCTGAGGGCAGGGATCAGGTTCTGAGTTTTACAGGCCTGGTCCTGAACGCTGTAATAACTCATCAGGTAATGTGGGTTTGGATCAGGTGCTGCTGACAGTGAGGATTTAATCGCTGAGGATGACGAATGACAACATCCTGAGGGCGTGGAGCTCAAACCGAAGCTCGTACCGTTGGCCAATCACGGTTCTCTGTCAGAGAGCCAAAGACAGACCGGGGCCGTTTCTCTTCCTGTAAACCAGCGTCCTGCTGAGCGGGGTTTGATGGCAGCCATTGCTCAGTAAAACAGAGAAGAATTTCCTCCATCTGGAGCTGGAAACAGCAGCGTAGGAGCGTCCATGTTGTTGTGAGTCAGCATGGTGGTGATGGAGGAACAAGACGTTTCTAACAGATGAGGAGAGTTTAAAGGTCATGATCCCACCTGTAACCTACCTGTAATGATTCTGTTTCTTTAGGTTTCTCTCATTGCATTTCATATTTCTAATGAGGAAGCCCTGAAGTTTAGGAGCTCTTTTCACAGCTGATCTGAGCAGATGATGATGATGACCGTCCTGCAGCAGATGAAGATGACCATCCTGCAGCAGATGAAGATGACCGTCCTGCAGCAGATGAAGATGGCCATCCTGCAGCAGGTGAGGATGACCGTCCTGCAGCAGATGAAGATGACCATCCTGCAGCAGGTGAGGATGACCATCCTGCAGCAGATGAAGATGGCCATCCTGCAGCAGGTGAAGATGACCATCCTGCAGCAGGTGAAGATGACCATCCTGCAGCAGGTGAAGATGACCATCCTGCAGCAGGTGAGGATGACCATCCTGCAGCAGATGAAGATGACCATCCTGCAGCAGGTGAGGATGACCATCCTGCAGCAGATGAAGATGGCCATCCTGCAGCAGATGAAGATGGCCATCCTGCAGCAGATGAAGATGACCATCCTGCTGCAGATGAAGATGACCATCCTGCAGCAGGTGAGGATGACCGTCCTGCAGCAGATGAAGATGGCCATCCTGCAGCAGATGAAGATGACCATCCTGCAGCAGATGAAGATGACCATCCTGCAGCAGGTGAGGATGACCGTCCTGCAGCAGATGAAGATGACCGTCCTGCAGCAGATGAAGATGACCGTCCTGCAGCAGATGAAGATGGCCATCCTGCAGCAGATGAAGATGACCATCCTGCAGCAGGTGAGGATGACCATCCTGCAGCAGATGAAGATGACCATCCTGCAGCAGATGAAGATGGCCATCCTGCAGCAGATGAAGATGACCATCCTGCAGCAGATGAAGATGACCATCCTGCAGCAGATGAAGATGACCATCCTGCAGCAGATGAAGATGACCGTCCTGCAGCAGGTGAGGATGACCATCCTGCAGCAGATGAAGATGACCGTCCTGCAGCAGATGAAGATGACCATCCTGCAGCAGATGAAGATGACCATCCTGCAGCAGATGAGGATGACCATCCTGCAGCAGATGAAGATGACCATCCTGCAGCAGGTGAAGATGACCATCCTGCAGCAGGTGAAGATGACCATCCTGCAGCAGGTGAAGATGACCATCCTGCAGCAGGTGAGGATGACCATCCTGCAGCAGATGAAGATGGCCATCCTGCAGCAGATGAAGATGACCATCCTGCAGCAGATGAAGATGGCCATCCTGCAGCAGGTGAGGATGACCGTCCTGCAGCAGATGAAGATGGCCATCCTGCAGCAGATGAAGATGACCATCCTGCAGCAGATGAAGATGACCGTCCTGCAGCAGATGAAGATGGCCATCCTGCAGCAGGTGAGGATGACCATCCTGCAGCAGATGAAGATGACCATCCTGCAGCAGATGAAGATGGCCATCCTGCAGCAGGTGAGGATGACCGTCCTGCAGCAGATGAAGATGACCATCCTGCAGCAGATGAAGATGGCCATCCTGCAGCAGATGAAGATGACCGTCCTGCAGCAGGTGAGGATGACCATCCTGCAGCAGATGAAGATGACCGTCCTGCAGCAGGTGAGGATGACCATCCTGCAGCAGATGAAGATGACCGTCCTGCAGCAGATGAAGATGACCATCCTGCAGCAGATGAAGATGACCATCCTGCAGCAGGTGAGGATGACCATCCTGCAGCAGATGAAGATGACCGTCCTGCAGCAGATGAAGATGACCATCCTGCAGCAGATGAAGATGACCATCCTGCAGCAGGTGAGGATGACCATCCTGCAGCAGATGAAGATGACCATCCTGCAGCAGATGAAGATGGCCATCCTGCAGCAGATGAAGATGACCATCCTGCAGCAGGTGAGGATGACCGTCCTGCAGCAGGTGAGGATGACCATCCTGCAGCAGATGAAGATGGCCATCCTGCAGCAGATGAAGATGACCATCCTGCAGCAGATGAAGATGGCCATCCTGCAGCAGATGAAGATGACCGTCCTGCAGCAGGTGAGGATGACCGTCCTGCAGCAGATGAAGATGACCGTCCTGCAGCAGGTGAGGATGACCATCCTGCAGCAGGTGAGGATGACCGTCCTGCAGCAGATGAAGATGACCGTCCTGCAGCAGATGAAGATGACCGTCCTGCAGCAGGTGAGGATGACCATCCTGCAGCAGATGAAGATGACCGTCCTGCAGCAGATGAAGATGACCGTCCTGCAGCAGATGAAGATGACCGTCCTGCAGCAGGTGAGGATGACCATCCTGCAGCAGATGAAGATGACCGTCCTGCAGCAGATGAAGATGACCGTCCTGCAGCAGATGAAGATGACCGTCCTGCAGCAGATGAAGATGACCGTCCTGCAGCAGCTACAGTGTTCATGCGACTCTTAGCAGGTAGTGGAGAGAATATCAGCTGGCTGTGGTGATCCAGATCATTCGGCTCAGATCAGGAAGAGTTGGCTCTTTGTGCTCCCACACACGTTAGAAACCATTTCAGCTTCATTAGATCAGTCTTATTTTATAAGGTCATGAGCGAGCTTACACCTCAGAGAGCAGAGACGTCCTCTGGAGGATCCTGGAGCTCTGCAGGATCCTGTTATCCAGCTGCTGTGAAATGTGGTGGCTCCACCTCTGACTTCTCCCGAAGTGATTCTGGGGTGAGGCAGGGGTGCATGTGAGACCCCAGCTCTTCAGTACCTGCATGGACCGGATCATGGGATGGGGAACGGGGGGCAGAAAACTGTAGAGGGTCACTGAGTGATGATGCTATGGTCCAGATGTCCTGAAGCACGTCTCCTGGACCAAAACAAAGATTTGGGGATGCCTTGGATGCTGCCATTGAATCTTTCATTGACCTCTCCTATGTAATCTTTCAGCCTGCTGTCTGTGAGGCTGAGGTCAACTGCAGGCTTGGACTCACACAGGGCGGTAGCCTCGCTGCGTGACATAGTGGCGTTCCCAGAATCTGAGCATGCAGATGACAGTCAAAGTCTTTGGGCCCTTCCAGTCTTACTGTGAGACCTGGATGTGGACTGATGGCCAGAGGCGCCGGCTGGACTCCTTTGAGGCGACTTCTTCGGCTCATCTTTGGGTGTTATTGTTAGACCGTGTGTCTGATGCTGACCTGTTCAGGAGAGTGGGAATGGGGAGGGTCAGCGATACGAGGGCGCCAGCGTGCATCATGTTGGACATGGTCCTGGAGCAGGTCTGGAGTAAGGCTGACAGGAGGCCAGACCAGTCCAGGACCAAGGGTGACTGTTACATGCGTCCTGGAGCGCTGCATGCCCTCTCTCTCCCTGGCTCCCTGGTCTCCCTCTACCTGTGTGGCTGCAGCACACCTGAGAGCTGTTAGCTCTCAGGGTGGAGGAGGGGAGTGTTTAGGGTGGCAGAGCAGAGCAGACACAGAGTCACTCACTCCTGGACAAACGTGGGGAGGTTTGTTTGTTTAAACCTCCTTCCTTGGTTAATTAAGTAATTAATTTGTTTTCTGAGCGTTTTCTTCCCCTGTGTCCTCATATGTTGCTGGTCTCTTCTGTACGTTCCTTATTTTAGTGGCTTAAATGAATCATTTTTAACCCGTAAGGACCAACCGTGACCTAGGGGTCACATGACCTTTAAACATCCTGTGAGAGACCTTGCAGAGCTTTTTTCTTGAAATAGAAAATAGTGAAAAAGTGTTTAAAAGTGACAAAAATGGATGGAAATGGACCAAAATGGGACGGCTGAGTGTGGACTTTCAGGGGTTAAGAGGCCGTAACAGTGACGCAGCAGCATATCCTGACATTTCCCATACCTGACCAGGTAGGTGAAGCAGCCTTTCACAATAAAAGCTCAGAGAGCAAAAATGGACATTTTGGTTGTTATTCAGGAAGTCTGTTTCTTTAAGTAGAGTTTCAAAATAAAAACTGGTGGAGCAGGAATGGTTGGGTTTGGCCGAGTTATTTAGGAGGTAGCATTTCACAATAAAAGCCTGCAGCAGATAAATTGACATTATTGGGCTTTTTTTAAGGAAATATAAAACTTCAACCAGATTTTCAAAATTAAAGTGTGGAAGTCAGAAACTGACCTTTTTGTCTGGTTAAACAGGAAGTTTGTAAAGTCCAGTAGGTGATGCAGCATTTCAAAATAACAGCTCAGATAGCAGACATTCATCTTTTTTCTATCGCGCAGGAAGAAATCATTCTAAGTATTTTTCAAAATAAGAGCATCAAGGTTGGAACTGATATTTATGGCTCTCTAAAGTCTGGGAGGCCAGATGCAGTCGGAAACTGAAAGTAAGTTCAATGTTTTTGGTAATCATTTTTCAAAATAAAGTTCCATCCAAACTTTAACAGTGTGCAGTGTTAGAGATGAACAGCTGATAACATCTACATTTATTGTTTCTTATGTTGCTGCTAAATAAATTCAGATTTTCTTACAGCCCCCTCCTCCCGTCCTTGGTAACAAACATGCGGCGTGTCCCAGCTGGAAACAAACGCCGCCGCTGCTGGTCTCCGTGTTTGTTTGTGCGGTTTAGTGAGAGTGTGTACATTAATTTAGTGTAATTTGGAACAACAAACACCTTTTTTCATGGCTGTTAGTGAGGTTTGAGAGAGCAGCCACCCAATTAGACCTACCCACAATCCTCCCCTCTGCCCCCCCTTCATGTTGCCATGGTAGCGTGCTGTCTGACAACATGTGGAGCCGCTCTCGGGGCCCGGCGCTCTCGGGGCCCGGTGCTCTCAGTGCCCTTGGAGGCTCCGTCCCTCACGCTGGTTTCAATCCCGTAACCTTTCAGATGGCGGCGTAATGAGTCCAAATGGATCGCACATGCTCACTCTGCCCCGACCAATCACTTCTCCATGGCGCCGATCTGCTCCCATGATTCAGTCTGTTTTTTGCTGGGTGAGTCAGAGCCGAGAGAAACTCAGAGAACTTCAGATGTTTAGTTTTCCTCTGACTGTGGAGGGAAACATTTCACCTTTTATAAACACCACTATCATCCCTGCTAGCTTTCTGCCCAGCCTGTCTCCTCTATCTCCATCTTTACAGTTTTATCATCCTCATAGCTGTATGTCTTTTTCAGCAGAACCTCCTTAACTCAAACTTTGTCTTCTTCTCTTCTTTTGAGCCTCAAACACAGACAAAGTGATTTTTTTTAACGATTGAATAACAATATTGATAAATGATAAACACTGATTAAACAAAAATATGACAATATTTAATAACATTAAAATAAATACAAACATTTTTGGACCTTTTAGACACATTCTTTCCTTGGTATTTAGTCTTAAAGCATTAAAGCATTAAATGCTTCATGCTGGACAATTTCAGTTTCCAAATGTAAAATTCCACTTTATTTTTCCCATGAGAAACAACAAAATATGCTCCAGAAGAAGAAAAAGTCAGCAAGACATCAACCTCTAATTAAGAAACTATGGTTTATAAGAGATCTCAATGAAAAAACTACAGCACCCACAATCCTCAGTGTCACAGAGATGTCTGTGATTAGTAGGGGATCAAATAAAAGTCTACTGGACCTGGTGGTCACTGAGTGACTCTGTGACTGGTGAACGGTCATCAGAGTGACTCTGTGACTGTTGAGCGGTCATCAGTGTGACTCTGTGACTGTTGAGCGGTCATCAGTGTGACTCTGTGACTGTTGAGCGGTCATCAGAGTGACTCTGTGACTGTTGAGCGGTCATCAGTGTGACTCTGTGACAGTTGAGCGGTCATCAGAGTGACTCTGGGACTGTTGAGCGGTCGTCACAGTGACTCTGTGACTGTTGAGCGGTCGTCACAGTGACTCTGTGACTGTTGAACGGTCGTCACAGTAACTGTGACTGTTTAGTGGTCATCAGAGTGACTCTGTGACTGTTGAGCGGTCATTAGAGTGACTCTGTGACTGTTGAGCGGTCATTAGAGTGACTCTGTGACTGTTGAGCGGTCATCAGAGTGACTCTGACTGTTGAGTGGTCATCAGAGTGACTCTGTGACTGTTGAGCAGTCATCACAGTGACTCTGTGACTGTTGAGCGGACATCAGTGTGACTCTGTGACTGTTGAGCGGTCATCACAGTGACTCTGTGACTGTTGAGCGGTCATCAGAGTGACTCTGTGACTGTTGAGCGGTCATCAGTGTGACTCTGTGACTGTTGAGCGGTCATCAGAGTGACTCTGTGACTGTTGAGCGGTCATCAGAGTGACTCTGTGACTGTTGAGCGGTCATCAGTGTGACTCTGTGACTGTTAAACGGTCATCAGTGTGACTCTGTGACTGTTGAGCGGTCATCACAGTGACTCTGTGACTGTTGAACGGTCATCAGTGTGACTCTGTGACTGTTGAGCGGTCATCACAGTGACTCTGTGACTGTTGAGCCGTCATCAGTGTGACTCTGTGACTGTTGAGTGGTCATCAGAGTGACTCTGTGACTGTTGAGCGGTCATCAGTGTGACTCTGTGACTGTTGAGCGGTCATCAGTGTGACTCTGTGACTGTTGAGTGGTCATCAGTGTGACTCTGTGACTGTTGAGCGGTTGTCACAGTGACTCTGTGACTGTTGAGCGGTCATCAGAGTGACTCTAATAATGACTGTGTCATTATTAGAAAGACTTCTTTATTTTAGAATTAAACAGATGAGTAAAGCTGTCTGTTGCACTGTGGCTTTGATACTTCCTGACTCTTTACTGCTAGAGGAAAACAATACTCAGCTGTGGGCATGGTTCTTAACTGGACCTGTATTCAAAGTGTACACAACCATCCACCTATGCTATTAAAAAGTCTGATTACTACCAGTCACGTGACCACAGAAACCATCTTTGCCCTCCTTTGTGATCCACTGTCAAACAACCATACGCCTATGAGGGCGGTATAACCACCAGGTGGTAGATCTCAGTCTTAACCTTAATCATTAATGGTTAGTTAGTCTGACGTAGTCCTTCTGGTTCTGTGTGAATCCAAATGTGTCCATTAGACAGCCAGAGGAACCAGAGGGAGCCAGAAGGGTGGATATGCAATGACCCTGGGATAAGAACTGGTGGTCTTTGGGGTATTTTTCTGTCTAAAAACATTTAAAGCACAGGCCTGGACTGCAGCACTTCCTGGATCCAGTTTCAGTGTACCTGAAAGAACATACCTGCACCAATAAAGCCTGCAGGTCATAAATAAGGAGCTGGTGGTGTGCACGCCCAATCACATGATTCTGGTAAATTAAGGTATTTTAGACCATGTTTTATTAAAGTATGAGCACCATAAATACATGAAAACCCTGAGTAAGCCAGTGTGTGTTAGTTGTGTGTGGTGTGATGTATTCTTGGTTGTTTTTGGGGGGGTAGGTAGAGAAACAGAGCTCGCTGCAGGAGCCATTAGCTGCTCCAGTAAATCTGCAGAGAGCTGAGAGAGTCGGCAGCTATTTCCTGTCTCTTGATCTCGGAGAGGCCGAGCTCGTTTGTGCCGACGGGGGTTCGCTTTCAGAAAACGCACAGGTTTGATGCCAACACTTTATTATTCTGTTTCATTTTGTGGAGCATGCCGTGGGTGTGTATGACGGCGTTTACCAAGCCTGCTCGCCGCCCTCTCACTGTTGTTATTGGCCTATTCAATAAAACCTCATATTACAGTCTGAACCAGCATCTCTGTGTTTACACCAGTTTCTTAATCAACTATTCCTGTTTTATTCTGGCACAGCTGTGGTCTGCTGTCATAAACTAAAACACTTTATTAAGACGCCTCTAATCAAAGATTCGATGTTTCTACAGTAAAAGAAATGACCCAAACAGACAAAACCAGTCCTAAAAGCCTGACGATGACATAGATCCATGACCAAAGACTCAATATAGACTTCAACCTTCTATACAGATACAACCTCAGTTCCAAAAAAGTTGGGTCGCTGTGTAAATGTAAATAAAAACAGAAGTCAATGATCGTCAAATCTCATAAACTCATATTTGATTCTCAGTAGAACAGAAACAACAGATCAGACGTTAAACTGAGACATTTTAACATTTATTAAAATATTAGCTCATTTTGAATTTGATGGCAGCTACACATCTCAAAAAAGTAGGGACAGGTCAATGTTTACCATCGTGTAGCATCCCCTCATCTTTAACAACAGTCTGTAAACGTCTGGGAAGTGAGGAGACCAGCTGATGGAGAAGAATGTTGTCCCATTCTTGTCTGATATAGGATTCTATCTGGGTCTTCTTTGCTGGATTTTTCCTTTTCTGAGTCTCCAAATGTTTTCTATTGGTGAAAGGTCTGGACTGCAGGAAGACCAGTTCAAGACCAGGACTCTTCTCCTGTGAAGCCATGCTGTTGTGATGGATGTGGTATGTGGTTTAGCATGGTCTTGCTGAAATAGTGGCAGCCTTCCCTGACAGAGACGTTGTCTGGATGGGAGCATATGTGTCTCTAAAAGCTCTCTCTACTGTCCAGCATTGATAGTTCCTTTCCAGATGTTAGAGCTGCCCACGCCATAGGCACTAATGCAACCCCATACCATCAGAGATGCAGGCTTTAGACCTGAGCCAGGAGAACAAGCTGGATGCTCCCTCTCCTCTTTAGTCCACAGGACGCAGCGTCTAAGGTTTCCTCTGACCACAGAACAGTTTTCCATGTTTCCTCAGTCCATGTTAAATGAGCTTTGGTCCAGTGAAGACAGACCACGGTGTTTCTGGATCCTGTTCACATATGGCTTCTTCTCCCCATGATCCAGCTTTAACTGTCATTGGTGGATGGCACGGCCAACTGTGTTGACAGACCGGATGAATTCCTCTGAAAGGCAAGGATAGACTGTTCTCTAAACTTAAAAGGATTACATCATCATCAAAGGAAAGGATGTGATCATTTCTACCCCTTAAAGGATGAAATTATCGTAAAAGGCAAGGATGGAACGTTTTACAGGGTTTAAAACAGTAGATCTTAGTTATCGAGCATCAGGACCCACTAACACCTCCTCATTTATACATATTCAAAGGCAAAGATAGAATGTTTAATTAACATTATTTGATGACATTATCTTCAAAGGAAATGATGGAATGTTTTGTAGGATGACATCATATTCAAAGGCAAGGATAGAATGTTTTATTAACTTTATTTGATGACATCATCTTCAAAGGCAAGGATGGAATGTTTTGTATCTTTAAAGGATGACATCATCTTCAAAGGCAAGGATAGAATGTTTTGTAAACTTTAAATGATGACATCATCTCCAGAGAAAGGATTTTTTTTTTTGCAAACTTCAAAAAGTGAAATCATCTATCAAAAGGATGCTAAATAAGCTAACAGTTTTCATCTTCAAAGACAGAAACCAGAATGTTGGTGAAGCTGGGGGTGTGGGGGGCTTTTTTCCTCCTTTTTTTGCTTGATAGTAGACCCTTGTTGTCAACTTCTGGAGAAGTAGGTGAAACTGTTGGTTTCCTCACTAAAATGGCCATCAGCTTTGTCCAGTATCTTTCTACAGAATGATGACGCCTCCCTGTCTGCTGAATCTCATTGGTCGTGGCTTTTGACTTATCAAAGGTGACCTGATCTGGGGTCGTAAATTTCAGACATGTCTGATAATGAGATCAGATGAAGCTGGCCAACATGTGGCCTTAAGTGGCCCAGTGAGTGGCCACTGAAGGCCTCATACACTGTAAAAAGCAACATCCATTTTACTCATAAACATTGCGTTGAAATTACTCAGTTCTTCTTAACCTGTTCTAAATACTTATTATAAACAAGTTAATTGTACTTCTTGGCCATAACAGCAAAAGGGCTTGATTTACTTAAGTTTACTTAGTTTAAAAAAATTAAGTAAAAAGGGGGTATAATTGTGTTAACTTAAAAATCCAAAACAGCGATTTGAACTCTATTTTTATGAGCTGATGGAACTTATTTCAGCTTTAAGTGAACAGTACTCAAACAATTTAAGTATTTTTTGTTATAACTCATATTATTTGAGTTGTGGCAAATCTGCAGTTTTCCCAGAATGCCTTTGGGCACTAAACCTTTATGCACTCTGTTTGCTGCAGCTGTCTTTGCCAGGACACTTTTGAAAAAGAGATTTTTAATCTCAGTGAGGTTTTCTCCTGGTTAAAAAAAGGTGAAATAAGATAAATAAATAAAATGCACCACGAGTGAAGTTGCTGTCTCAATTAAAGATGTCCCGCCCATAGGGGGCGCTGATACTGTTATCAGCATCAGTGAAAGTTGTATGGCACACTGTCGTTGATGAAGTGGGTCACCAACAGCCTTTGTTGCAAACGGTGGCACAAGATAGTCCACCTAAGGTGAAATGATGACTTACAAAACTTTTGTTATTCTTTTGATGTTCTAAGGTGATCAGTCATCTAAGATATTGTGAGTTCTATTAACTTATCAGTGTTTACAATGCACTAAAAATGTGAAGTATTACACACTCAAAGTAGGTGATTTAGCCTCAGTCCTGCAAACTTAAATTAACAGTTGAATCTCAGTTGTGAAAACTTAAAATAATTGATTTTAAACTAGTAGTGAATACTTAAATAGTTCAAGTAGAACAAGAACTGCACACTACTAACAAACTAGTTTTTTTAACTCACAAAAGTCAAGTGTAGTTTACTTGTTATTTTTGAGGCAACGACTTTCCGTAATTTTTTAAAGTAAGCTCAACTAATTTTTTCTTACAGTGTATGTTTCCCTGAGCAGAGGTAAAGTCAGTCCATCTCCAGCCAAAGAGCAACTCAGGTCAAAACTCGTGATTCATCCAATCAGCTGAACTCCTTCCTCTGAGAAATGTAAAGTTGTTTTCAGGCGTTTAAACAAACACCAAAGCTGTCATTTTGAGTACAGTCTTCATGTTTGTAGCATCAATTACACGTTCAGAGAAAACGGGGACAGTGAACGCCTCTCTGGGCCTGAAGTGACTCCTTATTCGCCCACGCAGGAAAGATCTGCAGCATCCTTTAGCTTTTCTGTGTTTTTTATTTTCCTGCGCTGGTTTAAATTCAGCTCAGAAATCCTCCACCTCAAACGGGGTGTTTGCATGTGGAGGAAAACAGGAAGTGAACTTTAACAGACCACACTAAAGGAGTTTATGATGGAGGGAGACATTGTTCAGCCCTGTTCTGGGGCTTGTATACAAGGGGAACATTGAAACACCCGGCGGTTAACGTTACTGTGACTAAGGGGGGGTTTATTAGACTCACATGGTTGAGACTTTAGTCAGACCTGCTGTTATTTTCCCCTATAATAGGTGGAATATTCCAGAGAAAGGCCGGTCATCAGAGGTAATGCCAATACTACTGAGTAAATCTAGTAAAAACCTGCAGAGGGTAGTTCAACAAATTACAACACAAATTTAGATTAAGTTTTACATTTATACCAGTTAACCCTTTAAAATAGATGGGAAAATGTTCATAATTTTGTATGGTTTTTGTCGGGAATTATTGCATTTCTACATTTCTGTCACCAATCAAAATGACTTTGAATAAACAACCCCGTTTTTGGTTGAAACACAAGTCTCTAATTTTGCCGCTGCAGAAATGGCGTTGTCGGCAGGATGATGCAGACATAAGAATTAAAAAGTAGAAGAAAATCTCAGGGTGAAAAGAACTCTGCTCCTCTTCTCCATGGCGTGGGATACGTTTACATTTATTTATCTGTGCAGAACCTCATCGTTGGTGTTTGGGAGGAGCAGGACCTTTCAAAATAAAACTCAGAGGATAATTGAGCAACACTATGACATTCATTACAGCCAATCAGAGCTACAAAACATGTGACAAATAATTGTGCATCGCCGGCGAGGAGGAAACTACATGGTGAGATCTCTACAGTCAGCTTTTTTGATGCCAGTCCAGGATTGAACCATGCCCCAGACCGCCACTTCATCTGGACTCAGGGTGCCTGACTATGGGACCAAATCTAACCAGACTTAGACCAGACCAGGAGTCAGTCTGTGGCTTGCGCTTTTATTTTGAAAGTTTTTCTTTTTTCTTCTAGGTCACGTGGCCATCCTTTTGAAATAACTACCTTTCAGTAAAAACAAACAAACAAAAAAAAAACAAAACTTGAACCTTTTTTCTAAACATTTTCTTTCCTGCTTGAAAACAAAAATGTTTTATAAACTTGAAAGGATGACATCTTCAAAGGCAAGGATAGAATGTTATGTTAACTTCAAAGGATGACATCATCTTCAAAGAAAGGAATTTTTTGTAAACTTTAATGAGTGACATCATCTTTCAAAAGGATGTTAAATATGCTAACAGATATCATCTTCATGCCCATGAGCAATAGAACTAAATGAATAATAAACAATGACAGAAACACTTTATAGTTCTAAACCAGTACAAGAAAATGCTTTGTTGTAAATAAATGAAAAACCCCAAATCATTCAGTTAAAAAAAAATAAAAACTTTATAGGAAAAAAAAATCTAAAGTTTTTTAAGTTCACAAAGTAATAAATTTATAGGAAAAAAAAGAAAAAAAAAGTTTTTAAAGTCTTTAATAAATGAGAAAAAAAATCAGAATTTTCAAGATAAAAGAAAAGATTCTTGAATTTGAAGGATTTAAATTTATGAGAAAAACTTGAAAATTTTGAGGATAAAGGGCCAACTTAATTTTTTATAATTTATATAAATTTACAACTTAGTAACACAAAAATCTCACATTTTTTGCTCTTGAAAATAAAGAAACCATTCCCCTTTCCTCTTCTTCCTTTTTAACTTCTATATTTTCTACATTAAAAACATTGATAACAGTGAAGGTTTCTCTGCGGCCTCATCTGACCATCGTTTTGATAAAGCGCAGAGATATTCCTCTCTAATGAGGAGCTAGCAGCAGGTGAGAGAGCCTGAGCGTGCAGGGCGTGCAGAGCGTTTGGCGTGCAGGCAGCGGCTCCGTCACCCTCCCGCCTCAATCATCACAGTATTTATGGTGCAAGGAAATTTGCAGCCATGTGTTCAGGAGCCAAAACTCAAACGTGAACCTGATGTGAGCTGAGTGATCGTGACCCGAGGTGGCAGCTCGCTGAAACCGTGTGAAAGCCGCCGCTAACCCATCATTCTCCGGGATGCTTTAGACGGGGAGCAGAGGGGGCGGCGGGGGAGGCAATCCTACTAATTTGAAGCAAGTTGAGCAATTTTATGAACTAAGCTGTGAAATATGACTTTAATAATGGTTGCAAATGGCAGCGCGGCGTCTGGGGGGGGGGGGGGGGGTTTTGGCGGGAATAAAAGTGTGGAAAATGGAGAAGTCAGAATTCCAGTGCTGGGATCAACACCGGCTCACCGCCGCCTCCCTCTGCTTTCACCGCCGCCCTGGCAAAACCCACCAGCTAATGAAATGTGAAAATACTTGTGGGCGCGGCGACTATGGGCTCAGCGAAATCCAGCTCCATAAACTGATGATTAAACCGATGTCCCTGTGGTGGCGGGGGCTAATTCTGCAGCGACGCTCCCCTCACGCTCCGCTCCGCTGCGGCGGCTGCAGGGTGAAGTTCAGAGCTGATGAAGAGGAGCAGACGGAGACAAACGACGTCTGAAGAGAGCTTTAACGAGAGAGTGACGCGGCTCGGCTTAATGAGGGGAATGTGGCACCACCCTGGCTTCACCCCTGCCCTGTGGTCACGCATTAAAAACCACCACGCTGATGTTTGGATGCTCTTTTTATAGATGCTTCTACCTAAATTTAGATGCACTAATGATGCTGTGAAGTTAAACTAACAAGCATTTAATCAGCTCAGATGGTTTTCTGGTGATGATGCTGGATGCTGGAGTGATGTGAGGCCTTCAGCAGCAGCACAGCAGACAGCAAGGCCGTCATGGTACCAGAGACTTCATCTTTGACAAATGAGCAATACTGACACCACAGCTTCTGAAATAGAGGTCAATCTCGTCTTAAGCACATCTCAACCATAACTGCATTTCTTTAAAACGGAGCAGTTTGACCTCAGATAAACAACAGATGTCCCAGAACACAGAGAAGGATACATATCCTACAAAATAAAGGCACATCGTAGACTTTTAGTCACAAATTGTCATTCCAGACTTACTGAAAACCATTGCAACCCGGTCACTGTATTTAACCACACCTCTTTCTCCTCAAATGATGCTAATTGGTCTGGTCATTCTCTGACCAGGAATGAGCCTTTAAGCCTGAAGCTTTGAGGGGTAGATTTGAATGAAGACAATAATGGAGTCAAAACAACCCATCAACTTCAGCTTATTCAGGTAATGGAGGGTTATTCTTGTTGTATAAGATTTAAAGGATGACATCATTTTTAAAGGCAAGTATGGAAAGTTTATTACAGTTTTGAGGATGACATCATCTTTAAAGACAAGGATGGAATGATTTATACAGGTTTGAGGATGATATCATCTTTCAAAGTCAAGGATGGAAGGTTTCTTACAGTTTTGAGGATGACATCATCTTCAATGGCAGGGATGGAAGGTTTCTTACAGTTTTGAGGATGACATCATCTTCAATGGCAGGGATGGAAGGTTTCTTACAGTTTTGAGGATGACATCATCTTCAAAGGCAAGGATGGAATGTTTCTTACAGTTTGGAGTATGACATCATCTTCAAGGGAAGGATGGAAGGTTTCTTACAGTTTTGAAGATGAAATCATCTTCAAAGGCAAGTATGGAATGTTTATTACAGTTTTGAGGATGACATCATCTTTAAAGACAGGGATGGAATGATTTATACAGGTTTGAGGATGACACCATCTTTGAGGCAAGGATGAAATGTTTCTTACAGTTTAAAGGATGATATCATCTTCAATGGCAGGGATGGAATGTTTCTTACAGTTTAAAGGATGGCATCATCTTCAAAGTCAAGGATGGAAGGTTTCCTACAGTTTTGAGGATGACATCATCTTCAATGGCAGGGATGGAAGGTTTCTTACAGTTTTGAGGATGACGTCATCTTCAAAGGCAGGGATGGAATGTTTCTTACAGTTTTAAGGATGACATCATCTTCAAGGGAAGGATGGAAGGTTTCTTACAGTTTTTAGGATGACATCATCTTCAAAGTCAAGGATGGAATGTTTCTTACAGTTTTGAAGATGACATCATCTTTAAAGACAAGGATGGAATGATTTATACAGGTTTGAGGATGATATCATCTTTCAAAGTCAAGGATGGAATGTTTCTTACAGTTTAAAGGATGATATCATCTTCAAGGGAAGGATGGAAGGTTTCCTACAGTTTTGAGGATGACATCATCTTCAATGGCAGGGATGGAAGGTTTCTTAGTTTTAAGGATGACATCATCTTCAAGGGAAGGATGGAAGGTTCCCTACAGTTTTGAAGATGACATCATCTTCAAAGGCAAGGATGGAAGGTTTCCTACAGTTTTGAAGATGACATCATCTTCAAGGGAAGGATGGAAGGTTTCCTACAGTTTTGAAGATGAAATCATCTTCAAAGGCAAGTATGGAATGTTTATTTCAGTTTTGAGGATGACATCATCTTTAAAGACAAGGATGGAATGATTAATACAGGTTTGAGGATGACACCAACTTTGAAGGCAAGGATGAAATGTTTCTTACAGTTTAAAGGATGATATCATCTTCAAAGGCAGGGATGGAATGTTTCTTACAGTTTAAAGGATGGCATCATCTTCAAAGTCAAGGATGGAAGGTTTCCTACAGTTTTGAGGATGACATCATCTTCAAAAGCAAGGATGGAATGTTTTTTTACAGTTTTCAGAATGACATCATCTTAAAGGGAAGGATGGAAGTTTCTTACAGTTTTAAGGAAGACATCTTCAAAGGCAGGAATGGAATGCTTCTTACAGTTTTGAGGATGACATCATCTTCAAAGGCAGGGATGGAATGTTATATTAGATTAACAGGATGACAACATCTTTAGTCCAGGTATTAGACAGTGAAATCTGAGTCCAGATATTAGACAGTGAAATCTGAGTCCAGATATTAGACAGTGAAATCTGAGTCCAGATATTAGACAGTGAAATCTGAGTCTAGCTATTAGATAGTGAAATCTGAGTCCAGATATTAGACAGTGAAATCTGAGTCCAGATATTAGACAGTGAAATCTGAGTCCAGATATTAGACAGTGAAATCTGAGTCCAGATATTAGACAGTGAAATCTGAGTCCAGCTATTAGACAGTGAAGTTTTTACAGTGCAGTCTTCTCTGATCAGCCAGTGATCCTCATGAAGAGTTAAAGGATGTTGTTCATTGTCACATGACATAAGGCGCTCTGACAGAAACTCCCCACCTCCTGCTCTGAACCGCCCCCTCGCCCCCCTCACCCCCCTCTCCTCCCTCCTTCCCCCGTACGCACATCTTGCCTGCAGATGTGGCGAAACCACAAACACTTCAAAGTGCCTCTCCTCAGACCAACAGCGTACCCTGACGCCAACTGTAAATGTCCTGGACACAGTGCACGGAAAATATGAACCCCCCCGACTCTGAGCGAGCAGGCGGTCTGAAGCAGAGGAGGAGGGGTAGAAGACGACTAAAACGGCGTCCTAAAAACACTTAATGACTCATCATTATGCAGCCAAACAAGCAGGAGAGTCAGCGCTGCTGTCTGTCTGTGCAGCACAAACACCGTGTGTCAGACATTACCTGGCATCACACGGAGGTGTGTCATCAAAACACCCTCGCCATGACTCATGTACAAAAGGACAACACCACGAACATTAGCACAAACGGAAACGGTGAGTAAACGGCCCACTATTTAAACCCGGTTTGTCCTGGTTTCAACCGCAGTCCAACACCAACATGGCCGCCTGTCATTACAGAAAATAAATCTGCTTTCTTTAATCACCGTACAGACTCATCAGGAGTAAACGTCATGGCTGTCATGCAATGGTTTCATGTGAAAGTGCGTTGAGCGAAACCCCAAGAAGAACACAGATCCCACGGCGAGTTCAGCCAGGGTGCGTGTTGGCTGCGTGACGGCTGCGGTGTGTTAGCTCTATATTTCAAACTAGTTTTTAACCTGCTTCACCACATTTTAACATACTTATGTCACTTCTTTTTGCCACGTTTAACCAATGTTTGCCACTTTAACTAATTTTTGCCACTTTTAACCCATTTTGTCACTTATTTACCACTTATGGTCCATTTTTGAAGCTTTTAACTTATTTTAGCCCTTTTTTGTCATTAAACCCGTTTTAAGTGTTTTTGGCCACTTTTTGCTCATTCTTGCAAATTCTTGAAGCAATTTTGAACCCATTTCTGCTGCTTTTATGCCAAATTTGATCTTTTTTTGGTGATTTGTCACTTACGGCCCATTTCATGCTGGGTTTTAACCCATTGTGGCACTTTTTTTTTTTTATACCACTTTAACCCATTTTGTGACTTCTGTTTGCAACTTTAAACCCTTTTTTGCTGTTTTTTTTAAAAATTCCTCTTATTTTTGCATTTTTTTGGGGTCCATTTTGCCACTTTCTTGCAACTTTTGGTTTTCTGTCTATGCATTTATAAATAAATAAAATGCAGTTTTGTTATTCTGAGAAAAGTGGTTATTATACAGGCAAGGATGGAATGTTTTGTAAACTTTAAAGGATGACGTCATCTTCAAAGGCAAGGATGGATGAAATGTTTTATTAACTTTAAAGGATTAAATCATCTTCAAAGCAAAGGAGGGAATGTTGAACAAACTTCAAAGGATGACATCATCTTCAAAGCAAAGGAGGGAGTGTTGAACAAACTTTAAAGGATAACATCATCTTTAAAGGCAAGGATGGAATGTTGGTGTAGCTGGGGATGTTGCGGACTCCTTCCATGTTTACCAGATAGTTGGTCATAGATGGCAACTTTTGGAAAAGATGGTGGAACTGGTGTGGAGCTCCTCCCCTTTTCCACTTATTTTTCTAGAAAGAGCCAAATAAGTGAAAGATTGTTGATTGTAATTATAATGATTAAGAGATGAAATGTGCTGCAGCTCTCCATCTTTGTTTCTTGGTTGATCTGAAGTTAGTCTGACATTAATGCAGCGGCCACAGTGGATTTGACTTAACAGCCTCAGTAACCAATCAGCTGATGTCCCTCAGGCTTCAGTTAACATTTTCTACACTCTGTGGCAGAAGTTTCCCATCTTTTCTGACATAAGGGCACATTTTAGACCAAGCCAAAATCTCAGGCACGCCATAATCAGTTTCATACAAAATGGTCTTCATTGCATGTCCCAGAGACCCAGAGCCTGAGGCAGGGAGAGACACAGCAAAAACCCAGAGCAGAGCAGACATGAGTGACAACAGAACGGCACTGATGAAGGCAGAAGCAGAGTAAAGGAGGAGCTGGGGTGGAGGAGCAAAGAGTCGGCAGGCTAAAGCAGTTGGACTATGGCCGTATGAATGCCATTAGCCAATAGTATGCTTACAGCAAATCAGCTGGCCGTCAGCTGATGAGGATTTGGATGAGATCAGCTGGCTGATCAAGTCAGAGGCCCACCTAAACTCACACCATATTGTCGTTCAGTAAGAATGTACGGTTGTTCAAATCCCTGCGGCACACCTAGACTTGCTTTAAGTCACACCAGTATGTCTGACCACACCATTCAGGAAGGACTGGTCTCTGGATGAGCAGAAGGGCTGGGGTGGGTGGAACATGACCAAACATGTCCTCCTGATGCTCTGACCCCCTCCCTTCCTTCTCCTTCCTCCTTTTTCCGTGACGAATGATCCTCTGATTGTGTTTGGAGAAAAAGGTCTCAAGGCCTCTCTCCGTCCGCTTGGTTAAAATAATGATGTAATTGGCCCTGGGGCCCCTAAAGATCTCCATCACGTCTACATGGGGACTTTAAGAAAACCAGGGTCTCTTTTTGTAGTTTCAGTCATTATTCCCACAGGTTATGATAACATTTTACATGGCGACACGTGAACGCGTCTACAGCGTCTGGAGATCAAACATCCAATTAAACACAATTACACCAACTACTGGTAATCAGAGCCCGGCCTGAGACCGTCCTGAGGACCTTTTAGGGGTCTGGAGGGACCCTGACAGATTATCTGGAACTACAAAAGGACCAGAAATGTACACAGGACATAAACATGCTTGCACGAGTGAACATGTCAGAATCATTCTGTTTTGAGCAGAGATTTTCTGAAACTCACTGACTTTGTGTGTGATCTTTTTTATTGATTTCAAATTTTGGGCGTTTTTCCAGCGTTCTTCCTCTTAGCAGCAGTCTTCTTCCATTATGCCAGTGGTTCCCTTTGTTTTTGACGGCTGGCTGACTGAAAGAGAGAAGGACAGATTTAACGTCTGACAGGTGCGTGATGATTGGTCAGAGTCTGATTAGCTGAGTACTGACAGGAGTGAACGCCTATAATCAGCTGATCACCAGAGCTGATCTGCTGATCTGAGGTGACATCAGTGAACTGCTCTTCTTCTCCTGTGCTGAAGTCACCAGCTGGTCTGGCTTAGCCTGGCCATGTGGAGCCATAGATCTAGAACCATAGATGTAGGACCCTAGATGTAGGAATGTAGATCTAGGACCATTGAACTAGGACTGTAGATCCAGGACTGTAGAAGTAGGACTGTAGATCTAGGACCATTGAACTAGGACCGTAGATCCAGGACTGTAGATGTAGGACTGTAGATCTAGGACCATTGAACTAGGACCGTAGATCCAGGACTGTAGATGTAGGACTGTAGATCTAGGACCATTGAACTAGGACCGTAGATCCAGGACTGTAGATGTAGGACCATAGATCTAGGATCATCAAAATAGGACCATAGATCCAGGACTGTAGGTCTAGGACCATTGATCTAGGACCGTAGATCCATGACTGTTGCTGTAGGACCATAGATGTAGGACCCTAGATGTAGGAACGTAGATCTAGGACCATTGATCTAGGACTGTAGATGTGGGACCATAGATCTTGGACTATAGATTTAGGACCGTAGATCTAGGACCATAGATCTAGGACCGTGGATGGAGGACTGTAGCTCTAGGACCATCGAGCTAAGACTGTAGAGGTAGGACTGTTGATGTAGGACCATAGATCTAGGACCTTCAATGTAGAACAGTAGATCTAGGACCGTAGATGTAGGACCTCAACCTCAGGGCCTAGATATATGATCATACATCTACGGTCCTAGATCTAAGGTCCCAGATCTATGATCCTACATCCAGGTCCTAGATCTCGGTCCTGCGGTCCTAGATGTACGGTCCTAGATGTAAGGTCCTAGATCCATGGTCCTAGATCTACGGTACTAGATGTAAGGTCCTAGATCCATGGTCCTAGATCTATGGTACTAGATGTAAAGTCTAGGATCTACGGTCCTAGATGTAAGGTTCTAGATCCATTGTCCTAGGTGTAAGGTCCTAGATCTAAGGTCCTAGCTCCATGGGCCTTAGATCCAAGGTCCTAGATCTACGGTCCTAGATCTAAGGTCCTAGATCCATGGTCCAAGGTCTAAGGTCCTAGATCTTCTGCCTGTGAACCTGCAGATATGGGTTTTTGATGATGGTGGCTCGTCCTCTCTCTCCGTCAGCAGCAGGGTGGGTGGGGGGCTGCAGCTGCTGCAGGACGGTTCATGGAAATTTTCACATTCACTTCTAGCTTTAGCTACGTTTAACTGTTTGTATAGAACTTTGACTGTTGTAGCCTCAATATAAAACCTCATGTCACTGAACTGTTATACTTGGACAGTTGAGTGCAGGTTTTGTGTTGTAAATCTGGCGCTATGATCAGCTGTCACCTCCACCTGGCGTGTTTCCATCGAGCTTTAAAAAGTTTGCGACGTCTGGATGGATCAGGAGTTCTCAGCATTAGAGTCTGATGGACAGTCAGTGCTATCATCAGGAACTGCAGCAGAGACTCCAGAGACGCTGAAATACTTGAATAATTAGATCAACTTGAGTCTCAAACTGCTCGAACATCTCCAAAGTTATAAAACCATCAATAAAAGCCAGCATTGAGCAACATCTCTGAGTCTGCCTGTGAAATCATCTGCAGCAGCACATGTGCTCCCTCTCATGCCTCCATCATACGTGGGATCGCGTGCCTGCACAGACCCTCTGCTCCCCGTGTGATCACACAGCTCTGTGCCGCCGCCACTCGCCGCCGTTTCTCATGGAAGATGAAATGTGCTGCTCGCTCTTCCCGGAGGGACTGCTGGGAAGGGTTGAAAAAAGGAGGGAGGGGAAACATGGCAACGTCTCCTCTGATTCCACATCCCAGGGAACTCTGACCTCCAGCAGAGAAACCAAAATAAAAATCCCCCGCTCGCCGCCAAGCCAGCACAACAGGAAGATGGGGTCGTGGAGGAGAGGTGGAGGGAGCGGGAACAATGAAGCCTCTCTCTCTGGCTCCAGATGGGAGCTTTCTGACAGCTCTCAGCTTTTGTTCTGCTGAAATAAGAGGGCATAGCTGCGCTTTTAGAGGCTGCCAGACATTGTAGGTTTCTCATGAGGCACTGATCCGGGGTTTAATATCACACAGCGGAGGATCCTCCGGCCCAGGAGATGTGGCGAGGAATAAACCCCTGCTGGTGTGATGTATTATGTCCTGGCGAGGGTTATACTCCGCTAACACGCAACGCACACGGACAACAAGTACACGCACAAAACCGCTCAGAGTTGAACGATCGAACACCAATCAGGATCTGACTCTGCAGAGCCCAACCCTCTCAAACCTGCTCTGAATTTATGACATGAAAACATGTTTGTGATGTCTTCAGCAGTCCTTGCACCAGTTTTAAATGTGCAATGAGAAATATGAGACTTTCTAAGACATGCTAAACCAGGCTTTTATTTTGAAAAGCTGAAGTGTACCTGTGCTGCGTTTATCTTTTATTTAGAGAACGACTTTATCAAACAGAAGTGTTCCAGCTCGGGTCCTTCATCAGGGCCATGGAGACAAGATTACAAACACACCACGGTAAATGTCTGCTACGCCGGCGTAAATACGGCGGTCTGTTTAGCCACAGAAAAAAATGGCGAGCTCGTGTACATGTTGTACTCTTGCAAGAGTCTGATGCAGGTCAGACGTACCGGATCGACACTTCAGAGTTGGTCCTGTACTGCTCCGGCCTCTTAACTCATTGAGTGCCAGCCCTTTTATAAAATGGAAAGAGGCTTGTGCCAGCGTTTTTGGCCATTTTGAGTCATCTTTCAAGACCCACAGAATATTTTCTACTATGACTCTGAAAACACCAAACAGCTCAAATGAAAGAAGAAACTCTCTATTTCATCATGGAAAAACCGTTTGGTTTTAGCTTGTTCCGTTCTTGATTTATCTGAAGTTGAAAAATACAGCACAATACAACTGGACGGCCTCCACAGGACCCCGATACGCCCACGTCCTCTCCTGCTTGAGCGTCCCCTAACCCTAACCCCCATATAATCTATAACACAGACTTTTTTTGTTCTTCCCTCTTTTTCTGCCAACAGACGGTGTTGTAGAACTGCATGGGGCTTGCTCTTCTCTCCAGTCTGCTTCTGAAATCACAGGATCATGAGTGATGGTTTCATTGAGTTACCGATTTCTTCCAGCGTCCGCTTGCGAAACTGGCCCCTTGATCCCTCAGTTTTTTGGGGCATTTTGTGCCGATACTGAATATTTTAGAACTTTCAGCTTAGATTGCCTCCATCCTGGCGTCTCTGTGGCTTTGCTTTACCGTCTCTTCCGTGTTCCGACTACGTATCCCAGAAGCCCCAAAATTACTCACAGGGAGCGTGATAGCGCCCCCTTGTGCCAGCCGCCGAAAAATCACTTTGACGTATATATACGTCAGTGGCACTCAGTGAGCTAAAGGCCATCCTCCAGGCCTGCTCCAGGACCCTAACCGGTCTCTCCAGGTATCCTTCAGCTAACTTCAGTCCAACCGCTCCTCCTAAAGTCTCCAGCTACGGATTATTGTTGGGCAGAAATGGAGGGAAAAGACCCCAACATCCCTGATGTCACCAACATTCCCTTCTTTGTCTTTGATGATGTCATCCTTTAAAGTTTATAAAGATGATGTCATCAAAGCTGATAAACATCCCCCTATATCAGACTGAGCACGCTCACTAGAGCGCTCAGGCACTGGATGATGTCAGTGATGTGAGCCAGACTGATGGGGGGGAGGGGACGGGGAGCACAGTCAGAGTAATAAACAAACGGTAAAGACCCTAAAGTCAACTCTAAGTTAGTGTCTGAACACTCTAGAAATGTTGAATCTGGTTGCTGTAAACTCGGGTGACCAAACGTCCTGTTTTCAGGTCCTGTCCTGGCCGTCCGGGCGTTTTTTTATAAAGTGATGAAAATGTCCTGGTTTTCATTGTTTTTCATTGGGCCACTAAATTGACCGGCATAATAAAACACGTTGGGCAGAGATTAATATCTAATCCGTGTATTATGATTGTTGGATGTGTGCAGGAGAGAGCAGAGGAAGTCCGCTGGTGCTGCGTCTCTTCAGTAAGATCATTCATCCAGTAGTGCTGTCTGCTGTTCAAACTGAAGCTTCTTCTGCCCTCATTTTCACAAGTTTCTTCAGTCACTTCCTGTCCATGCTCTCCCACGCTCATATTTAACGATGATCATTGCGATGCGCGTCGTCGGTCATCAGCGAGCCTCACACACACCGATCACATGTTGAGATAAGGTAATGTCTAGTGAAACTTGGAACGATGTGTCTAAGAGAGCTGCAGGTGTGAGGCAGGGATGGTTTTACTCATTTTGAGGCCCAGGGCAAAGACCACTATGAGGCCCCTCCTCCCTGAGCTAAAAGCATCAATGATGAGTGGAAAAATATCTCTTTTATGTTAATAAAGCCACAGATCTACAGTAAATGTCCCAGTGTGAGATATAAATACTAGGGGTGCACCGATCGATAGGCCAAAATCGGTATCGCCGCCAATTTCCTTAATTTTAGGAGATTGGCGATCGGCTGATCCTTGTAAATAAGATCGGTTTCATCTGCCTCTACCTACTAAAGTGTGAAAAATGAAAGACTAAAGGAACTGATATAATTTAGTAGTTTGGACAGCAATGCTCTGAACTTTCATTTATATTTGAGAGAGCTGCCTCATGTGCAGTTAAAACAAGTTTGTATTGTTTCACAGGTATTGTTCAATGTTTTTCATTAAATAAGACTGGAACATTGAAGGTGTATGCTGTCAGTTAAAAAAAAAATTTGGAATCGGCAGGTAAGGCTTTTTAAAGATCGGTGATCAGCCAGAAAAATGCAATCGGTGCGCCCCTAATAAATACCCAAATAACCAACCTTAATTCATCAGCTCTTTGAAAAAATCTCAGAGCTCAAACTAATATTTTAACACATCACTAGACCAGGTGGAACCTGCATAAATAAAAAGAATCCATGTTCATTACTAGTAACATCCTTTCCTCTAACACTATAGACATTTTTGTGGCCTACTGCATCCTAACTACACAATAATCCAACAATTCACCGCTTCCTTTTATTTCCACCATGGATCAGCTGATCTGTGGATCTTCTTACATCCCTGGTGTTGGAATGTGGCTCTCTACAGTATTTCAGGACAACACGGCTCTTTGGTAGAAAAAGGTTGAGTTCCCCTGGTCTAGACTGTCTTCAGACAGAGAAATATCAGTGGCAGGCAGAAATAAACTAGTTTGATTAGGAAAGCATGAACAGCCTGGAGGAAGAAAGACGGTTATAAACTATACATTTCTACATATATATACCACATGTGTTTTGACTAAATGCATGAATGGGTATGTCTTTCAACATCTTTTCCATGAACTCACTCCACCTTTAGACCTTTAAACACCGACTCATAAACTCACTCAGGCTGTTATTAGAACAACGAAAGACCTGCTGAAGGCTCAGGAAAGGACAGTCATCTAAGGAGAAGAGAGGGAGCCAGATTATAGGTCCTGATAAATGCTCTACAACTAATAATTCATTCATGAAGTATTTAAGGTGTGGAGAAAACAATGTGGTGTACGCTATATGCCAAGCATTACCTGCAACCCTCGGGGCTAAGGCCCCTGTCTTTCAGTCCTGGTGACAATTTTCTATCCATACAGAGGAGGCAAACTTTAAATGTATTGAAATTATAAGGAATCTTTCGGTAAACTTCGAGTATCACTTGAGTTTGTCATTGCCGGGCTGAGTGTTTGTTTTCGTTGATCAAAATGTGGTCACCCATCTGTACACATGAGAACTCTGAGATCTACATGAGACTGAAGTTAGAAAGTTTTTCACCTCTTTCCCGGCTGGGTTTAATGTGGGCGGGGCCAATATGTGGGCTCATGGGGAATGGCCCCGCCCCTCTAACGCTCCAGTCTAGAACCACAGAGCAGCTCATCTCAGTCCAGTCTGTTGTTAGCTGATGTCTCTGCCTTTATTGAAGCTATCAGTCAGTTAAATGCTGTTTTTCTTCATTGTGAGGTAAATTTACCAAATCTATCAGCCACAGTGGTCTATGGATCACTGACAGCATCAGAACAGAGACTGGAGACAGGAAACAGACTTTGGCTCTCCTCTGGACCAGAGCCAGGCAGCTGCTCTGATCATGAGGTCAACGTAAGGTAAGGGGGCGGGGCTAATAGCATGAGTGCTTTCATCCAACCAGAATGTAGCTTTTTTTTTTTTTTTTTTTTAACTCTGAGAGGATCGTATTTCTCCTGAGTGGGCGTGGCTTCAGCTCATTCCACAGACACGCCCACACCATCCTGGAGCAGATTTTACTGCCTCATTTTCATGACTTTGAAGCTTAAATTCATAAACTTAGAGATTTTTATTTAAATGAAATTTGACCTGAATACAGAGTTATTTCACCTTTAGGGGGCCTTTCAGCATGGAGTCTCTCAGTTTTTGAAGGACTGGTAGTTTCACTAACACACCAACAGGAAGATCCCTAAAATGCTTAAAATACTCTAATGTTAAAAGTTCACACTAAATCAGGGGTTCTCAAAGCTTTTGGCCTGCACCCCCAAAATAGAGGTGCCAGAGACCGGGGACCCCCGCTGGACCTGGAGGTGGTTGAACAGCCATGAACGTTGTAGAGTATTTGTCTGCAGACAAGGCCGCCCATTAGGGGGATAGATGAGGGAGCTTTCTGGTGCCCAGCCAAACTGGAGGTCAAAAAAACCATGGCAAAAAAGGCAAAGATGGGTTAGAGTGGCAAAAATGGGGGTAAATAGTGGTAAAAAGGAGTTAAAATGTGGCTGAAATTGCTTTAAATTGGCAAAAATGGGTTAACTGGGAAAGAAAAAATAGGCAGATACTGGCAAGAACTGCACTGATTGATCACACTCAGTGATCTTCCTCACAGAATAAAATTTTACTCTGAAAAATCACATTTGGTCCTGTCTACTGTGAGTTAAATTCCCTCTGCTTGCAGAGTGATATTTTCAGAGTTATTTTGACTCTGAATGAGGATTATGGACTCCATGAGGACCAACATAAAACAGCTCTACAGCTGATTTATTCAGAGCTTTTTCAGTCCTCATAGAAATACTCTGCTCTCATTATAGAGCTATGTCCTCTCCCTATAGAGCCTGGTAATGCTCCTCTCTACACAGAGCTACATGTTCATCCTAGAGACCATTCTGCTGCCTTTCTACCTTTAAATGGAGGATCAACAGCAGAGGGTTTTTGCCTATCATTAGAATAGTGTCCTAATATTAAAGAAACTGTTGATGAACATAAAACCTGGAGCAGAGATCCTGGCTGTGTTTGTCAGAATCGCTGGAAAAGAGATGGAGACACTGAAACAAAGAGGACAGATGGCGTTCGACAAGACAACAAAAAAAAAACAGGCCGAAAAATGTCTGGATTTAAAGTTAAAGGGGAGCCAGGTTACCTGATTAGAAGCTGAGGTCCACAGGTGTCTGAAGGTTCACAGGTGAGGAGGTCTTGATTGGAAGTGATTATCTGCAGCTGCAGCCATGATTATCCATGAGAGATGGAGCTGAGGTACAGACCCTGTTAGAGAAAATGAATCAGCATTCAGGTTTGTTGTATAACAGCTCACTGAGTTCTGAACCTCCAGGTCAAATTTCATTTAAATAAAACAAACAAGTTTATGAATTTAAGCTTCAAAGTCATGAAAATGAGGCAGTAAAACCTGCTCCAGGATGGTGTGGGCGTGTCTGTGGAATGAGCTGAAGCCACGCCCACTCTGGAGAAATATGATCCTCTCAGATTTAAAAAATATTACCATCTGACTGGAGTAAATCACTCATGCTATTAGCCCCGCCCCTTGCCCTAACGTTGACCTCATGATCAGAGCAGCTGCCTGGCTCTGGTCCAGAGGAGAGACAAAGGGTGCGTTCAAAAAGTCCATCTTGCTTAGGAAGGTTCCTAACTGAAACGACCCGGAAGTATCTGAGTGTCGGCCATGATAAGGACTGTTGGAATTCTCCTGATGGTAAGGAAAGGAGCTTCATTGTTTCCTTTTTTATCTCCTTTAGCCTAGGAAACACTGGAGCATCCTTTACCAAAGGAGAGATGAAAAGACGACCCACAATGCTTTGCGTAAACTTCATTTAAAGTGACGCACCTGTTGACCGCTCATCAGAACAAGTGAATAACTAGAATAACTAGAATAACTACAACGACTAGAACAACTAGAACAACAAGAATAACTAGAATAACTAGAACAACCTGAATAACTAGAATAACTAGAACAAGAATAACTAGAACAAGAATAACTAGAACAAGAATAACTAGAACTAGAACAACTAGAATAACTAGAACAACTAGAACAACTAGAATAACTAGAATAACTACAACGACTAGAACAACTAGAACAACAAGAATAACTAGAACAACTAGAACAACTAGAATAACTAGAACAACTAGAATAACTAGAACAACTAGAACAACTAGAACAACTAGAACAACTAGAATAACTAGAACAACTAGAACAACTAGAACAACTAGAATAACTAGAACAACTAGAACAACTAGAATAACTAGAACAACTAGAACAACTAGAACAACTAGAATAACTAGAACAACTAGAACAACTAGAACAACTACAATAACTAGAATAACTAGAATAACTAGAATAACTAGAACAACTAGAATAACTAAAATAACTACAACAACTAGAACAACTAGAATAACTAAAATAACTACAACAACTAGAACAACTAGAATAACTAAAATAACTACAACAACTAGAACAACTAGAATAACTAAAATAACTACAACAACTAGAACAACTAGAATAACTAAAATAACTACAACAACTAGAACAACTAGAATAACTAAAATAACTACAACAACTAGAACAACTAGAATAACTAAAATAACTACAACAACTAGAACAACTAGAATAACTAAAATAACTACAACAACTAGAACAACTAGAATAACTAAAATAACTACAACAACTAGAACAACTAGAATAACTAAAATAACTACAACAACTAGAACAACTAGAACAACTAGAACAACTAGAATAACTAGAACAACTAGAATAACTAAAATAACTACAACAACTAGAACAACTAGAATAACTAGAACAACTAGAATAACTAAAATAACTACAACAACTAGAACAACTAGAATAACTAGAACAACTAGAATAACTAAAATAACTACAACAAGTAGAACAACTAGAATAACTAAAATAACTACAACAACTAGAACAACTAGAATAACTAAAATAACTACAACAACTAGAACAACTAGAACAACTAGAACAACTAGAATAACTAAAATAACTACAACAACTAGAACAACTAGAATAACTAGAACAACTAGAATAACTACAACAACTAGAACAACTAGAATAACTAGAACAACTAGAATAACTAAAATAACTACAACAACTAGAACAACTAGAATAACTAGAACAACTAGAATAACTAAAATAACTACAACAACTAGAACAACTAGAATAACTAGAACAACTAGAACAACTAGAACAACTAGAATAACTAGAATAACTACAACAACTAGAACAACTAGAATAACTAGAACAACTAGAATAACTAAAATAACTACAACAACTAGAACAACTAGAATAACTAAAATAACTACAACAACTAGAACAACTAGAATAACTACAACAACTAGAACAACTAGAACAACTAGAACAACAAGAACAACTAGAACAACTAGAACAACTAGAACAACTAAAATAACTACAGCAACTAGAACAACTAGAATAACTAAAATAACTACAACAAATAGAACAACTAGAATAACTAAAATAACTACAACAACTAGAACAACTAGAACAACTAGAACAACAAGAACAACTAGAACAACTAGAACAACTAAAATAACTACAACAACTAGAACAACTAGAATAACTAGAACAACTAGAACAACTAGAACAACTAAAATAACTACAACAACTAGAATAACTAGAACAACTAGAAAAACTAGAACAACTAGAAAAACTAGAACAACTAGAACAACCAGAATAACTAAAATAACTACAACAACTAGAACAACTAGAACAACTAGAACAACTAGAATAACTAGAACAACTAGAACAACTAGAACAACTAGAAAAACTAGAACAACTAGAACAACTACAATAACTAGAACAACTAGAACAACTAGAACAACTAGAAAAACTAGAACAACTAGAACAACTAGAATAACTAGAACAACTAGAACAACTAGAACAACTAGAATAACTAGAACAACTAGAACAACTAGAATAACTAGAACAACTAGAACAACTAGAATAACTAGAACAACTAGAACAACTAGAATAACTAGAACAACTAGAACAACTAGAACAACTAAAATAACTAGAACAACTAGAACAACTAAAATAACTACAACAACTAGAATAACTACAATAACTAGAACAACTAGAACAACTAGAACAACTAGAATAACTAGAACAACTAGAAAAACTAGAACAACTAGAACAACTACAATAACTAGAACAACTAGAACAACTAGAATAACTAGAACAACTAGAACAACTAGAATAACTAGAACAACTAGAATAACTAGAATAACTAGAACAACTAGAACAACTAGAACAACTAAAATAACTACAACAACTAGAATAACTAGAACAACTAGAAAAACTAGAACAACTAGAAAAACTAGAACAACTAGAACAACTAGAATAACTAAAATAACTACAACAACTAGAACAACTAGAACAACTAGAACAACTAGAATAACTAGAACAACTAGAACAACTAGAACAACTAGAAAAACTAGAACAACTAGAACAACTACAATAACTAGAACAACTAGAACAACTAGAACAACTAGAAAAACTAGAACAACTAGAACAACTACAATAACTAGAACAACTAGAACAACTAGAACAACTAGAATAACTAGAACAACTAGAACAACTAGAATAACTAGAACAACTAGAACAACTAGAACAACTAGAATAACTAGAACAACTAGAACAACTAGAATAACTAGAACAACTAGAACAACTAGAACAACTAGAATAACTAGAACAACTAGAACAACTAGAATAACTAGAATAACTAGAACAACTAGAATAACTAGAACAACTAGAATAACTAGAACAACTAGAATAACAAGAACAACAAGAATAACTAGAACAACTAGAACAACCTGAATAACTAGAACAAGAATAACTAGAACAAGAATAACTAGAACAACTAGAACAACTAGAATAACTAGAACAACTAGGACAATAAGAACAACTAGAATAACTAGAATAACTAGAACAACTAGAACAACTAGAACAACTAGAATAACCTGATTAACTAGAACAACTAGAATAACTACAAAGACTAGAACAACTAGAATAACTAGAACAACTAGAACAACTAGAACAACAAGAATAACTAGAATAACTTGAACAACTAGAATAACTAGAACAACTAGAATAACTAGAACAACTAGAATAACTAAAATAACTACAACAACTAGAACAACTAGAATAACTAAAATAACTACAACAACTAGAACAACTAGAATAACTAAAATAACTACAACAACTAGAACAACTAGAATAACTAGAACAACTAGAATAACTAAAATAACTACAACAACTAGAACAACTAGAATAACTAAAATAACTACAACAACTAGAACAACTAGAATAACTAAAATAACTACAACAACTAGAACAACTAGAATAACTAGAACAACTAGAATAACTAAAATAACTACAACAACTAGAACAACTAGAATAACTAGAACAACTAGAATAACTAAAATAACTACAACAACTAGAACAACTAGAATAACTAAAATAACTACAACAACTAGAACAACTAGAATAACTAAAATAACTACAACAACTAGAACAACTAGAACAACTAGAACAACTAGAATAACTAAAATAACTACAACAACTAGAACAACTAGAATAACTAGAACAACTAGAATAACTACAACAACTAGAACAACTAGAATAACTAGAACAACTAGAATAACTAAAATAACTACAACAACTAGAACAACTAGAATAACTAGAACAACTAGAATAACTAAAATAACTACAACAACTAGAACAACTAGAATAACTAGAACAACTAGAACAACTAGAACAACTAGAATAACTAGAATAACTACAACAACTAGAACAACTAGAATAACTAGAACAACTAGAATAACTAAAATAACTACAACAACTAGAACAACTAGAATAACTAAAATAACTACAACAACTAGAACAACTAGAACAACTAGAACAACAAGAACAACTAGAACAACTAGAACAACTAGAACAACTAAAATAACTACAACAACTAGAACAACTAGAATAACTAAAATAACTACAACAACTAGAACAACTAGAATAACTAAAATAACTACAACAACTAGAACAACTAGAATAACTACAACAACTAGAACAACTAGAACAACTAGAACAACAAGAACAACTAGAACAACTAGAACAACTAGAACAACTAAAATAACTACAACAACTAGAACAACTAGAATAACTAGAACAACTAGAACAACTAGAACAACTAAAATAACTAGAACAACTAGAACAACTAGAACAACTAAAATAACTACAACAACTAGAATAACTAGAACAACTAGAAAAACTAGAACAACTAGAAAAACTAGAACAACTAGAACAACTAGAATAACTAAAATAACTACAACAACTAGAACAACTAGAACAACTAGAACAACTAGAATAACTAGAACAACTAGAACAACTAGAACAACTAGAAAAACTAGAACAACTAGAACAACTACAATAACTAGAACAACTAGAACAACTAGAACAACTAGAAAAACTAGAACAACTAGAACAACTACAATAACTAGAACAACTAGAACAACTAGAACAACTAGAAAAACTAGAACAACTAGAACAACTAGAATAACTAGAACAACTAGAACAACTAGAACAACTAGAATAACTAGAACAACTAGAACAACTAGAATAACTAGAACAACTAGAACAACTAGAACAACTAAAATAACTAGAACAACTAGAACAACTAAAATAACTACAACAACTAGAATAACTACAATAACTAGAACAACTAGAACAACTAGAACAACTAGAATAACTAGAACAACTAGAAAAACTAGAACAACTAGAACAACTAGAATAACTAAAATAACTACAACAACTAGAACAACTAGAACAACTAGAACAACTAGAACAACTAGAAAAACTAGAACAACTAGAACAACTACAATAACTAGAACAACTAGAACAACTAGAACAACTAGAAAAACTAGAACAACTAGAACAACTACAATAACTAGAACAACTAGAACAACTAGAATAACTAGAACAACTAGAACAACTAGAATAACTAGAACAACTAGAACAACTAGAACAACTAAAATAACTAGAACAACTAGAACAACTAAAATAACTACAACAACTAGAATAACTACAATAACTAGAACAACTAGAACAACTAGAACAACTAGAATAACTAGAACAACTAGAAAAACTAGAACAACTAGAACAACTACAATAACTAGAACAACTAGAACAACTAGAATAACTAGAACAACTAGAACAACTAGAATAACTAGAACAACTAGAACAACTAGAATAACTAGAATAACTAGAACAACTAGAACAACTAGAATAACTAGAACAACTAGAACAACTAGAATAACTAGAACAACTAGAACAACTAGAATAACTAGAACAACTAGAACAACTAGAATAACTAGAACAACTAGAACAACTAGAATAACTAGAACAACTAGAACAACTAGAATAACTAAAATAACTACAACAACTAGAACAACTAGAATAACTAAAATAACTACAACAACTAGAACAACTAGAATAACTACAACAACTAGAACAACTAGAACAACTAGAACAACAAGAACAACTAGAACAACTAGAACAACTAGAACAACTAAAATAACTACAACAACTAGAACAACTAGAATAACTAGAACAACTAGAACAACTAGAACAACTAAAATAACTAGAACAATTAGAACAACTAGAACAACTAAAATAACTACAACAACTAGAATAACTAGAACAACTAGAAAAACTAGAACAACTAGAAAAACTAGAACAACTAGAACAACTAGAATAACTAAAATAACTACAACAACTAGAACAACTAGAACAACTAGAACAACTAGAATAACTAGAACAACTAGAACAACTAGAACAACTAGAAAAACTAGAACAACTAGAACAACTACAATAACTAGAACAACTAGAACAACTAGAACAACTAGAAAAACTAGAACAACTAGAACAACTACAATAACTAGAACAACTAGAACAACTAGAACAACTAGAATAACTAGAACAACTAGAACAACTAGAATAACTAGAACAACTAGAACAACTAGAACAACTAGAATAACTAGAACAACTAGAACAACTAGAATAACTAGAACAACTAGAACAACTAGAACAACTAAAATAACTAGAACAACTAGAACAACTAAAATAACTACAACAACTAGAATAACTACAATAACTAGAACAACTAGAACAACTAGAACAACTAGAATAACTAGAACAACTAGAAAAACTAGAACAACTAGAACAACTACAATAACTAGAACAACTAGAACAACTAGAATAACTAGAACAACTAGAACAACTAGAATAACTAGAACAACTAGAACAACTAGAACAACTAGAATAACTAGAACAACTAGAACAACTAGAACAACTAGAATAACTAGAACAACTAGAACAACTAGAACAACTAGAATAACTAGAACAACTAGAACAACTAGAATAACTAGAACAACTAGAACAACTAGAATAACTAGAACAACTAGAACAACTAGAATAACTAGAACAACTAGAACAACTAGAATAACTAGAATAACTTTACTAACCCTGATTTAAACCCTAAATCCAGTCAAACGTATAATCCACGTGATAAATGAAGGCAGTAGGGATGAACAGAGGAATATTACAGACATGAAAACTTTATCATTCATTTCTTCTCATTTCCATTTTATCTAAACAGTAAACGATCAGTCAGTGTTTTAAACTGTATTTGTTTTGCTATTTTGAAATATTAAAGTAAAGGTTTTAAGTTTGTAAATCACAACCAACTACAGCGATGAAGTGGGCATGTTGCTGTATTGTGATTATTATATTTATCATCATAATGACGCAGGGAAGACGCGGTTTATAGAGCTTTATAGAGAAACCAGAGTAGACTCTGGGATAAATTTAACAGAGACCAGAGAATTAAAGACAAAATGATTAGATAGAGAATAAAGCAAAAGTATTTAATATGGTTCTGAAACTAAAGGACTTGAACATTATTCATCTTAGAAAGGTCAGATGAAGAGAAAGGTTTCTGCTGGTCTAGATGTTCACAGTTCCTCTTCCTGAAGAGACTTTAGGATATAAAAATCTGACTGAGCTCATATCTCTGACGTTTTAGCGTTCACAGCACAAAACACAGAGAACGCACCGAGTGGAAGTTGTGAGTTTTGTAGTCCATCAACGTTAAATTGTAGTTTTTACACAAAAACTCACGTCACGTCAGTAACATCCTCCTAGGGAAAGTGCAGTTGGATTCCTTACTCACCACAGTTCTCCTTTCCTATCCTCTTACTCCCTCCTTTCCTTGACCCTGTGACCTTTCTCGTCGGGGTTAAGGAAAAGTGAGTAGGAAAGGACTTAGGAGGTAATATTTTGGACTTTTCGAACGCACCCAAAGTCTGTTTCCTGTCTCCAGTCTCTGTTCTGATGCTGTCAGTGATCCATAGACCACTGTGGCTGATAGATTTGGTAAATTTACCTCACAATGAAGAAAAACAGCATTTAACTGACTGATAGCTTCAATAGAGGCAGAGACATCAGCTAACAACAGACTGGACTGAGATGAACCGCTCTGTGGTTCTAGACTGGAGCGTTAGAGGGGCGGGGCCATTCCCTGCTGTGGGTTTATGACATCATGAGCCCACATATTGGCCCCGCCCACATTAAACCCAGCCAGGAAAGAGGGGAAAAACTTTCTAACAGTCTAAATCCAGGATTCAGTCCCATGTAGATCTCAGAGTTCTCATGTGTACAGAAACCAGACTCACACATTTCTAGAGTTCAGACACAAACTTTGATTTGACTCTGAATGTGTGGTTGAACTTTAACCCCAGCAGAGCTCCTCTCTGTGTTTACTCTAACTCTGCCGGCGTCTGGTGATCAATACACCCCAAAAAAGAGTCAATTCAAATATTTTTGACTAAACTCTTTTTTACTGTGTAAGAGTTCCTCCCAGACTTTCCTGTGTTCTGATTTAGACATCAGGGCAGACAGGGTTCCCTCTGAGACCTTTAGGACCCCCAGGTCTGGAACCAGTGCCGTCGGCCATACTGCAGTTTGAACTAAACTGTGCTGAATATTTTGGCCCCAGGACTCTCGCGAGAGTCTGAAAACTTCAACTCAGAGTCTGTGGGAATGCTGGAACAGCTTCAGTTTGGCAGTTTCAGGACTGATGGATCTAGAAGAGGCTGCCGGTTTAGGACCAGTATTAAAGGGGGGGTATTTTTCCTGCATCAGAAATGCCACCGCCCTCCTGGAGGGCGCCGTAGGTGCACGTCTGTATTTATGGGTCCAGGTCTGGATGGATGAGGTGTGATGCTGGCTTTATTCATGACGGAGGAGCAGCCGGAGCGCAGGAACGCCGCTCACATGATTCCTCACTGTGACTGACGGCGTGTAAGAAGCAAACAGGGACTTACCCTCATTAGCTCAGAGAAAACCACCATGTGGATTTGTTTTCAGTTACAGTCTAACTTAGGGCCGACCCCGCCCTCTACGCTCCTCTCACTCTGGATATTTGACAGCGTAGACCGGACTCAGCTCTGATGTAAAGAGCCTACATGTTTTTGTGTGTCGGACTCGGTAAAGCCAACAGATCCTGGATCTCTAAAGTCAAAGTGGATCCATGTGTGTGTGCGTTCCTCATAAAGCTTCTCACACGTTTGACTCATGAGGATGCTGCACTCACTCTTCCTGTGACGGCTTAATGCTCCCGTGTCTGTTTTCATTAAGCTGAATTCTTGTAATAATCCGCCTTCTGCCGCCCAGAGGTTAGTCAACTTGTTGTACAAAGCTGTGCAGCGGGGGCGGAGGAGGCGGCGGTGGGAAAGCGTTCCTTTCCGCCATAATTCAGGCCATGCTGGCGCTCAGTAACAGACGTGAACGCTAACAGGTGCCGTTGTTTGGAGCCATCGCTGCTTCAGTCAGAGAGGAACGCGTCCTGTCTGTTTACCTGGATAGAAATACTGATAGAACTCCTCATGTGCCTCTGTCTTTACTCACGTCACAGCTAGGGGGCGCCACACCTGATAAAATCCTCCTGAGGTACCATTTTACACCACCCTCCTTAAATTGGCACAACAGCCTGGATTATTCACATCAGTGAACACCTGAGCTCAGGTGACGTGCCCTATCACAGGGGTTCTCAACGTTGGGGTCAGGACCCCAGTGGGGGTCGCTAGAACTGATAGGGGGTCTCCAGATGCCTTTAAAAAACGAAGAACATTTTTGAATTAAACTGTTGCCACTTTACACCAATTTTGTCCACTTTTAACCCATTTTTATCCCTTTTTCCCACCAATTTTGTCAATTTTGACACATTTTTGCAACTTAAAACCCATTTCTTGTCCATTTTTAACCCTTTCCACCTCTTTTTTCTGCCTGTTTTTGCCACTGCTAAACCAACTCTTACCACTAACCGCCTATTGTTGGCTCTGTTGACACATTATCGTCACTATTAACCCCTTTTACCAATTTTTAAGCCACATTTTAACAATTTGGCATGCCCCTTAATATGCACATTCTTGCTTTAATGCTTTTTTTTTTTTTTTTGCCGTTTTTGGTTATTTTTTTTGCCATACACAGTTCTTAACAAATGTATTAGACCAGCTGTCATCTCTGTCTCAGAGACCATCCAGCATCATGAAGTGCTTTAATGCGGACTCTTTCATTTTCAGTCAGCTCTCCACGTTTTACCATTTTGAACAGGAATGAGGAATTTCAAACTGAATTCACCCAAATGTGAGCCGGCTCACTGGGCTTCTCTGAGAAGTCAGAAATGAATCAAGCATAACATTCAACCACTAAAACTCATTTTTCTCTTCAGGAATGACAGTAAATAACTATAATCTGACACATTCATCAGAAATATTCATGTGCTTTACTATTTTTTCAGTTTTTTGTAAATCAGTAAATTTGTGAATTCATGGATAACAATAATAATTCTATTTTAGCATTAAAAATATCATTTGTGTTAAAGAGCTTCTACATGTTGGTGTATTAACCATTGCAGAAACATCAAAAATGATTTTGGTAATTACCAATGCTCTTAATTTAGGGCAGCTGTGGCAGAAACCTGACTGTGGTTAGGGTTAGGGTGGGCTGATACATTTGTTAAACTCTGTATATATAATTTTTGGTATTTCTAACCCATTTCTGCCACACTTAAAATCCAGTTTCACCACCTTTCCCACCATTTTTTTTGCCATTATTAACCCATTTTAGCCATTTTAATGTATTTTCATTCTGTTTTGAACAAAAAGAGTCACATTTTTAAGAGGACTACCTACTGCACAAATGAATAAGAGTAGTTATGATTCAGGTTGAATATAAAATACCACAGCTTAACGTTACAATGGATGTTGTCCTTGTCTCCACATGACTATTCTTGAATGTTCATGGCTGTCCAACCACCTCCAGGTACGGGGGGGGGGGGGGGTTTGGAGATTTTGTTTTTACAAAGTCGTGCTCTTCCCAAGTATTGTGCACAGGAGATTTCCCAAATAAATGTGAAAATATCTGTGCAATGGAGATAGGAAATTCTACCTGTTTAGGCCTCACAGTGTTCCTCAAGCCTGCTCAGACAAAATGGGAGAAAGTGGCATTCAATGGCAAAAGGCAGCTTAAATGTGCAATAAGTGTCAAACTTGGGCTGAAAAAGCTTTAAAAATAGATTAAAAGTGGCAAAAAAGGGAAAAATTGCAAATAAGGGCAAAAGTAAATACAGGTAGACAATTTAAGAGTACAAGAGTGGGAAACAAACTGATCAATGTTACTTGCAATCCATAATTTCTGAGGCTAAAGTTCACATTTTTAAGGATCTCTGGTGGGGAAATATTTCAAATTCAGGTATAAAAGAGCCACAGACCATCACTAAATAGCCACATGAGGCTCCAGAGCCACGCGTTGGGCTAGCAGATGCCTGCTGGTGCAGAGTTAATGCTGCTGGGTCTTCAGTAGTTCTGACCCAGTAAACAGAGCGTTTGCTCCTGAATCCTCTGACTATGAGTCAAGTCTAAGAAATGCAGACATCCCTGATCTTTATCTGAGACGCTTCATCTAAAGGAGACAGGTGTGTGTGTTGATGGAGCTTTAGGGCGTGAGATAAAACACACCTCACCCTCCATCCTCCTCATATAGGAGCGGGCTGACCCCTGACTATCATGTGACCATCTTTGTTAGTTTAACTGGAGAAATTCCAGTCAAACTGTTGGGAAATCAACATGTCTGCTGCTTTTCTATGGAGGTCTACAGTGTGACTGGCTCCTGGACTTTAGGGCAGGACTTAGTGCTAGGTCAGTCAGCCCCCCTGGATCAACCAAGTCCCCTTCGATGACGCTTTATCAGCCTGAGTGCTGCTGTTTGTCCCTGACAGGTCCAAGTAGCCTCCCGGAGGACTCAGAGCCTCTCCTATAGGCTCACATGATGACAAACCCATCAGCTTTGTGATTGGTCCAGGAGCCTCTCTGGTCCGCCTGTCTGCCCTTACACGGGTCTCTAGTGTTCCCCTGATTAGACGTAGACCCCTCAGAGCTCTGGGTAAAGACGTGACCCTGACCCCGTTCACAGGACGGGCCTGTGCCTGACTTTGGCCCCTGGTCACGGGAGAATGGGTGCACTCGTCTGCAGACACCGGCGGTGATTGTCAGCCGTATCTATTACCGTTCCCGCCGCCGTGGATTTGATTTGCAGCAATAAGACAGTACGTGTAATGACAGCATTAAGGCTTGTTCTGCACAGATAGGGTTTCAAGGAAAACGAAGACAGATGCTTCTCCCTGGCTGCTCTTACACGTCAACAGAAATAAGGCGAAAACACATTCCTGGTGGCTCCGCTGGCTGCGTTCGGCCCCCGTCTGCGTGTGTTCTGTCCCGGCTCTTGCAGGGCCTGAAAAGCAGCCGGCGTTGGATGTCTTGACTCGGAGCCGAGGCTCCTTGCCATCGTCAGACGGTAACGTGAGTAATGAGCTCTGTCAGACGCTGGCGGCTGACTGATGTTTTCCACCGCAGACGAACCTCCCTGAGAGCTGACGGCCACACGCTAACGACAGATCGGTGAGTAGAAACGACAGTATATCTGACCGGCCCCTATAGAGGGCCCATAAGATGATTGCTCTGATATACGCCCACTAACTTCTCAGCTCCGTGTCACGACCTGCAGCGCCGAGACTTGGTACTGGATGTTCTTGGGTTGCAGCACGGGGGAGAGAGTTTGCCTTCAGGACACGCAGAGAACACCACAAGTTCACAAACAGGCTCTTAGTGTCTGAACTTCCTCAACAAGTCAACTTCAAAACGTCAGAGCCAGTTAGAATATCAGGACCCAACGAGACTGGAGTGGTTTAGAAAAGTCATTTAGCGGGAATAAGGAAGAAATTAAGAGCTCAGAGGAAGTACAGCGGGGAGCTGGGACTTGGTTTTGTCAAAGTTCTTGACAAGTGAACGGCTCCAACTACATTTACAAATCTGAGAGGTTTTAGTTCAATTTATCAGGAAATTACAGTTTTTGATTTGAATAATTTAAGAAAAGACCGGTCAGAGTTTTAATTTGGAATGACAAATTACATACAAATCTCGCTACCATTACACCATGGAGACAAAAGAACACTCAGACTAAAGGTTATTGAAAAGTCTAAGTCAGGGGATGGAGACAGAAACATCTCCAAGTCTCTGAACATCCCCCAGAGTTCACTTAAATCCATCATGAAGAAATGAAGGAATATGTCACATGTGTAAATCTGCCTAGATCAGACCGTGCTCACAGACTGAGTGGGCGTGCAAGAAGGAGACTAGTGAGAGAGGACACCAAGACAGCTATGACTACTCTGAAGGAGCTCCAAGCTTCAGCAGCTGAGATGGAGAGACTCTGCAGACAACAACTGTTGGCCGGGTTCTTCACCAGTCAGAGCTTTATGGGAGAGTGGCAAAGAGAAAGACACTGTTGAAGAAAACTCAGATTCAATCTGGACTAGAGTTCACCAGAAGGACTGTGGGAGACTCCATGGTCAAGAGGAAGAAAGTTCTTTGGTCTGATGAGACCAGAATGGAGCTTTGAGACCATCAGACAAGACGCCAAACACTGACATCACCACAAACACACCATCCCCACTGTGGAGCACGCTGGTGGCAGCATCATGCTGTGGGGATGCTTCTCAGCAGCATCATGCTGTGGGGATGCTTCTCAGCAGCATCATGCTGTGGGGATGCTTCTCAGCAGCCGGCCCTGAAAGGTTTGTAAAGGTAAATAGAAAATAGAGAAAAATCCTGGAGGACGGTCTTGGGAGAAGATTTTTTTCCAGTAAGAGAACGAGCTGAAGAACACTTTATAAATGGACTGTATAAATCACACATCAGCCCTGAGTATCAGTGAAAACATACCGCTGTTACATCAGCTATAGGCGGCTGCCACCCTGACCATTTAACTTCGGTTCATCTTCGTCACAACAGGACGTCAGTTCCTCTCAGTTTAAGACAGCAGAAAAATATCAAATAATATCAAAAGTGTGTTTAATGCTCAGTGACTGAGTTTTTAATGTGATTAGAAGGGTGCAGTTAATTTGGATTCACCAGAAAATTTCTGAGATGAATCATGGTAAACGTTTTGAATGGTAGCAGAAATCCTCGGTAGAGTTGGTTGGATTTGTTTAAAGCTCTCCTCCTCTTCCTCGTTAGCACGGCTGCTGCTGAAGCTCCCGTCCTGGTGGAGTCGCATATTCTGACAGATTTTTTCCCCTTCAGAAATGAAACGACCATATTTCATCTCGCTGTGACTCAGACCAGCGACAGTTCCGTTTTTGTCATGTGGGGAGGCGTCTGACACAGACTGATGGGCCGGTTTGATCCACAGTTTCAGAAATAATGAGACAGTGGAACGAAGAGCAGATCCTCCGTGGTCCGGCCTGAAGGCCCGGCTGTCAGAATAACGGCTGGTTTTACAGTGAGTGATTGTTTCCCTGGTGGAAATTTAAAGAGCAGAAACCAAACAAACAGAGCGAGGGAGCGTTAAAGAGGACACACCCTTTGTGTTTCTAACACATTAAGGAAACCTCGGGGCCGCTCGTAAAATCACACATCCCTCTCCCCCTACCATTAAATAAAACAAGGCCAGGCTGCCTCCACAAAAACTCTCAGGCAGCACTTTTCTCCCTGTTTTCCTGAGAAGAATGACCGTAAATGTGTAATTAAATTAATAAAATAGTCCCGGGTAGTAAATCACTGCCCCCAAGGACGCTTGATTGCGCAGTGCGTGTCCGTGTTTGTGCATGAATGCGATTTTTGCGTGCAAGCGAGCTGCATGCGGAGGTAGGGGCGTGTGGTTCAGGGTGAGCTTATTAAAAACAAAATAGCAACAAGGCCTTTAAAAGTTCCCCGATCCCGCGGCCACGGCGCTCACTCTGCATTACCTCTGGCGGTTAGTTAGCGAGCTGAGGTGGGGGTGGTGTGGCACTAGGCTACGGTACGCGGTGCCAGTTTCTGCTATAATAAAGGCATTTAAACGTGCCTCATTAAACTATTTTGGGCACAGGGGTTGGTGTGGTGGGGTGCTGAGGGCTGGGAGGGGGCAGGCATGTTAAGGCTGCCAGTGGATCTGTGCCAGGGCACCTCGGTGTCACCGGTGGCTACAGGGGAGTAATCACAACCACATGGTTATTAACGGGGCTCCGGAGAACGGCATGATGGGAGAAAGACGCTGAGAGGGAGGAATGTACACAGATGTGAGAGAGAGAAAGGAGTAACAGGACGCAAACAAACATCAGGTTTTAGGTGAATTAACTTAGAAAAAACATCAATTTAAAGAAACCAGTCCATAAAAATGAGTCTTCAGTCATCTGCCCTTAAACACTGCAAAGGCTGGAATCCCTACGTGTCTGCAGTGAAGCTGCTGCTGATTAGAATGGAACGGGGCCAATGAGCAACAAGCTAAAAGGCTAACAGCGCATCTTTAACAGCTTTTCTCCCTCATGTTTAAACAAACGTGCTTCAAAGGGGCACAGTGAAATACTGTTTAGATAATAAATCTTGTAGGGGACTGGTCAGAGTGGGATGAAAACTGAGAGCCTAGACTAGTCTGTATGCTAAAGGCAAGGATGGAACGTTTCAAGTGTTTTAAAGATGACATCATCTTTCATCAAAGGCTTCAAAGGACAACATCATCAGAGGCACAGGAGAGAATATTTTATTAGCTTTAAAGTATGACATCATCTTCAAGGGCAAGGATGGAATGTATAATAAGATTTAAAGGATGACATTATCTTCAAAGGCAAGGATGGAATTTTGCGCTTTAAAAGATGACATCATCTTTCATCAAAGGCTTCAAAGGACGACATCATCAAAGGCACAGGAGAGAATATTTTATTAGCTTTAAAGGATAACATCATCTTCAAAGGCAAGGATGGAACATTTTGTAAGCTTTCAAGGATGACATATTCGAAGGCAAAGAACAGAATATTCTAAAAGGTTTAAAGGACTTTATCATCTTCACAGCCAAGAGTGTAATGTTTTCCATGGATTGAAATGAATGAAATCATCTCAAAAAGACAGGATGGAATATTTATAAGATTCAAAGGATGACATAATCAAAGACAAAGGACAAAATATTTTATAAGTTACAAAGAATGTCATTATCCTCAACTGCAAGGATGGAACGTTTCATAACCTTTGAAGAATGGCATCATCTTCAAAAGAAAGGATGGAATGTTTTATAAACTTCAATGGATGTTATCATCTTCAAAGGCAATGATGGAATGTTTAATAAGCTGTTAAGGATGACATCATCAAAGGCATAGGATGGAAGATTCTTTACATCTTTACAGGCAAGAATGGAAAAGTTATTCATCGTCTTGAAAGGGTGTTATCATCTTCAACTGCAAGGATGGAATGTTTTATAAGTGCTAAAGGAGGACATAATCAAAGGCAGAGGAGAGAATATTTCAAACATTTCAAAGGATGTTATCGTCAAAGGCAAGGATGGAATGTTTTATAAGACTTGAAGGATGCCATTGTCTTTCTAAAACCAATTAAAGACTTTAAAGGATGACATCATCAAAGCCTGAGGACAGAATGTTGGTGAAGCTGGGGATGTTGGAGACTTTTTTCTTTCATTTTTCTTTAGTAATAAGTCGTGGAAACTTGGAAAAGTGGAACAAAGAACCAACGATGTGAAAGGTCAACAGAAGAGAGGTATTGTTGGTATTTATTTGTTTTAATGTTGGCGGTTCATTAGCCTTGGGCTAACAGGCTAGCAGTGCCTCCTTAACAGCTTTTCTCCATCATGCTGTCATTAACATCCTTTTAATGAACTCACAGATATGCTGTTTAGTAAATCAGTCTCGTGGGGCACTAATAGATTGAAATTATGGCTCATTTTAAGACACGTATGTAGGGAGATGTGAAGTTTCGTTCTGCTGGTGCACAAGGAGATGAAAATCATGCTGCAGAATTACAGAGATTCACAAGAAAAGGAGCCCTTTTCACATCAATGCTGAATCTTCACCGCAGTCAGAGGGGGAAAGATAGAAATAGAAAGTAAGGAGAGCAGAGACCAAAGTTCATGTTCTTCAGTGCACACTGCCAAACAGCACAGCAGAACTGGACAGCTGATGGAGCCTTCAGGTTCTGCAGGAACAACCAGACACAAGAACGTCCAGTTTGAGTCTCCATCCAGAGGTTTAAAGGTTTAGCAAACATCAAATAACAGCGCAGACGTTAATGAGGCTGTTTAAACAGATTCTTCATCAGCGACTGCCAGGTAAACAGGAGGGTTATGTTTCAAAGACCTACACCTGCAGAGCAGCCAGGACCGGGGTCTGAACACTTCTGTCACATGAGCCATGTTTACCTGGAGACGTAGATTAAGACTTTAAAATTCCAAACAAATCCTAAACTCTCCATCTAAACACCTCAAGAAGTTTAAACAGAACAAAATCTGCTAAAATCTCAACCTCTGCATGAACCAGTGGAGGAACAGCTGTGATTTTATTCATGAATGTCCTCAGCCGTAGACGTAGAGACCTTTCCATGGGGACATTTTTATTCTTTGGGACAAAACCCCAGTTTGCAACCAGTGATCTGGTGACGTAGGTTAACAGGAATTCTTCTGACTGTGGTCGTTTGAGTCAGAGCAGAAGAAGAATGGCAGCAGATGTTTCAGTGGGTGTGGTGGCTGCATCTCAGCTGCATCACAGTTACCATGAATGTTAGCAGGTCAGAGCTGCTGCAAGAATCTAAAGAACAGAGGGCTCACTAATTTAAGCCAAGGTGTGGCTATCATCCAAAACAAAGAAGAAAAGGATGGAGCCATATTTAACTTGTTTCAGCATTTTTATCAGTAGATGTAGAAGCTTCAGCAGCTGAGATGGAGAGACTCTGCAGACAACAACTGTTGGCCGGGTTCTTCACCAGTCAGAGCTTTATGGGAGAGTGGCAAAGAGAAAGACACTGTTGAAGAAAACTCAGATTCAATCTGGACTAGAGTTCACCAGAAGGACTGTGGGAGACTCCATGGTCAAGAGGAAGAAAGGTCTTTGGTCTGATGAGACCAGAATGGAGCTTTGAGACCATCAGACAAGACGCCAAACACTGACATCACCACAAACACACCATCCCCACTGTGGAGCACGCTGGTGGCAGCATCATGCCGTGGGGATGCTTCTCAGCAGCATGGTGCCATGGGGATGCTTCTCAGCAGCATCATGCTGTGGGGGTGCTTCTCAGCAGCATCATGCTGTGGGGATGCTTCTCAGCAGCTGGCCCTGGAAGGCTTGTAAAGGTAAAGGTAAAGGGTTTGATTTGATACACAGTAAAAATTTACTTTTTTATGATAATCTGATTCTTTGAGATGCACCTGTATTTCATAGGGAAGGTAAAAATAGTACGGTTCCACTTCTGGATTGTGAATTTCAAAATCAGAGCCTAGTTTAGCTCCTAAACTGCCTCCTTGTTCTTAGATTTCTCTGTTTGCTCTCTTAGTGTCTGTTTGCTCTTAAATCATTAGTTGCTTGTTCAGATTTTTGCTCCAACTATTCTTCTGTCATTCAGGAATCTTCTTTCTCTTCAGAAACTCATGGATATTTTTCTCCTTGTGGTTTGAATGTTTTAACTGAGACCAGAGCTGTTCAAAACAGTGACACGTTGTTCTCCCTCTGTACCGGCAATAACCACGGCCGAACTTTGCACTAACATCCACCATCATCCAGGGAACCGTTTCAGTTTCCAGCGGTGTCGCTGGGCATCATGTCCATGCCTCCAGGTCACTCCTGGTAACGTGATATCATCTGAACACTTGTAGGGTTTTTCTTAAGACTTTGCACAAATGTCCGCTCTGCTACCCCAGCCCTTCTTCCTGACCCACCACTAAACTTTCACTAACATTCGAATAAAGGACTCTGCCCACTGGGACATCGTCTACCCACTGGGACAATCCAAACTAAACTCTTTTCTCCAACCAAGAACCAGTTTCATCTTAAAACCTGCAGTAGAAGATCAGTACGACTCCTAAAAGGCTGTTTGGAAATTAGAAAATTAAAAAAGGCTTGATTTTTCTCCACTGTATGAGAGCTCGCTGTGTCAAAGATGTTCTATTTTCACAGTTAGAATAAAGACACTTGTGATTCTGCTGATGTTTAAGGGCTAAACCACACATGTCAGGCTGTATCGACAGCACCTGTGATCAGTTATTGGTCGTATTAGCTGTAAAAATAAAAAATAAAAGCTGTCAGAACAAAGCCCGGTCCCACAGAGAGCAAACAGACCAACTCCCCATGTTTGGACCAGATGCTGCTGCAGGCCGCGGAGATTTACATGTTTTTAACTTGTTAGAGACTTCTACAAAACAATCTGAAAATGCTAATGTGGAAAAGTTTAAGACAAATAAAAGACGACTTTAAACGTCTCAGGATTTGAGGGGAGAAGTTGTAATGAGTGAGAAGCATGCGATGGAGTCAGATCAGGTCACATTCGCAAGATTCACACGGCAGAAAGATGTGAGAAAAACGATGGATTCACTGTTATAGAGGAGAGGATTGGACAAACTGGGATTATTCTGCTTCTTCTGATGGATTAACAGTGGAATAGATGAGGAATACTGATGACCTGGAGGGATAAGAAGGCCATGATTCAAGGAGAAACACATTTTAGACACCTGCTCGTAGATGCTGACTAATATTCGACCATTTCGAGCCGTCTCCTGACTCTACAGACTCTCTTTCCTACATGAACTGATACAAGTGTGCTTCAGATCAGCTGACTATTGGGCTAAAGCACCTCTGAGCCCCAGACCCCAGACTAAAGAGAAACGCTGCATTATATAATAATGTAATACATTTTCCATCCATCATGTAATAACGCCGCATTTTCTAAGCCACTAAGCAGTTCGGGTTAGGGCAAGGTAGTTGGGTAGGTCATAGCTTGGAGCCCACACTAAGTCCTGTGGTTAGGCTTATTACATAATGTGGTGTTATTACATAATGCGGTGTTATTACATAATGCGGCGTTACTACATAATGCGGTGTTATTACATAATGCGGCGTTATTACATAATGTGGCGTTATTACATAATGCGGCATTATTACATAATGCAGCGTTATTACATAATGTGGTGTTATTACATAATGCGGTGTTATTACATAATGCGGCGTTATTACATAATGTGGCGTTATTACATAATGTGGCGTTATTACATAATGCGGTGTTATTACATAATGCGGCGTTATTACATAATGCGGCGTTATTAATAATGTGGTGTTATTACATATTGCGGCGTAATTACATAATGTGGCGTTATTACATAATGCGGCATTATTACATAATGCAGCATTATTACATAATGTGGTGTTATTACATAATGCGGTGTTATTACATAATGCGGCGTTACTACATAATGCGGTGTTATTACATAATGCGGCGTTATTACATAATGTGGCGTTATTACATAATGCGGCGTTATTACATAATTCGGAGTTATTACATAATGCAGCGTTACTACATAATGCGATGTTATTACATAATGCGGCGTTATTACATAATTCAGAGTTATTACATAATGCAGCGTTACTACATAATGCGGTGTTATTACATAATGCAGCGTTACTACATAATGCGGTGTTATTACATAATGCGGCGTTATTACATAATGTGGTGTTATTACATAATGCGGCGTTATTACATAATTCGGAGTTATTACATAATGTGGTGTTATTACGTAATGTGGTGTCATTACATAATGCAGAGTTATTACATAAAGCAGCGTTATTACACAATGTGGCTTTACAGGGTACACTAGTGTGCCTTGAGGCAAGTCTAGGTGTGCCTTGGGGATCTGGCTGGACCCCTGAAAACCCCAGAGAATGGACCCTCCACAGTTGCGATTTATTGATGAGTGTGTGTGTTGGATCAGTAGCATTGGTGCTAGCATCCTGGCTAACAGTTAGCTCATTTGGCAAGCTATTATTGAGTTAAAATTGGTGTTGAAATCATTAAATCATGCTACTTTTTACCAAGTTAACCAATTTTTCAACACATTTTGCCACTTATTTTGACAACTTAAACTATTTTACTGCTTTTTTGCAATTTCGCAACTTTTTAATACTTTTGACCCATTTTTGCAACTTTTTTTGGTGGTGGTTAAGATGGTTTATTACTTTTAAGTTTATAAAGCATTCCATCCTTGCCTGTGAAGATGTTTAATCCTTTTAAGTTTTTAAAGCATTACATCCTTGCCTGTGAAGATAATGTCATTCTTTATAGTTTATAAATCATTCCATCCTTGCCTCTGAAGATGGTTTAGTCCTTATGAGTTTATAAGGCATTCCATCCTTGCCTGTGAAGATGGTTTAATCCTTTTAAGTTTTTAAAGCATTACATCCTTGCCTGTGAAGATTATGTCATTCTTTAAAGTTTATAAAGCATTCCATCCTTGCCTGTGAAGATGATGTCATACTTTTAAGTTTATAAAACATTCCATCCTTGCCTGTGAAGATGGTTTAATCCTTTTAAGTTTATAAAGCATTCCATCCTTGCCTGTGAAGATGATTTAATCCTTTTAAGTTTATAAAACATTCCATCATTGCCTGTGAAGATGGTTTAATCCTTTCCAGTTTATAAAGCATTCCAACCTTGCCTTTGAAGATGGTTTAATCCTTTCGAGTTTTTAAAGCATTACAACCTTGCCTTTGAAGATAATGTCATTCTTTATGTTTTATAAAGCATTCCATCCTTGCATCTAAAGATGGTTTAATCCTTTTAAGTTTATAAAGTATTCCATCCTTGCCTCTGAAGATGGTTTAATCCTTTTAAGTTTATAAAGCATTCCATCCTTGCCTGTGAAGATGGTTTAATCCTTTTAAGTTTTTAAAGCATTACATCCTTGCCTTTGCTGATAATGTCATTCTTTAAAGTTTATAAAACATTCCATCCTTGCCTTTAAAGATGGTTTAATCCTTTTAAGTTTATAAAGCATTCCATCCTTGCCTCTGAAGATGGTTTAATCCTTTTAAGTTTATAAAACATTCCATCCTTGCCTGTGAAGATGATTTAATCCTTTTGAGTTTATAAAGCATTCCATCCTTGCCTGTGAAGATGGTTTAATCCTTTTAAGTTTTTACAGCATTACATCCTTGCCTCTGAAGATGATGTCATTCTTTATAGTTTATAAAGCATTCCATCCTTGCCTGTGAAGATGATTTAATCTTTTTGAGTTTATAAAGCATTCCATCCTTGCCTGTGAAGATGGTTTAATCCTTTTAAGTTTTTAAAGCATTACATCCTTGCCTTTGAAGATGATGTCATTCTTTATAGTTTATAAAGCATTCCATCCTTGCCTGTGAAGATGGTTTAATCCTTTTAAGTTTTTAAAGCATTCCATCCTTGCCTTTGAAGATGATGTCATTCTTTATAGTTTATAAAGCATTCCATCCTTGCCTGTGAAGATGATTAAATCCTTTTGAGTTTATAAAGCATTCCATCCTTGCCTGTGAAGATGGTTTAATCCTTTATAGTTTATAAAGCATTCCATCCTTGCCTGTGAAGATGATGTCATTCTTTCAAGTTTAAAAAACATTCCATCCTTGCCTGTGAAGATGATGTCATTCTTAAAGATTTATAAAACAGGTCTTCGTTTCATCCTTTGTTTCCTTCATTAGGTCCGTCGGCTGCATCTTCCTCTCTGATGTTTTCTGTGAACTCATGAACGACAAACTCAGAGTTATCTGGTTTAAACAGACATCAGCCTCCATGGAAGGGAGTCCACGATAAAATGCATCCACACAATTTTATTTCACTGTTTCACTACAACTACAAGTCATTTTTTAAAAGTCATTTATACAATAATAAGGGACGGCCAGGGATGTTATCCTCTTACCATAACATAAATGTGTTGAGATGAACTAACTTTCTCGTTATCGTGGTAAAATGGAGCAAATAAAAGATAAAGATGAAGGTCTGCTGGCTTCATACTAGGATAGCTTAGGAGCTTCAGGTGCATTGCTCTGGCTCGATCCAGGGCCTGATCTCCGTATGTTTTCATCGTCTAATGCTGTCTAAACAGTGAAAGTGTCGTCCGTATTCCTCATGTTTGTGTGATTTGTAACCTGGATCAGTGCCATTCTGGGTAAATCGGATTAGGGCGATGAATAAACTTAAAAACGCTAAAAGCTGTAAACATTCAGGACGGAGATATTCTCAGATTTTTGGGTTTGATTGGCACAAATATTAATTTAAGCTCATGTTACTCCAGCAGACGTGGTGGTGGAAAGAGGAGGATTTGAGGTCTCTGATGATGATGATGATAGGAAAAAGAGAGTGGGCAGCCCTGCCAGGCGGCGCTAGAAACCCCTCATGTTTATGTTGAACGTGGGAGATTTAACGCCGTCAGAGCTCTGATGTGGCGGAGCGGTAATCATGTCACCCACAGACAGACGCAGGAGAGAGGAGCTCTTTGAGAGATGATCAACACCAACAAAAGCGCTGATGAAAGAGCTCACTGCAGATCCAAACGCCTCGTTTCACCAGCGTTTTTAGACGGGCGTGAAGAGAAACGGCTGCGGTGGCGACAGCAGATACATTTACAAGGCCGTAACTCAAATTAGATAAACAATTGGCAGCAGAAGAACGAGCCGACTGTCTATTGTGTTTACTGCAGCGCCCTGTGGAGACGGCGTTTAGACGGCGTTTAAAGCTGTTCACACATCACAATCACAGACGCCCGCTTCATCAGGGCACGGCGGTGGAAACACGCCGATCACTAACCACGCAGAGAGGCTGCCAGGAGCAGAGTTAGTTTAATGGCTTCTCTGATTGGTTGATTTGACTAATACATGGTGAGTTTACCTTTAAAGCCAAAGCAGACAGGTGAAACAAACGTCAACAAACTTCACGTCTCTATCTTTACTAGAACATCTAAAATATTCTCTCCTTTAAGGGGACTGAGCTGATCCAACAGAGGTCCAGACAGCTGGTGCTAGAAGTCTCACAGTTGGTGAAATGGGGATCAGCTCAGTGTCCGGAAGGTCCAGTCACTGGTTCATCAGTATTCCTGGCTACCATTACACCATGAAGTCAAAAGAACACTCGGAGAGAAGGTTGATGAAAAGTCTAAGAAACATCTCCAAGTCTCTGAACATCCCCCAGAGTTCAGTTAAATCATCATGAAGAAATGAAGGAATGTGTCTCATGTGTAAATCTGCCTGGATATAAGGCGGGAGTGCTGAAAAGCAGAGCGTAAATGGCATAAAGACCAGCTGCAGATCTCTTTCAATATTTTCAAAGACCTTCTATCAAAATACCAACAGGCTGTTAAGGATGCAAGAGCAATATACTTCTCCAAAATCACTGAAAGAAGCTCTCACAATCCAAGAACCCTTTTCAGCACTATTAACGCCATTATTCACCCCTCACCCACATCCAACATAGAACCTCCATCTATTAGCTGTGAGAACTTTAAAACATTTTTTCTTGATAAAATTGACAATATCAGATACAACTTAACCCCTTCTGGTAGCGCTTTAATAAATCCACCCAAGAGTCCACCAGTGTCTGACACTTTCCTGCCCGTCTCTCTCTCAGAGCTAGACAAAATCATTTCTGGCTCTAAACCCACCACTAGCTCTCTGGACATTATCCCCTCTAAATTATTGAAGGAGGTCTTTGAAGAGATTGGCCCCAGCCTCCTAAACATTTTTAACAGCTCCCTACTCACTGGGGATGTACCAAAATCTCTAAAACATGCCATAGTTCACCCATTACTGAAAAAACAGGCCTGGACCCACAATTACCAAACAATTTTAGACCCATATCAAAACTTCCCTTCCTCAGTAAAATAGTTCTTAATCAATCGACCCCTCGCCTTAACAGCAATAACACTTTTGAAAAATTCCAGTCAGGCTTTCGTACTAACCACAGTACAGCATCTGCTCTGCTAAGGGTAGCCAATGACCTTCTTATAGCAGCTGATGGTGGCCTCTCCTCAGCCCTTGTCCTCCTTGACCTCAGTGCTGCCTCCTACATCGTCTGCAGCGCTGGGCTGGACTCTCTGGTAGGGCACAGGCCTGGTTTGAATCCTACATGACTGACAGATCCTTTTCAGTCACAGTTAGCAACTCCTCCTCCCCTGCTCATCTCTCTTGTGGAGTTCCCCAGGGTCCTGTCCTTGGCCCCCTCTTGTTCTCCATATGCATGCTTCCTTTGGGAAAAATTATTAAGAATTACAATATCTCATTTCATTGTTATGCAGATGACACCCAGCTTTATCTGCCCATTCGCCCCAATAACCATTCTGGACCCTCAGACCTCGATAAATGCCTGGAGGATATTAGAGTATGGATGGCAAACTACTTTCCGCAGTTAAAGGATAGTAAAACTGAGATCATAGTTTTCCATCCCACAAACTCCACCAACACCGCCCTGCAGTCTCTCAGTCACTGATCAGAATACATAACACCTCATTAAGAACCTGGGAGTGATATTTGATAATAACTTAAAGTTCAACAAAGAAATTAGCCCTGTCATCAAATCTAGTTTCTTCCAGCTCAGGATCATATCAAACATCAGACCATCTCTGTCACGTAAAGATCTGGAGACAGTCATCCATGCCCTGATGTCCTCCAGGCTGGACTACTGTTATTCCTTGTATTTTGGTATCAACCAGGCATCCATTCAGCGATTACAACTTGTACAAAATGCTGCAGCACGATTACTTTGCAGGCGTAAAAAAGGGATCATATAACACCTATACTAGCGTCATTGCACCGGCTTCCTGTTCGGTTTAGAAAATTCTTCTGTTTGAATTTAAAGCTTATCACAACACTGCTCCTGCTACATCACTGAACTAATATCACCACACAACACAGCAAGGCCCCTCAGATCATCACTTCAAGGACTTCTTACTGTACCAAGGTCCCACAGAAAAACTTCTGGAGACAGGGCCTTTCCAGTCGCTGCACCCTCCCATCACAGATTAGATCTGCTGGCTCTCTGGACTGTTTTAAAATACACTTAAAAACTCACTTTTATGCTCTCACCTTCTCATAATGGGATTTCTGCCTCCTTAAGCTTTAACCTATTTTGCTAAGCTGTTGTTTGTGTAAGAATATGCGTGTATGTATGCATCTACGTCTGTCTGTTTATGAGTGTGTGTTTTTGGCTGTTGCAGCCGCTGGCATGCTGCTGTCTGTGCTAGTTGGGGTTCTCAGCCATGACTCTATCCAATAATGGCTGTGGAAGTCTGTGTGTAATGTGTTCGTGCTGTCCAGACACAAACGTGCTACCACTTTGTTAATCTGTCTTTTAATTTTCTGCCCCATTTTTATCTTATCATTTAGTGTGCTCCATATGTTCTTAATTTTTGTCTAATTCTACTCTAAATTTTCCTGCTGTACAGCACTTTGGCTCAAACTCTGTTTGTATTTAAAGTGCTCTATTAATAAAGTTGAGTTGAGTTGAGAGTTGAGTAGATCAGACCGTGCTCACAGACTGAGTGGGCGTGCAAGAAGGAGACTAGTGAGAGAGGACACCAAGACACCTATGACTACTCTGAAGGAGCTCCAAGCTTCAGCAGCTGAGATGGAGAGACTCTGCAGACAACAACTGTTGGCCGGGTTCTTCACCAGTCAGAGCTTTATGGGAGAGTGGCAAAGAGAAAGACACTGTTGAAGAAAACTCAGATTCAATCTGGACTAGAGTTCACCAGAAGGACATCCAGGCATCCAGAGAAAGCTACACAGAAATGGTTTAAAGACGACAAGGAGAATGTTCTGGAGTGGCCGAGACAAAGCTCAGACCTCAATCCAAGAGAGGATCAGTGTCTGGACTTGAAAAGGTCTGTTCAGTCCTGATCATCCTGACAGAGCCTGATCAGTTTATAAAAGAAGAATCGAGTAAAATTCCAGAGTCCAGATGTTTGATCCTGACTGAGACCTATCCACACAGACTCAGAGACTGAGACCTATCCACACAGACTCAGAGACTGAGACCTATCCACACAGACTCAGAGAGACTGAGACCTATCCACACAGACTCAGAGAGACTGAGACCTATCCACACAGACTCAGAGACTGAGACCTATCCACACAGACTCAGAGAGACTGAGACCTATCCACACAGACTCAGAGACTGAGACCTATCCACACAGACTCAGAGACTGAGACCTATCCACACAGACTCAGAGAGACTGAGACCTATCCACACAGACTCAGAGACTGAGACCTATCCACACAGACTCAGAGAGACTGAGACCTATCCACACAGACTCAGAGACTGAGACCTATCCACATAGACTCAGAGACTGAGACCTATCCACACAGACTCAGAGAGACTGAGACCTATCCACACAGACTCAGAGAGACTGAGACCTATCCACACAGACTCAGAGAGACTGAGACCTATCCACATAGACTCAGAGAGACTGAGACCTATCCACATAGACTCAGAGCTGAGACTGAGACAGAGGAGACTCTGCTAAAGACCAGAAGGAGAATTATTTATGCACTCACTGATTTTATATTACAGATTTTTATTTCATTCGCATTACTTTGTAGAGATCTGTTTTCCTTTTGGCATTAAGGGGCTTTTGACAGAAAAAATAATAATATTGGCTATGATTGATTTATAAATCAATCAAAGAGTAAAACATCCAAGGAGGGTAATATATTTATTAGTCACTTCCTTCTGTTGGTTATCTTTTGTTGGCAATTGGTGGAAAATTGGTTGGAACTATTAAGTCGTCATCAGTGAAGTCAAGTGTTTTTTTAAGAGTTGCCAACTATGGTCTACTATTTGGTGGAACTAGAGGAGAAAAGCCCCAACATCCCCAGCTTCACCAACATTCTGTTTTATGCCTTTGAAGATTTTCAAAGTGCCTTTGAAGCTTATGAAACATTCCATCCTTGCTTCTGAAGATGAAGTCACCCTCTTAAGTCTATGAAACATTCCAGCCTTGCCTCTGAAGATCATGTCACCCTCTGAAGTTTATAAAAAATCCCATTCTTGCCTTTGAAGATTATGTCATCATCTAAAGTCTGTGAAACATTCCATCCTTGCCTTTGAAGATTATGTCATCATCTAAAGTCTATGAAACATTCCATCCTTGCCTTTGAAGATGATGTCATCATCTAAAGTCTGTGAAACATTCCATCCTTGCCTTTGAAGATGATGTCATCATCTAAAGTCTATGAAACATCCCAGCCTTGCCTTCTGCATGCTGTCATCCTCATCACCCATCCACACTAATGTTTGAGTGTTTTTACCTCCCTGCACTGATCCCACAGTAATCCCTGCTTTTATCCTGATTGTTATCTATTTTTAAATATATATATTTTTAAATTACTACTAATCAGTAAATGAAACAGGGTTCTATTTTTAGCAGCTGTCTCTCCCAGTTTGCCTCGGTGGTACCATCTCTACATAAACCCTTCTCCTTCTTCCTGTTTGTCGTGTTCCAGTCTGATTGTGTGACTCTGCTGATCTCTAGGACTGGTTCCCATGGCATCAGACCATCGTGTTCTCTCTCTCCCAGTATCAGCTGGTCGGCTGTGGTCTGATGCTGCAGCGCAGGAATGTGTCACCGAGAACAGAAAGACTCGAGTCAGAGCCACAAATATGGAGGCGGTTTCTGAGGGGACCGACTCGTCGACTCGACCCCTGGATCTCATTAAGTCTGTGTTTGTGGGAGGATCTCTACATGGCTGTGTGTCTATGGGAATGTTTGACATCTGACATTCCAGCCGTCACTCTACCATCCCCTCAGATAACTTCTCTGTCTTTACAGCGAGTAGCAGCTTCCTTCATCAGACTCTACCGGCAAAAATCCAGCAGAGAGAACTGGAAAACATTCATCCTTAAAGACTGAAGCAGCTAAACACGTCACTATAAAGGACGCAAGTTTAAATCTGAGAATTAAGACATATTTATGAGACAAAAGCACAGAAAAGAAGGAGACCCAGGGAGGAGCCTTGAGGTACAGCCTCTACAGCAGTGAGCATCAGCTGGCAGCCCGGGGACCACATCAGGCCCCCTGAATCCTCTGATCTGGCCCCCAAAACCTGATTAAATTCAACATATGTGCAGAGGAAAAGTCCTGGAGGCAAAATATATTTTTGGAAGTTTCTCTTTGAATTTATGTTTTATTATATTTTATGAAACTCCATACAGCTATTTAAAAAACTCCAAAAACAACTGAGACCGAGCACTTTACTCAGGAACTCATTTATGATTTAGTTTTAGAAATACACACGTAAGCAAATATAATGCATGTTAAACATGTATCTATCAGTCCATTTTTGATAAAAATGGGAATAAACAATAGAAATATGACAATAGGAAAAAAGGATAAAATATAAAATGGGAATAAAGAATAAAAATACAAAAGTAGGATTAAAAATTTAAAACATTAAAATGGGGATAGAAAAAATGACGTGAATAGAGAATAAAAATATACAAATGTGAATAAAAATAAAACATATATTTTTCAGTTGATTCTTGATAAAAACTGCTGCTTTCTATGGAAACTTTCAGCTTAAGGTGTTCTGGGAGAGCAATATTCCTGCTTGAGTTTTTCTCTTATTACTACACAGCGTATTAGCATCAGACCAAGCGATGGACAGCGTGACAGCCACAGGATAAAAGCTGAAATATCTCAGTCGCCCCCTTGTGGCTGGCTGCGGTATAGGGACTGATCTCACTGTTGGAGGCAATAAATGTCGTACATTTGAAAGAAATTCAAAAATGCATTAAAAAAAAAAAAGATAATTAGACTATCTGGAGAATTTCTGTAGTTCATTTGAAAGTTCAGCCCCCAAAGTGCCCGTTTAGGAAAAAGTTGGCCCTTGTGCAAATGTAGTGGATGACCCCTGCTCTGCAATAAACTCAAAATCTGACTGGAATCCTCCAGAACTGATGGACTGATGTTTGGGAATAAAAACCAAGGCTGGGACAGCAGTCAGAGTCTGAGAGCCAGCAGCAGAGAGTGGTGAGCTGTTAGAGCCTTGGTAGGATCTATGAAGATGGCACCTATCAGGCTACTGCTGAGGCAGAGAGATGCCTTCAGTACATTTAAAAGTGCTGTGGTTGTTGAAATGTTGGGTCTGGAACCAGGAACCAGGGCGATAAGGGGGTAAAGGTAACCCTCACCTGCATGCAGGATTATATAATCACTCATGACATGACTCTGTCTTTGCAGGGTTCATTCATCCTGATGACCTGATCATTTTATATAACACCTATCCCGTTTGGGGTCGCCCTTTTTGCCTCTTTGACCCCTTTAAACCGCTTTTCACCCATGTTTTAATCCCTTTGTGCCACTCCCATTTTAACCTTTTTTCATTACTTTTTTTGAACTGTTTTTGTCGTTTGTAACCAATTTATGATACTTTTGCCCCTTTTTGCCTCTTTAACCCCTTTAAACCACTTTCCCTGCATGTTTAATCCCCTTTGTCCCAATCTGATCTATTTTTGCCACTTTTTAACGTCTTTTCATTACATTTTTTCAACAATAGTTGCAACTTTTAACCAATTTTTGCCATTTTTCATCAATTTTTGCCACTTTTTAACCTCCTTTTGCAACTTTCCTGCCAATTATTTCCCTTGTGTGCCACTTTTAAACACCTTTTCCTAATTTACCAGACTATTTTTCCCACTTTTACCCACTTTGATACTTTTTGCCCCTTTTTGCTTCCTAAACCAGATTTTTGCCATTCTTTAAACCATTTTTCCTGCATGTTTTATCCCCTTTGTGCTGTTCTTTTATCCATTTTTGCCCTTTTCTTCTTTTCTAGCCCATTTTTAACCCATTTTCATTACTTTTTGAACTATTTCTGTCATTCCTAACTACTTTATGACTCTTTTTGCCCCTTTTTCCATCTTTAACTAATTTTTGCCACATTTGAACCTCTTTTCACCGCCTTATCTGGTCATTTTTGCATCGTTTCTTCCAACCTTAACCTGATTATTCTCTAATCACTAACTACTACTCTACTAATTATGGCAGTAAATTTCTGTGAACAGATCAGATGTGAAGTCACTCTAAAGTTATTTCAGTATTAGTTGTTTGTGTGTGGATTTAACAGCTGCAGACATTTAAAGCCAAAGGATACTCTTAAAACCACAACATCTTCTTTCCCTAATTTTCTGAATTTGATGATCTTTCGGGGGCTGGACAGGAACTTTTGGTGGTCCTAATATGGCCCCCGGGCCGCCAGTTGATGACCAGCGATGTAAGGGACGGATGAACCGTATCTGCATATTTTCAGCTGCTAGGAGGTCCGATCCAGCCCTCCAGTCCTCGTTCAGGTCCTGGATCACGCTCTGGTGGCTTCGGTGTTCGTGGAGTCTGGGGTTGAGAGTTCACCATGCTCTGCATTCACCTCACGGCGTCTCTCATTTTCTCGTGACTTATTCTAAAATATTCCCGCCTGCTGATTCTCTGCTCCAGAAACCAAACGAGTTAAGGCGTTCTCAAATCGCTACAGATGTTTGCAAGACAAAACAGAACCACAAATCTCTGACCAACTGGCTGCTGCTCTGAATGAAGCTTGTTTACGGGAACCGTTCCTCTGACCTCCATCTTCAACCCACAGCGGCGTTGTTTTAGCGCTCCCATCCATGATGCTAATAAAGTTTGATTTAAAAAAATAATCAAATCAGGTTTATGTAATTGTTTATGAAGAACATAAAAAGGCCTAACGAGGGGAGGTGGTAAATTAGAGCCGTTATCACAGCTTTAGGTTGGAACAATGCGGCGCTCTTACATTTCCATAAATGAGACTCCTCTAAATCGGCGTGTTTGCGTCGTAAATCTCCGTTCTGCTCTCTCAGCGGGACGCCTTACCTCCAGTGCTGCCAGTAAAAAAACACGCCTCCTGTACGCCTCGTTATGAAATCAGGTAATGAAGGGGGCGTGGCCAGCGAGCTGACTGAGAGCTTGTATACAGAAAAAGACTACCAGAAACTCCAGGGGAGATGGGGCACCGCTGTTCAAGGAGAACCTCTGCCAGAAACGACTAATAGGCATCCTCTCCCCCGCCTCAGCGCTGATTGGGACCAGATGTGTGTGCGTTACACTCTGGGAAACGGCGAGATGAGAGACAGCGAGGCCGCCAGAGCCACAATAATTTCGTGGAACGGCTAATGAATAAAACAACAGCGGATTAAATGTGCCATAGCTAAAAATAATTTAATTAAGAATCTGATTCAGCGGCCAAATTGTTGGCGGCCATGCTGGAGACAGCTGCATCTTTATTTCAGACCACATTTCCCTCCTAATGAGCTCAAACACGCTCCCATCCAGAGCTTTTTATGGGCCTCTCTGGGCACAGCTCGACGCCTAATGAATCAGTTGTCATCACGTGTGATTGGCCGTTTGAAAAGTCCCAAACTTTCCGACTCTGGCTATCGGGTTCAGCCAGGGTCAGTCCCCAAAAACACCAGGCTCTTTAGGCTTTAACCTGCTGGATCAACAAGTGTCAGCAGAGCAGGAACCAGCACGGAACATGGGACCGGTTCTAGGTCTGACGCTGCAGGAACCAGAGCTGTCTGCTGGGGATGTGGCAGAACATGATTGGCTGTTCAGATGTTAATTAGTCAGTGTCTTAGTTATTCCACGAGTGTGAGTGGAGTCAGAGATGGGAGAAGGATGAGTATAGTCCCTGAAGGAGAACAGGAATGTTTCTGGGCTTTTCCACACTGAGCGGCTCAGCTCGGCTCACTTTGACTCGACACGGCGGGAGATTTGCTTTTCCAACACAACTCGCTGTTTGAGGGCGGGTCTAGAGCTGATGACGCTGTGTTGTTGCTGCGCTCCAGTGAGGACCAACAGAGGAAGAAGAGGCACCACTGTCTCTGCAGAGTCTCTTCTTCAGCAGATGCTTCAGTAGATGTCACTTAACCTCCTGAGACCTGAGCTTTTCCAAGGAAAAATCTTTTTTTGTCTCCCACTTATTTGGGAAAAGAAGGGCCTGATGAGTAAAAGCAACTGCCTCATCTTTGAACAGGAATTTCTTGGGAATTTTACTTTCCAAAATCCCCAAACTCATTTAAATTTCAAAAATAAATTGCCTACAATTTCTGTGAAAATATTAGAGATTTTGAAAGCATCCCATAAAAACTACCCCAAAATGGATTTAAATGGTCCTCAGATCTTTCAGTGAAACTTTATCTTATAGCCTTGGAAATTCCTTGTAAATTCCCCAAATACCAAAGCACATTCCCCCTAAAATTCCTTCAGATACATTCTCCATAATTCCATAAATAGCAGAAACATCAGAAGGTCGAAAACAAATTCCCTGAAATTTTAATAAAAAATCCTGAAAATGTCAAATGACAACCCAAATTTCTCCAGATCTTCCAATGAAACCCTCCAAAATACGAAAAAAATATCCCCTACATTTCCTTGAAAATACTAATACAAAGAGTAGGAGGTTGGGCGGGAATGCTTGGAGGGGGGATGGGCATGTTTGGGTAGTTGGGGTAGGCGGGGTGGGCGCGTTTGGGGGGTTGGCGCACTTGGAGGCAGGGTGGGCGCGCTTGGAGTTGGTGTGGGTATGCTTGGAGGCGGGATGTGTCTGCTTGAAGGTGGGGTTGGCGTGCTTGGAGGAGGGTCGGGTATGCCTGTATGCATCCAAGCCAGACATCACCAAGTGCAATGCAAAGCGTGGATGCAGTGGTGTAAAGCACGCCACCACTGGACTCTAGAGCAGTGGAGACGCCTTCCCTGGAGTGACCAATCACGCTTCTCCATCTGGCAATCTGATGGACCAGTCTGGGTTTGGTGGTTGCCAGGAGAACGGTACTTGTCTGACTGCATTGTGCCAAGTGTAAAGTTTGGTGGAGGGGGGATTATGGTGTGGGCTTGTTCTTCAGGAGCTGGGCTTGGCCCCTTAGTTCCAGTCAAAGGAACTCTGAATGCTTCAGCATACCAAGAGATTCTGGACAATTCCATGCTCCCAACTTTGTGGGAACAGTTTGGGGATGGCCCCTTCCTGTTCCAACATGACTGTGCACCAGTGCACAAAGCAAGGTCCATAAAGACATGGAGGAGAGAGTTTGGTGTGGATCACCTGGACTGGCCTGCACAGAGTCCTGACCTCAACCCCATAGAACACCTTTGGGATGAATTAGAGCGGAGACTGAGAGCCAGGCCTTCTGGTCCAACATCAGTGTGTGACCTCACAAATGCGCTTCTGGAAGAATGGTGAAAAATTCCCATAAACACTCTCCTAAAGCTTGTGGAAAGCCTTCCCAGAAGAGTTGAAGCTGTTTTAGCTGCAAAGGGTGGACCCACGTCAGATTAAACCCTATGGATTAAGAATGGGATGTCACTGAAGTTCATATGCCAGTCAAGGCAGGTGAGCAAATACTTTTGGCAATATAGTGTATGTCACTATAGTGAATATACCTTTGAATTTAATAAAAGAGATAATCTTTTTAGACATATTTCCTGGTCTGATTGTCTGATCAGCAGGATGTTGTTTGTCCACCCCTTTAGACCGTTCTGAAGAACAGTCGGTTTATGACGGAGGTTTGGACCAAAACTGGGTTAAGGTTTGAGGAAATGTCATGGTTTTGGTGAGAGTCAGTACTTCCTCACAGTTCAGAGATCATTTCTGTAAAAGTGAAAAAGAGAGGGAATTATGGAGGCCACAGAGCGATCACTGTCAGAGTTTTAACATCTCAGATCTGACTGGTGGTTGGAAGCAGAGCCTGTGTTTAAATCTGATGTGTAGTTGACCAACCCATGACTTCCTGTCAGGAATAAACCCTAAGAGAGGGCGCCGTCGATGGACCCTTAGTGCTTTATCTTTAGACACAAATTAACTTTAAAGCTCTAAGAGTTCAAGGACAAAGCTGCTTCAATCTGAGGGTTGCTGTAGACCTGACCACAGATTTGGCCCCTGATAAACCAAGAGACTGGACCCTGATAAACCCAGAGACTGGACCCTGATAAACCCAGAGACTGGACCCTGATAAACCCAGAGACTGGACCCTGATAAACCCAGAGACTAGACCCTGATAAACCCAGAGACTGGACCCTGATAAACCCAGAGACTGGACCCTGATAAACCCAGAGACTGGACCCTGATAAACCCAGAGACTGGACCCTGATAAACCCAGAGACTGGACCCTGATAAACCCAGAGACTGGACCCTGATAAACCAAGAGACTGGACCCTGATAAACCCAGAGACTGGACCCTGATGAACCCAGAGACTGGACCCTGATAAACCAGAGACTGGACCCTGATAAACCAGAGACTGGACCCTGATGAACCCAGAGACTGGACCCTGATGAACCCAGAGACTGGACCCTGATGAACCCAGAGACTGGACCCTGATGAACCCAGAGACCGGACCCTGATGAACCCAGAGACCGGACCCTGATGAACCCAGAGACTGGACCCTGATAAACCAGAGACTGGACCCTGATAAACCAGAGACTGGACCCTGATGAACCCAGAGACTGGACCCTGATGAACCCAGAGACCGGACCCTGATGAACCCAGAGACTGGTCCCTGATGAACCCAGAGACCGGACCCTGATGAACCCAGAGACCGGACCCTGATGAACCCAGAGACCGGACCCTGATGAACCCAGAGACCGGACCCTGATGAACCCAGAGACTGGACCCTGATGAACCCAGCTGTGATCTATTGATCATGTGAATGTGTGTAATCAGTAGCATTTTTGCTAGCATCCTGGCTAACAGAAAGTGTTAAACTTTCATTGGGTTCTGACGTTTAAATGATTTCCTCATTCAGTCATTCTTGTGTTAGGTTCCATGTTTCCTGTTTTATTTTGTAGTTTCCTTCCTTGCCTCAGTTTCCCTCCACTGTGATTACCTTCATCAGTTCCACCTGTGTCTGATTGTCCACACCTGTCCTCTGTTGTTATCACTGCCTGTGTATTTAAGCTCTGTCTCTGTCTGTGTCGGTTCATTGTAGATGTTTTTCCCGTGTTACTCCTCGTGCCTCTTTTGGATTTGCTTTGTTTCATGGACTTTGATTTTGTAGGAAGTTATTTTGTTTGTTAATTCAATCAGTCTTTTGTTTTTTCTGCTTTTGGGTCCTCCCTTTTGAGTTTTTTGCCTGAACCTGACAGATTCTACTTTTTAATGTCTTTCTCCTCTTGTTTTTACCACTGTTAACTTATTTTTCCATCTCTTTGCGTTATTCTTCCACTTGTAACCCGTGTTTCTTACTCTTTCCCTTTGTTGCTGCTTGTTTTTGTCATTTCTAGTCACTTATTTGCAACTTTTAATTTTCTTTACCACTGCCATTTTTGCCCTTTCTCCCACTCCTTTTTGTAACTCTTAACTTATTTTGCTGCTTTTCATCATTTTTGCATTTCTTTTAACCCTTTATTGTGTCTTTTCAAAACTATTTTATTTTTTGCGTTGAAGTTGGCTCAGTTTCTTCTGCTTTATTTTCTGGCGTTTTTTTTTTTTTTTTTTTCTTTTACATTGCAGCTGAGCTGTCTGACATTAATCATTAATATTACCAATAGAAACGTATTTCTATTTTATAAAAAGAGGTTTACATATTTAAATCTATATTTTCCTACAGCATAAATACATTAAATTTAATTATTGTTGCTTTTATTAGAGTGTGTTTTACACAGATAAAAACTAAATATGGATACCACAGCTTAACTTTACATTGGACCATGATTTTTCTGACCTCCATGGGCCCCCAGTTTGGCTGGGCCCCTGAAAGCTCTCCTTTCTGTCCCCCCTTTATGGACGGCCCTGTGAAGTAATGAGGGAAAACTGCTGAGAGGAGGAGGATGGATCAGACGAGTAAATAAAAGAAGCTCTGCCCTTCTAACGAACAGAAATGATGGTGAACAGGAGGAAATCTGAGCCACACTCGTCGAGGGAGGAGAGATAAAGGGAAGCAGCAGCGTGATGTCAGGGCGCTGGTTAGCGCTCCAAACTGGCTGCAGATGCTGGGACGAAAGGTCAGGGCTGAAATTAAAGAACAAATTCAGAGCAGCAGCATTTTGCGGGGGGGGGGCTGACCGGGACAGGAGAAGAAGAAGGCTGAGGGGTCAGCGTGGACACACTCACAGTTTTAAACAGTAATTAGAAGTTCCTCCGTCTTTAGCACTGAGACTTGGTGGCAGGTCTGACCTCCAATCATTCCCAATTTCAGGCTCTGACTCCCTGACACGCGTCTCCTCTGATTGGTTGTTTAGATTTCATGGCAGTGATGGAAGCGTGTCTTTATGGATCGCTGGGAGGGCAGAGGTGATGAGCACGCTCGCCGCACGTGTTCAGTCACTCAGAGTCAGGGGAACAGGTTCTTCTTCGTCTTCTCAAACATGGATCTCCAACATCTCCACTTCCTCAGAGAGCATCAGTCTGCAGAGATACGGAGCTAAACCTGCGACTCATCACTGCAGACATTCAGCATGTTCACATGCACAGCCACGTTCAGGAACAGCTCCGTCAGGATGTTTAACCAGACTCCTGTCTCAGTCCTGCTGAACAAACACAGAGGAGGAGTCCACTCTTTAACACGGATCTGTCTGACTCTGTTCAGTGACACGGCCTCTGAGCACAGAGGACTGAGGATCCATGCTTCTGTTCATTGTTTCTTTATCCTTCCTAACTGAAAAGGGAAAGGTGGGTGTCGGTGCAGCTCAGTGGGTAGAGCAGGCGCCCAAAACAGAGGCTGTAGTTAATTAATACATTGTCATCCTTTAAAGCTAAGTTCAATAATTAATGAGCTGGTTACAGGATTGATTCCTGGTCTGCTCTGTTTGGTGCATGTCTTCCCCCCACTCTATCTACACATGTTTCCTGCCTCTCTTAAGCTGTCCTGTCTGAATTATGGCAAAAAAAGACCAAAAATATCATCAAAAGACAAAAGAGAAAGGGAAAGTGTTTGTTATTCAAAGTTCAGGTAAATGTAAATGTGCTCAAGTTAGCCAAAAGACTCATTTTTCTTACCAGACCATTGCTAATGACCTGACAAGCCAGATCAGCTGTTCGACATATCCAGGCATATATAGAGATATACATCACATCCATCTGGACAAGAACCAGGAGATGGTGTCTGGGAAGGACAGAACCCTTTAAAGCAAAACATGAAGTATGATTGGACATAATCACTGTCTGTCACATTTATTAAGAACCAACCGGAGCTACAAAATACATGATGTAATTATCGATGGTAATGTCAGTCCAGGAGTGTTCACTATCAGTAGAGCCAGGTGGTTAATTAAACTGTTTATGAGGCTGAGACGAGCAAAAACATCTTCAAAGACAGGGACGGAATGTTCTATAAGCTTTAAAGGATGACATCTTCCTCAAAGGCAGGGACGGAATGTTCTATAAGCTTTAAAGGATGAAATCATCCTCAAAGGCAGGGACATCATCCGAAAAGGCAGGGATGGAATGTTCTATAAGCTTTAAAGGATGACATCATCCTCAAAGGCAGGGACGGAATGTTCTATAAGCTTTACAGGATGACATCATCCGCAAAGGCAGGGACGGAATGTTCTATAAGCTTTACAGGATGACATCATCCTCAAATGCAGGGACGGAATGTTTTATAAGCTTTACAGGATGACATCATCCTCAAAGGCAGGGACGGAATGTTTTATAAGCTTTAAAGGATGACATCTTCCTCAAAGGCAGGGACGGAATGTTCTATAAGCTTTACAGGATGACATCATCCTCAAAGGCAGGGATGGAATGTTCTATAAGCTTTACAGGATGACATCATCCTCAAAGGCAGGGACGGAATGTTCTATAAGCTTTACAGGATGACATCATCCTCAAATGCAGGGACGGAATATTCTATAAGCTTTATAGGATGACATCATCCGAAAAGGCAGGGATGGAATGTTCTATAAGCTTTACAGGATGACATCATCCGAAAAGGCAGGGATGGAATGTTTTATAAGCTTTACAGGATGACATCATCCTCAAAGGCAGGGACGGAATATTCTATAAGCTTTAAAGGATGACATCATCCTCAAAGGCAGGGACGGAATGTTCTATAAGCTTTACAGGATGACATCATCTTCAGAGGTAGGGATGAATGTTGGTGAAGCTGGGGACGGTGGGACTTTTTCCTCTTTTTTTGCTGAATAGTAGGTCATAGTTAGCAACCTTTGAAAAACTCTCTTTTTCTTTTATTCTTTTTTTACGTCTTTTTCCAAAAATAAATGAATAAGACTTGGATTTTTTTATCTTACATGTTTTTTTTCTTTTTTTTCCTGATCAGCTGGTAAATTTAGCTCTGACTGAAACCGACGAGGGAACAAAAACATCTTCTGTACCGAGAAAAGCTTTGAGTGTGGTTCTCTGCTGTTCTTTCATAAAGAAATGTCCAGTTGTGCTCAAACTGCTGCTACAGCTTCATCTATGCTAACTCTTCAATGACCACCATTGTTTACAGGAGTGAAGTCTCTTCTACTAAACCATGCTCACTGCTACCTCCTCTCTGTCCTAAAGATGCTGTTAAATGTTAGAAAAAAACGGGACTGTCTCTACTAACAGGTCAGAGTAATTAGCAGCAAACGCTGTTTTCTGTTTAAACGGTCCTGTCTGCCACCCCATCATGAGCCTGCAATGATCAAAAATATGGCTGTTGGATGTCTATTCTGTCTGAGGAAACTCATCTGTGTCCTCATTGATTAAACTCTGTTTTATTCTTATCATCATCTATTATTTTTGATTATATTCGTTGACCTGACTTCCTGTCTCATGACAGGGTAACGTGTGTTTTAAGAACCAAATACTCTTTACTCAGTGGTAAAATGATGGAGTAAGCCTACAGGCGAGCCACCCTTCTACCAATCAGATCTTTACTCTCCACAGCTGCAGCATAAATCCAGCTCTGGTCTCCATGACTGTTCTCATGGCTGTTACTTTGTCCCTCCTAAACGCTACAGGAACACTGTAGAACTGCGTTACTCAACCCTGCTCAACAAAAGAGCCAAATGTTGAAAAATACTTTCACAAGAGCCACAATCTAAGTGGTGAAAAGTGGCAATTAAAATAGGCACAAGTGGTCAAAAAGCAACAAACACTGGGAGAAAAGTGGCAAAAAAGGGCAGAATATGGCAAGAATGGGTGGGAAGTGACCAAAAAAATTGTCAAAGAGTGGCGAAACTCTTGAAAAAATGGGCAAAAATCAGATTAAAAAGGTGGGAAAATCGTCAAAAATTGGCATTTAATTGCAAAAGGCAGCTTACATGGGTGAAAAGTGGCAAAAATGGCAAAAAAAAAAAAGGGTGCAAAAATTGCAAAAAAAAAGGGGGGGGGGGGGGCAAAAAATGCAAAAAGCAGGATAAAAGTGTCAGAAAGAAGTTTTAAAAATGGGAATAATGTTTCAAACAGAGACATTTAACGCCACATGTAGCTCCAGAGCCACGCGTTGAGAATCACTGCTCTAGTAGCTGCAGCAAACCAGCAGGATATGATGCCCTGTAACTTTGATGGGATCTGATTTATTCTAGAGTGGACGTTTCTGACAGCACTTTAACCTGACAGGGTTTAATCATCAGTGTTTTACAGTTTAATGTCAGGTTACAGTGTTCTTTGTCTGATTGTATCATGAATAAGTGGCTGTTGTTGTTTTGGAACACTGAAACTCCCGTCTGCACAGATATTTACCTTTTTAGATCCTGATAAAGATCCTGGAACCTCAGACTGAACTTTGACCTCTTTGAACAGTTACACCCTTTAAACAGACTCTGCCAGACCAGGATCCCAACCAGGAATCCTCTGTCTGAGAGTCGACAACCCTAGCCACTGCACGTCCGTACAGTCCAAACACCCCAAACACCCCAAACACCCGAATGTGCTCCAAAAACATGAAAATAGGTTTTAATCACTGACCTCATTGATTTCAGTCGTTGCTTTTAATATTCTCAGCGTTTATTGTTAAAAATTAATCGAATTCATCGTAAAATGCTCCTCCAGCTGTTTTTCTTTGTAACACTTACTTTTCCAGCTCTTTTTGCCCTGTCCCGACTTTTCTGAGATGTGTTGCTGCTATTAATTTAAATTGAGCTAATATTTCCATGAAATGGTCAAATGTCTCAGTTTCAACATCTGATATGATGTTTCTGTTCTCTTGTGAATCAAATATGAATATTTATTTACATTTTGCACAGCGACCCAGCTTTTTTGGAATCTGAGTTTTACATAAAACCTGCAAACTGTGGGAAAAGAAACTTTCTCTGGGTGTCATACCCGCCATGTTGAACTCCTGACCTCAGCTCAGTCGTCATGGTAACTCCTCCTCCATCAGCGCCCCACTCTTAAAGGTGGAGGTTTATTCCCTCCTCCTCCACCCCTGACGTTCCTCCACAGGTCACCTCAGTAATGGTCCACGCGGCCCCCTCTGGCTCTCACTAATCAGGGATCCAAGGCCGTCCCATCCTCGGCCGGACGCCGGGGCAGCTGAACAGGCTGTGAACCCGGAGACGTGGTCTCTGTGCCATCTGGCCTCCATGCCTGGCCCTGTCTCCACTCTGCCGGCGATTTATGCCCTCCTGAGGTGTTTCGCCTTTTAACTCGCACATAATTGGCCCCCAGATGCAAAAAAGATGTGGAGGCCAGTTTTTATTAGTTGCCAAGCACAGGTCATTGTTTTTGCATCACTCCGGCTCCTCGCCACCGCCAAGGTTAAAGAGACACGTCTTTACATCGACCAATTACTGATGAAGGAGTCCATACCAAGCCAGGTGGGTAATGATGGAGCAGAGAGCCAGAGACAGTGGAAATAAGAGCAAGAAACAGATCTAATGGACTCAAACTTACTTATTTCCTCTGTTTGGATCCCACACACCCTTAACTGACATGATACGCCCACTGCCACTCTCTGTGACTTAATAGGTGACATTCAGGAGAACAGCACATGGCATGATGGGAAAAAGAAACTTTATAGCTTTCCTGAAGCTGGGAAAGTCTGATTGAGAGGGCAGGAATCATGTTAAAGAGTGACTTCATCAGAGGTAGAAAAAGAGGGAAACCAAAGGTTACAGTAAGACTGGCTGCACACTGGATCTTCAAATCCTTTAACACCGTTACCCCCCCCCCAAACACACATCCTAGACCGCTGGTCCTCACCCGGTCTAGCATCAGAACCCACCACTGCCTTTACAGCAAACTGTGACCCAAGATTCTCAAAATGTTCAATCAAAACATTTAGGCTTTGATTGAGATGAAATAAAAGAGCAGACCACAGACATGGAGGCACGCCCTTCAAAATAAAAGCCCATTACAGACTATAGGTTGCCAACTATTGGGCAAAAATGGAGGGAAATCATGTTCAGCTTCACCAACATTCCATCCTCTGCCTCTGAAGATGATGTCATCCTTTACAGCTTCATCAACATTCCATCCTCTGCCTTTGAAGATGATGTCATCCTTTACAGCTCCATCAACATTCCATCCTCTGCCTCTGAAGATGATGTCATCCTTTAGAGCTTGTAAAACATTCCATCCTCTGCCTCTGAAGATGATGTCATCCTTTAGAGCTTGTAAAACATTCCATCCTCTGCCTCTGAAGATGATGTCATCCTTTACAGCTTCATCAACATTCCATCCTCTGCCTCTGAAGATGATGTCATCCTTTACAGCTTCATCAACATTCCATCCTCTGCCTCTGAAGATGATGTCATTCTTTACAGCTTCATCAACATTCCATCCTCTGCCTCTGAAGATGATGTCATCCTTTAAAGCTGATGAAACATTCCATCCTCTGCCTCTGAAGATGATGTCATCCTTTAAAGCTGATGAAACATTCCATCCTCTGCCTCTGAAGATGATGTCATCCTTTAAAGCTGATGAAACATTCCATCCTCTGCCTCTGAAGATGATGTCATCCTTTACAGCTCCATCAACATTCCATCCTCTGCCTCTGAAGATGATGTCATCCTTTACAGCTTCACCAACATTCCATCCTCTGCCTCTGAAGATGATGTCATCCTTTACAGCTTCACCAACATTCCATCCTCTGCCTCTGAAGATGATGTCGTCCTTTAGAGCTTGTAAAACATTCCATCCTCTGTGGTAGTAATTAAGATATTTGTTTATTTTTAGAAAATATCATCTGTCCAATTTGGCACCTAAACTGGCATTTAAAGTGTTATATAAAATGTAACTATCAGATAATAGATTTTTTTACAACAGCACTGAAGCTGATGAAACAGTTTTTAAAAGAGGAAAAAATAATAATTTATAATTTCATAGCAGGTTATATGTAGGGACATTTTTTTCCTTTGAGACTTTATAAGGAACTTTTTGTTACTAAAGCCTGAGTGTTAAAACTGACACGGTGAAATGATTAGCTAAGATGTGAACATATATGTATAACATACACAGATGTGATTCAAAGACACCATTTCTATCCTGAATACTGACTTTTCTTCTCCGTTCCTTTTATTTTACCTTCGTGTTTATTGGTTTTTCTTCAGGCATTCTCTGAGGCTCCTACTCCGCCGGGCTTTCTGGGGTCCTTGACGTGGCACGTATAAACAAATATGGCGGCGGTGTTTGAAGCCCCTCCGGAGTAGTTCGGCATTTCTGGAAGTTTAGAAATGGTTTCCTTCATACAGTAATCTTCATTATTTTACAGTGACACAGTGGAGACTGTCTTCTCTGAGCTGCTGTCCGGGTGAAGGAGTAAAATGAGCGGCTGGGCGGGTTTTTCTGATGAAGAGCTCCGGAGGATTCAGCTTAAAGGTGACAGATGCTAAAGTTAGCCGGCTAGGTTAGACTGGCTGTTAGGGCTGGGAAATAAACCGAGATTTAAAGGCATTGTCTCTTTATCATCACATTAGTAATGGGTAAGAAAGTATTATTTCTATCTTTGTATTTTAGATTGGGTTTAAACTGAAGTAGCTGTCAGAGCCACTGACAGTAAAAAGATAATCCATGGACAATGTTTAGGGTTATTATTACTTCATTTATTGAAGTAACTGTTATATTATCTGTTTAAGTGAAAGACATTGATGCATGTTTGATAAATAGGACAAATAGAAGCCGTAGAGCCCAGAGCTGTGTGGACATTTCTATTTTAATGGAGGTAGAGTCGATTCATCAGTTTGAAAGTGTTTTAATTTGGTTACTAATGGAAAAGATGTTCTTTCATCTAATAATCTCCCAAATCCTTTTCTGTAATCTTCACTACTGAAACAAAATACGAACAACCTCCTTCGGATAATGTTTCACAAAATTCTCATTTTTTACCTTTAAAGTCCCTGAAGAGGGAAATCCAGACTGTGTCTTAACACTCTAGATATGTAGGAATAAGGTTGCTGTAAACATGTGAAAACACTGAGATTATCTTTTTGATTTAGACCTAGGGCTGGGAAATAAATCCATTAAATCAGGTTTTTGGAAAATCAAGATTTAGAACATTGACAATTGAGATTTTGTGTTAAACTTAACTGTAATAATAACAGCTTCAATTTTATGTTAGTTTTAACAACCCCATAAATAAAATGACACATTTTTATCTTATATACTTTTCGTGTGTTACTAGTGTTACAATAACTCAATAAAAGAAAAACCTTCTGCACAGTTCGAATTAGGGCTGAACGATTTGAAAAAAATAAACTAAATTTGATTTTTGTCCCCCCAATATTGCAACTGCTATTTATTATGCAACTAGAGTGGCGGCAGACCCACGCCGAAGCAGCGCCACCGAGGAACTACGCTCCCATTGATTACTATGGTGTTCAAAATTTCTAAGTCCATAAAAAACCGAATGGGTGCGCAGATCATCACCAAAATCTACTCGATTCTTTCCTGTCACTATCCCAATATTTCCTGAAAGTTTGGTGAAGATCCGACTTTCTGTTCTCGAGTTATCTTGTACACATACAAAGAAAGATACGGAGCCCTTTACATAACCCCCGGCTGGGTATCGGCGTGGGTAATTATCGTTGGGTTTAGGGCCGGGCAGTTAATCAAAAATTAGATTAAATCGCAACATGGCCTGCTGCAATTTTCAAATAGCAAAAGGTGAAATATTTCTTTGACCTGAAATTTGTTTAAAACTTTTTTTTGCAGCAGAAATGTTATGCATGACATATAATGAAGTCATTCAGGTGCCGTTTCTATCTTTTTCATTTTTGTACTTTTTTTCTTATTGAATGTGTGAGACAAAAACCCATCCATGCAACTATTCATATCCAACTGCAATACAAGTCAAAATCATCAGAATAACACACTTTTTAAGAATTGTTCAGCCGTTTAGGAATTAAAAACAGCTAAGGAATAATCGTATATCAAATCGAAATTGCAATATTGGGAGAAAATATCGCAATAACATCATTTTCCAAAATCATTCAGCCCTAACTGGGTTCCTCATCTTATGTGTTTTTCAACAAATTAACCATTACCATTTTATTTGCAGAAAGAATAAACAGTTTTACTTGGCAAAGAAAGCTCTGCTCTAAATACACTCCCTGGGTTAGTCAGCAGCACGCTTTGACTTCAAAGGAACTGCATGGCTAGAAACCCCACAGAGATAGAAACATATAAAGGAGGAGGCTGGGGTGGAGGAGGTGGAGCTTTAGTCTATAGAGGAGGAGGCTGGGGTGGAGGAGGTGGAGCTTTAGTCTATAGAGGAGGAGGCTGGGGTGGAGGAGGTGGAGCTTTAGTCTATAGAGGAGGAGGCTGGGGTGGAGGAGGTGGAGCTTTAGTCTATAGAGGAGGAGGCTGGGGTGGAGGAGGTGGAGCTTTAGTCTATAAAGGAGGAGGCTGGGGTGGAGGAGGTGGAGCTTTAGTCTATAGAGGAGGAGGCTGGGGTGGAGGAGGTGGAGCTTTAGTCTATAAAGGAGGAGGCTGGGGTGGAGGAGGTGGAGCTTTAGTCTATAGAGGAGGAGGCTGGGGTGGAGGAGGTGGAGCTTTAGTCTATAAAGGAGGAGGCTGGGGTGGAGGAGGTGGAGCTTTAGTCTATAGAGGAGGAGGCTGGGGTGGAGGAGGTGGAGCTTTAGTCTATAGAGGAGGAGGCTGGGGTGGAGGAGGTGAAGCTTTAGTCTATGAAGGAGGAGGCTGGGGTGGAGGAGGTGGAGCTTTAGTCTATAAAGGAGGAGGCTGGGGTGGAGGAGGTGGAGCTTTAGTCTATGAAGGAGGAGGCTGGGGTGGAGGAGGTGGAGCTTTAGTCTATAGAGGAGGAGGCTGGGGTGGAGGAGGTGGAGCTTTAGTCTATAAAGGAGGAGGCTGGGGTGGAGGAGGTGGAGCTTTAGTCTATGAAGGAGGAGAATGGGGTGGAGGAGGTGGAGCTTTAGTCTATAAAGGAGGAGGCTGGGGTGGAGGAGGTGGAGCTTTAGTCTATAAAGGAGGAGGCTGGGGTGGAGGAGGTGAAGCTTTAGTCTATAAAGGAGGAGGCTGGGGTGGAGGAGGTGGAGCTTTAGTCTATAAAGGAGGAGGCTGGGGTGGAGGAGGTGGAGCTTTAGTCTATGAAGGAGGAGAATGGGGTGGAGGAGGTGGAGCTTTAGTCTATAAAGGAGGAGGCTGGGGTGGAGGAGGTGGAGCTTTAGTCTATAGAGGAGGAACACTAAGTGTTATCAACATTACCAAAGGAAAATTCTGGGAAATTTATTTCATGTTGTTTATAAGATTAAAAAAAATCTGTTTGAGTGTTTCTTTCATTTAAAATAAAATAGATCAATTAGAATTGTAAATCAATTTTGGTGTGTTTTAATTTTTGGACAATATCGCCATGCCCCATTTAGACCATTAGAGCTCTGTTCACTTCTTTCCTGTCTTGGTTTAATTTGAGGAGGGCAAATATAAGAGCCTAATCTATTACATTACTACAGTTGTATTTATCTCTTTATTTATTTGTTTGTTTGTTTATTAAATAGGTTTGTTTAGTGGGGAGATGGTTTGGATTATGTAGTCAGGAGTATGGTGATACTGTTGTGTATGTATGTTTTTGCTGGTACACAATTTGAAAATAAAATAAAAGTTCAAAAAGGAAAGCAAAATAAAATCTTCACTCCATGTGTTTTCAGACTCGGCCGTTCCTGCAGCAGCAGCCCGCGGCCGGAAGCCAGCTCCAGCTAACCGTAGTCGGCAGCAGTTACAGCGGGACAGGGCCCTTCAGTTAGCCGCTCAGAAACACGCAGGAGCCGCTCCACCTGAACTCCCACCAGAGCAACAACTCACCAAACCGCCACCACCTCCCAAGGAAGAACCTCAGCCCACGGTGCCGCCAGCAGCTCCAGCACAGAGCCTGGCTGTGAAACAGGAAGTTCAACAGAAACATAACGAGATGAAGGCAAAGGAAAACCACCAGCTGAGTCTTGAAGAGGAGGAGACTCCGACCGTTAAAGAGCTGGAGACACAAGAAGTGGCTCTGTAAATGTGGATTTTGTATCATATCTGTTAACAGTATTTTAAATGGGGATCGACCAATCACTGGGGCTGATGTTCATCATTTGATTATCTGTATCAGGGCTACCTTTTTTCTCCTATTTATAGAAGCAAAGGTTTCACCAGAGTCTTAATTTCTGGTCCAGGTTACAGACTGAATGTTCTCAGTCATCAGCAAACATTATGAACCTTTAGCTGATCTGGTTTTAACGTTTATGTCTGTTTTAGAGTCTTCTTGGGGAGTTGGAGGAGTGAGTCTTGTTCTGGGTTTAATGTGTTAAACTCTGTTTAATGACAGACGTGAAAAGACCCGACTAGAACAGCTGCAACAAGAGCAAAGGCTAATCGAAGAGAGGAACAAGCGCAAGAAAGCTCTGCTGGCGAAAACCATCGCTGAGAAGTAAGCATAGATGTTTGAACAATCCTGCTGTGTTATCATCACAGGAAATAGTCTTTACTGATGTGTTAGACCATGAAGATTAGATAAATGTCTTTAAGTTCTGTTATCTTCTTCTGAACAGGTCTAAACAGACACAGGCGGAGGCTGTGAAGCTGAAGAGAATCCAGAAGGAGCTCCAGGCCCTCGATGACATGGTGTCCAACGATATCGGCATCCTGAGGAGTAAGATTGAACAAGCCAGCTGGGACTATTCCTCTGCAAGGTATGAGGAGCTCACAGAGAGTCAGAAAAATAATGAAACTGTTTTGTTAAGTTTGGAGGCTATGTCCATCCGTCCATCCATCTTCTTCCACTTATCTGGGTCCGGGTCGTGGGGGCAGCAGTCTCAGCAGAGAAGCCCAGACACTCCTCTCCCTGGCCACTTCCACCAGCTCCTCTGGGAGAATACCGAGGCGTGCCCAGGCCAGCCAAGAGATGTAATCTCTCCAAGGTGTCCTGGGTCTGCCCCGGGATCTCCTCCCGGATGGACATGCCCGAAACACCTCCCCAGGGAGACGTGTGGGAGGCATCCTTACAAGATGCCCTAACCACCTCATCTGGCTCCTCTCAATGCAGAGGAGCAGCGGCTCTACTTTGAGTCTCTCCCGGATGTCTGAGCTCCTGACCCTATTTCTAAGGCTGAGCCCAGACACCCTGCAGAGAAAGCTCTTTCAGCCGCTTGTATTCGCGATCTTGTTCTTTCGGTCAGTATTCACAGCTCGTGACCGTAGGTGAGAGTTGGAACGTAGATCGACCGGTAAATTGAGAGCACAATGGACCGGTATAATGTCTGCATCACTGCAAACGCCTAACCAATCCGTCTGTCAATGTCCCGCTCCATCTGGAGGCTATGTGACATCCGTTATTCTCTGTGTTTGTAAAAAAAACCTTCCAGACTGGTGTTGGTGATACAGGTCAATAAAAGCTGAAAAAGTTTTGAAACTGAAGTCATAGCCTCTTACTGTTTATTCTCCTGCCATTGTGCCGTGCCAGTACACTATCTGTGCCTTCCTAGCTCTTATGGAGTCATTTCTACAATCGTGGAACTGTTTCAGGCTTTTTAAAGGTTAAATCCACACCACTAAATCTCATATTGAATGTCTTTTTGTCCTTTTAACATCCATTTCGCTCCTTTTTTGGGGCTAGCTTGAATTCATCATGGAGAGAAAGAGAGCCTGTGATGTGTCGCTGTTGTTTTAATATTCATCAGTAAAACAGAGAGGCTGTACATTAGCATTCTGTTAGCTCAGCCATGCTCTGAGTTCACTGTAGGGCTGAAACCATAAGTCAGTGTTCCACAGCAGTCAGTCCAGAGGGTTTACACCAGTATCAGACTGGTACTCCATTGGCCTTTCTCTACTCTCTGCTATGAGGAAGGACAGGAACATCTCTGCTCGTCCTCAGCTGTGGCTGCAGGCTGATGGAGGAGGTGAGGGCGGTGTACAGGTGCACAACCATCGACTAAATCTCAGACTAAAATGTTAGAGCTGGGCCTTTCTGCTGTTGTTAAATCTGCCTGAATACATGCATCTGTAGCTCCTCTGTCTCTCAGCTGTAGAAATCAGGAACTCCAGGTATGATTCGGCTCAGACTCAGGCAAAGAGGATCAAAGTTGTGAATAAAAGCAAAAACTAAGCTGTTGTCAGTTCTTGTGGATTCAAATGAAGTTTTTTTTTGCTTAAAGTGAACAAAATCTTTATTTATTTATTTATTTATTAAGTTTATTTGATAGGGAAAATGCAAATTACATAGTGCAACTTCAGCCTGTTACAAACAAGCTAAAAGTAACTGATGTTTCACAGGTGGAGATTATAGCTTTTGCTAGTTTCCATCTCCTGTCCCTAGTTAGGCTTTTAGAAAATGAAAGAAGGTAAAAGTAGAGATATCAAGTTTGCATAGAAGTTGCATAAAGACAGTTACAATTGATCAAAAAAACAAAATTAAAAGACAAAATAGTTAAATTTTACATCATAGTTACATAAAATTATAGCAAAACATGGAGTAGTTCAGAGTGCTCACATCTCTGATTTTGTTTTAGCCACTCTTGAACATTTTTGTTAAAAGGCTAAAATGACTGAAACATGAGTAAAACCAAAGAACATGTAAATCTGAAGACTGAGACTAGATTTAACAGCAACACTGATCCTCTGCTGCCTTGGTGAGGAAGCTGATGTTCAGCTCCCACTCAGGTCTTCAGGATGGGAAAAGACTCCTCACTGGACTCTGGAGGGTCCCGAAGGGTTGTGGGTCAGGGGAGCGGTCTTTAGTTTGAAACAATGCGCTCCAACCGTTAAAATAGTTTTGGATTTTTCATTAGTTTTTATTTTTGTTTTGTTTTTACTCTCTGTTTTAAATTTCAGTTTACTTTTATTAGTTTCTTTCTTCTGATTTGTTAGTTTAGTCTAGTTTTTCTTTTGCAAAAATGCTTCATTTTAGTTTAGTTTTTATTAGTTTTAGTTTTATTGGTAGTATGGGGAACTTGTCAGGGGTGAGATGCAAAAAGGCTCTTCACTTTTCTCTTTATTTATTCAATATTTATGTTTGCATACGGCTCAAGACCCAAAAGTACCACCGTATAAGTATTTCCAATCAAAATCAGGCTGTTTTACTCTCTCCAGGCTTGGGTGTCCATGTCAGTGATAATGCTGCTGTCAAAGACAAAAAGTCAGGAGATTTTTTCTCTAATTTAATTTAATTTTAGTTAGTTTTGTCAGCACAGAATTAAGTTTAAGTTAGTTTCTTTAGTAAAGCTCCGTTTTTATGCGATTTAGTCATTTAGTTAGTTTTTGTTAGCTGTAATAACCTTGGCTCCAACACACCCAGCTGACTGTTCCTTTCACTGTCTTGAACCTTTAGTGCTTTTGATCCATCTCTAGATGATAAAGCTGTTAAAGTCCTGGTCTTCCATGCAAGTTGTTTCAGTAAACTTGAGTTTTTAGCGATCGCCCTGCAGGAAACAGCAGAGAGACAGAGCTGAGAGTGTGCAGGAAATGTACTGTACATTTACTGTAAACGCTGCCCCCTGCAGATCCTTCCCAGTACTCATGCCAACTTCTCCTTCCCCCTGTGTGCCTCTGCAAACCCTCATTGATTTATCTAATTATTTAACCTGTATTTAAGCGGGATTATTCCCACTGAGATACCTAAAGGTCTCTTTTACAAGGGAGTCCTGGCTGAGACAGCAGCAGAAGGAGCTTTGAGACATGGAGTCTGGTTTTCTTTCTCTCCTCCCCAGTATTGAAAGTCCACAGCTGAATATGAGGAGCGTATTTTAACCAGTAAATGTGAATATGAGCGCGTGCTCTCTGAACGCTGATTACAGCTGTTTGTATAACGGGAAGAGGAGCTGACCTTCACATACCCCTCACACCGGCCCGTGTTATGATTATGTTGATTAAATCAATGGTTGGGATTTTGCTGAGCTTCATCATGAAACCCTGAAGAGGAGATGTTTGACATCATGTGTTTGGTTACCGCCGTGTTCCCAAACAGAATCTGATGTTCTGTTGTTCACAGTAAAAACAAGCCGGGGTCATTCAGACGCCGGGGGCGGGGGGGGGTATCCTGGTTGGAGCACTTTGGATTTCATAGCACTAGTTCCAGGGTGAGGCTTAGGTTCGGATCCTTTTAGATTGATTTTAAAAATACAAAGATGTTTTCATTTACAAAATCATGTTTCATGTTTAACCAGCCGGCTCTTTTGCTGAATTTTCTTCAACTGTCGTTCATCTGTTATTTTTTTATTTAGCCAAAGAATGAGACTCTTTTTGGAAGATAATGCAGATTGGGAGACTATTAAATGTTTATTTTAAAAAATCGTTATTCTCGTTATTATTAGCAGTATTTTCCTATTATTGTTTTTATGATTAGTGTTTTTTTTTTTCTATCAAAATGGTAATATATGATTCTAAATCTGGATATTTTCTCTGTAGATAAACCTCAAACATTAGTCACAGAATTCTGCCTTTTTAGGTTTTAGTAAAAAAAAACAACACAGCAACAAAATCAGAAGTCCCAGACACCCAGCGATAAAGAACGTTGAATGAATGAATGAAAGAAATGTATTTCGGTTCACTTGCACAAATAAAGCAATTTACAGGATCAAGGTGCAATTTCTAAGTTTCCGAGCAAACTGAAAGGGTGTAGGCAGAAGCTAAAGCTTTATTAACGCCTACCCCTCTTATTTTACAAATAACATAACCACCATAGAAGTAAGTGCACAGCAAGAACGATGCAGAAGCATTGTTGTTGTTTACATTCATTAGTCAATCAATGCATAACAACATATTTATATTAACTTACATTTTCCATGGTGTATTTCAAAACCAGCTGCCTTTCATACAGTCTTTTCAGCCTGACCAGTGTACTGCACGTTTCTTTAATTTCAGAAGAAGAATTCCACAGTTTTACCCCTCTAGCTGACAGACAATGAGATTTGACATTTGTGCATATCTTTGGTTTTTGAAAAATAAATGTTCCTCTCAGATTGTATTGGCTGTCTCATTACAAACAACTTCTGGATACTTTCTAGTAATTGTCCAGTTTTAGCTTTATACATTAATGGTATTGTATTGTATTCAACTAAGTTTTAAAATTTTAGTATATTTAGTTGCAAAAATAGAGGATTGGTTGGTTCACGATGTTTTTTTTAATTACAGTACGTATGGCTTTTTTTGTAACAGAAAAATAGAGGACGTTAAGATCTGTGATGCGTTTTTATATTTCCAGCAGCCATGTTTAGTTTCTGTGTTTTCTCCTTTTTTGTCTGTTTCTAGAAAGCGATATGAGAAGGCTGAGGCGGAGTACGTGATGGCCAAGCTGGACCTGCACAAGAAGACGGAGGTGAAGGAGCAGCTGACGGAGCACCTCTGCGCCATCATCCAGCAGAACGAGCTGAGAAAGGCCCACAAGCTGGAGGAGCTGATGCAGCAGCTGCAGCTCCAGGCCACCATGGAGGAGGAGGAGGAGGAGAGGCAGAAAGAGAAGGAGGAGAAGAGGAGAAGCTGTGAGGAGACGCAGGGTAACGGGTCAGCAGAGAGTCAGGAGGGAACGGTGCAATTGACCAAAGACTGTGGAGCAACGGAGGAAAAGACGATGGAGGAGAAAGGAGGGGACGTTCAACAGACAAAGACTGAACAGGACTGTAAAACACAAGAAAACGGTGCTCAGAGTGAGATTATAGCATCCTGATGCTCTGGAAAGAGAGACTATGCATTCATGAAAAATACCAATGAGCATTCAGGGCTGTAGAGATGAAAGTAGAACACTAATGTTTTCATGGAGTACTGTCAGTAAAATCAAATACTTTTGAAAGGCTGCTGCAGCGTCCAGGGCTGGGTATCATAGATAAGCACTATGCTACTAATGAGCTAAGTCAAACTAGAAAACACCACCATAAGCATGCTTGTGGTTCTCAACGTGTCGATCCTCAGGAGCCGCTAGCACCTCCTCAGGAGATACCATGACCTGAATCTGTAAAAACGTTCAACCACTCAGACGTACTCACTGTAAATATCAACAGTAGTCCAACCCTCTCTGAGCAGGCGGAGTATTTATTTCACTTTCAGTTATCCCACCATCCAGAGCGGGGCTTCACCAAAACCACCAACATCAGGGGCGGGGTTTGTGTCTCTAGAGTGTTGTCTGAAGTAGTAGTGACCTCTGACATCATCTTCAAAGGCAAAGGTCGGAATGTTTATAAAATTTAACGGATGACATCATCTTCAAAGGAAGACAACGGAATGTTTATAAAATTTAACGGATGACATCGTCTTCAAAGGAAGACAACGGAATGTTTATAAAATTTAACGGATGACATCGTCTTCAAAAGAAGACAACGGAATGTTTATAAAATTTAACGGATGACATCGTCTTCGAAGGAAGACAACGGAATGTTTAAAAAATTTAACGGATGACATCATCTTCGAAGGAAGACAACGGAATGTTTTAAAAATTTAACGGATGACATCGTCTTCAAAGGCAAAGATTGGAATGTTTTTAAAATTTAACAGATGATATCATCTTCAAAGGAAGAGGATGGAATGTTGGTGAAGCTTGGGATGTTGGGGCTTTTTCTCCTCTGTTTTTTGCGGAGAGATATGCCATAGTTGGCGTTGGAAAAGTGGTTTAAACTGGCTAAAAGATTCTGCTTATAAAAAATTCATAAAACATTTTGTCCTTGCCTATGAAGATGATTTCCTCGTTTAATGTCTCTGAAACATTCCATCCTTGCCTTCTGGTACCTGCTTTTTGGCCCTGATCCAGCTGTTGAGAACCACTGGCCTTAATAGATGCATTAAAGAGCAATCCTATTCAATAATATGACTGTCATAAAAAAACATTTACTATTTTGCTAAAAGAACAGAAAACGATATCGTCGGATGTTTATTGCATGTGCTCCAGAAGGCACGCGCTGTTGCAGATTAGTAGCTTTAGCATTTGGGGCTAGTTTAAACAGACAAGGTGTCTGCTATTCAACGAGTACGATTATTAAATATCAAATGACTCTGCTTTTGTTTTGTTTTATAGGTCCGGTTTTTAGGATTGCTTGCAGAAAGAGGTTCCATCCTGTAAGGCTGCTTGCATTTAAGCAGTAGTTTCAGCCTTTAAAGGGTTTTCTGTCAGAAGTATTGATTAGGTTTCAAGCGTGTGTACAGTATAGACGCCCAGCCCTCGGCATGTTTCTGCAGGATCAGATATCCGCTCTCTCAGATGAATTTCTTGCTGTCTTTTCTGCACGCTTCCAAACTCATCTCGTGTTTCTGAATCATGGATTATCTCTGAGAGGTAAAAATCCAAATCTGACTCTTTGTCATTGTTTCCTTCTTGGCCTCTAAAGCAGAGATGGGTGGTGTTTACTTCCTGAAGCGCAGTGAAGCATGACTCCGTCTCTGTCCAGCACATAAGCGCTGCCGTCTCATGTGTTGTAGATGAACACATTAGCCAGCGCTGGCTCGTGTTTCTCAAAGTTAAATCTGCTGTTGTGAGAGCGGCGCGGAGCAGCGGGCCTCCTCGACGGTAAGACGATATCTGCTGATGCTTTTCATGTGTTTGTGCTCGCTTATGGAGGGACACAGTGAAATATCAACAATAATCAACACTATATCCTGACCAAAGTCTGTTTACTGAGTCTGTTAATGATTGTAAAGAGAGTGACTGATGCTCTGTCTGATTATTTAAATGGGGGGTGTATTTTAAAAGGTGAAATTTAGATTTACAGGATGATATTTTACTAAAATAAACTGTTGAAGTGAACATTTTCCTCTCTTGTGTTGTTCATGATTTCAGCATTTAGACAGGTTTATCTGCAGGGTTGAAGCCCTTCATTCCTGTTAACACATGAAGGAGGGAGTAGGGCTGGGCAGAAAATCATGTCTCAATGTTTTTATAAGCTGATTCATGATGTTCTGATGATTTTCTCTGTCAAACCAAACTGAACCTGTTTGATACCAGTTTTGTATTTAAGGGCTAGAGATGGCAGGCAGACTCCATGTTGTCCACATTTCTGTATTCTTAGCTTGTTAAATCTTCTACATCAAAATGACCCAGTCTCCATGATCTGAAGCCAGGCTTCTGGTTTCATCCGAGCCTCTTACAGCTGTGGTGACAACCACAGGAACATCAGCTCACTGTCGCTGCTGTTGTCATGACGATTTGAGACGTCTGACGGTTTTCAAAGTAGAAAAATGCTCCAAAGTTGAGGATTCTGCTTGTGGTTCTGCACAAGTGTCTGGAGTCCTGCGACCAAAATATCAAACATGTCAGAAATCCATCTGACCAATCAGGAGCAGCTGGTCGGACTGTGATCCGGTTGTGGGCGGCCGTCGTATCCTCCTGTACAACGCACAACAAATGACGCACGGTTCGACTGAGAGTCAGTGCAACTTCCAAGTGAGTCTGTGACTCTAAATTCATGTCTGAATCCGATCAAATTCACACAATGGACGCCCGTCTCCAGTGATCGTGTGTCAAAGTGCAGAAACTTCCTGATTCCCACTCACAGTATGTCCTAACTGAATGCAGCACAAGGGAGTGACAAAATCCTGATTACATGAACTACCAAGGTCTACTGATGGCCATCCTCCAGGCCCATGCCCCACCTCCTCCCAGGTGCCCCCTCTGTGATGCATAGACCAGCCCACCAGGTCTTGGGCACCCAATATGTCGTCAGCGTGATCAGGCCTGGGAAAGCAAGCCAGTTGCCCTAAAAACACACGCTGCCGTTCCCGTATCAGTCAGCTGACTCTTCCCATCCCCGTCAGCATCAATCCTAAATTGATAAGACCCAATACTGCACATGCATCAGTACATGAATGCATCATATATTCAGGAATATCCTGCACATGCATCAGTACATGAATGCATCATATATTGAGGAATATCCTGCACATGCATCAGTACATGAATGCATCATATATTCAGGAATATCCTGCACATGCATCAGTACATGAATGCATCATATATTCAGGAATATCCTGCACATGCATCAGTACATGAATGCATCATATATTGAGGAATATCCTGCACATGCATCAGTACATGAATGCATCATATATTGAGGAATATCCTGCACATGAATCGTAATATTACCTGTGAGAATCTTGGGAACTACCCTCCACAGATCTGCTAATCTCTTCAGCTATTTAGGGATTAAAACTAGCTTTATGTAGATGTTTTTATAGAAAGTTAATATATTGATTGAGAAAAGAAGGTTAGATCATCCACATACTAATCAGTATTGAAGGATATTGATGTTTGGATGATGGACTTTCATGTTTAAATAATAAAGTATTAAAGCACAGGTTTTTGGGATGTATTTGAGCTGTTTTACAAAGCTTCTTTGGACCTTTGTGTGATTATTAATCGATTAGTATGATTTAACTACAAACATTTAATGATAAATTAATAATAATAATAATAATAATAATAATAAATTTATTTATAAAGCGCTCTCAGGCAAAGTGCTGTACATAGAGATAAAATCAAACTTGACAATAAAAACATCAGAGAATCCACATATACAAACATACTGAGACAATACAAACGGACATCAGTAAAACAATTTAAGACTCATATGTAACAGTAAACAAGTGGGTCTTCAGCTTTGCTTTAAATACATCGATGGAAGATGCCTGCCTGATTTTAACAGGTAGTCTGTTCCATAATGTCGGTGCACGGAAAGAAAAAGCCCGTTCCCCAACCGTCTTTTCGGACCTTTGGGACGCTAAGAAGCCCAGTACCCTGAGAACGCAAGGCACGAGTAGGGACATATGGGTTTACCAAATTTGATAGGTAAGAAGGGGCAATGCCATTTACAATTTTATATGTTAGCAGCAGCACCTTAAAGTCTGCTCTAACATGAACAGGTAGCCAGTGAAGAGAGGCCAGCACTGGAGTGATATGCTCATATCTATTCGCTCTGGTCAGAACACGAGCTGCTGCATTCTGTACCATCTGCAGACCAATCAAAATTAGTGGAAGATTTTCTCAGCACTTTTTGTAATCCTCAACAGAAATTTCACGATATAAACTTAAAAGATCTAACCTGATATCTGGTTTAAAAATCAATCAGTGGATCTTCAAACCTGGCTCTGTTGCCCGGCCCTAGCAGGAACTGCTCATTTTTTAAAGTGCAGTAAGTGTTTCTGTAAAGCTCTGTGAGATTTTACAGCGCTCCACTCACATCTGGCCGTCTGAAGCTGGACGCCGTAAAAACTGCGTTTTAATTAGTCAGGAGCTGAGAGAGGGAGAGTGACCGCCGTCCTCGCCGTCCCCACTGAGCCTCCAAGGTCAACGTTTGAAGTCCCAGAGAGCAGATTTCAGCTCCAAATTACAGAGACGATCACAGAACCCCAGAGTTCTGTCATTCAAGGTTTGGTTCAAGGAAAGGAAAATACATTCAGGCTTTTACTGGAATTTGTCACCTTTTTTTACACTTTGATAAAGATCAAAAATACACATTACTACGGTGTACTTCAGAATCAAGTGTACTGAAAAATAAGGAATTTAGCAATCAACAAACAGGCAGGCTTACAGCAGGGCTCTGGCTCTCAGGAAACTCTAGTAAAATAAATCATTAAGAAAAGAAATCATGTTTACTGTAATATGAACCAGTATTAATTTTGGCAGCTATTTTTAATTTTAGTATTAGTTTCAGTCTTTAAATGAAATATATTTTAGTGTTAGTCTAGTTTTAGTCATCACAGATCTATTTTTGTTTGTCTTTGTCATGGAAAAAGGCTGTCTATGAACATTTTTAGTCAATGAAATTAACACTGATACCAACCTGACATAATGTAGGTTGTTAGATAGTTGTCCAGTTTTTGCGGTAGAGTGGAAATGTTGCAGAGGTTTTGGAAACTAAAGTTACTCTACACATTCAGATTCTTCCACGGTGTTAAATCATGCACGCTGACCTTCACTGTCCATCTGTAGCCTTAATCTTTGGCATGCTGAAAGAGTAATTTTACATCTAAACTGCAAAACTTTATTGAAGAATGGAATTTGCAGGATTAGCTCGTGCTCTCTGTTCAAACCAACTGCACTGATTTATTTAGAACTGTTTTAAGGTGGTGAAGCTGATCTTTCTCTGTTTAACAATAAAAGGGATTAGCCCATCAGGATGTTAATAACAAAATTTTACTATTAAAGTCTTATTTTGTTTTTGCCCCTGAAGAATAATCCAGGGTTGAAATATTCTGATTAATAAAGGTTTCCTTAACAATAAAGTTGTAAAGTTTTGCATTCTCAGATTTCTCTAACATGTTAAAAACATTTATGCTCTGATGCATGCACAGTGTTAAATCATGTACGCTGGCCTTCATTGTCCATCTGTACTCTTAATCTTTAGCTAGCTCAAAGGGCAATTTTACAACAGTTCTGACAGCAAAACTGCATTGAAGACTGAAGGAAATTTGCAGGATTAGCTCATGCTCTCTGTTCAAACTAATTTGTATGATTTATTTAGAATTGTTTTAAGGCACAATAAAGGAGATGTTGATTACAACATGTTATCATTAAAGTCTTAATTTGTGTTTGCTCATGCAGAATTATCCAGCCTGTTTGTGGGGTTAAAATTACCAATATTCCATATTTAATAACGTTTTTGTAGGAGTGTGGAAGACTAAAGCAGAAACTTTGGCAACTCAAAGTCCTCTGCGTGCTCAGACTTCTCCTAAATGAAAAATGCATTTATGCAATAATGTTTGTAGTTTATTAAATCATGCATGCTGGCCTTTAACTTCCATCTTTGGCATGAATCTTTGGCATGCTTAAAGGCCAATTTTAAAAAATTAACGGCCAAATTGCCATAAGTCTGAAGGAAATTTGCAGGCTTTATTCATCCGTGTCCGCAGTGTCTTCATTTTTTTGGAAAGGTGAATCAGGATGTAGATTTAAACATGCATATATTTTGTTTTTGCAGTGCAGAAGGACACAGACGGTTTTTGGCTTGAAGTTTTTCTACATTCAGTTAAATTCTAAAGTTTGCAGAAAAGCAGAAGGGATTTTCTATAGATGTAGACAACTACTGTATATTCTCCATGAATTTAAAGCCCTAAAAACATACACCATGTATTCATGCTCTGTTTTAAATCCAGTGTTGTTCAGCTATAGCAGGGGTGTCAAACTCGAGGCCCAGGGGCCAAATCCAGCCCGTGGTACAGTTGTCCCTGGCCCACCAGATCATATTTTTATTATATATATATCACTCTTAAAATCTTTGTTCTGAGGAATATTTTCAGGATGAACTCATGCTTGTCTGCAGTGTTCGATTTTTTTTTTACAGAATATTTAAAGCTGAAGGAGTGAGCTTTGTGTGTTCAGAATAAATATAGGAGATGTGATCCAACAATATTCTTTATGATATGCAATAAATAAAATAAATGTAGGGTTTAAGAAAGCAATAAATATGTTGTGTGTAAATTAGACTTTTCCAGAGTTTAGGAAGCATTTATGCCGTGATGCCTGCGTGGTTAGAACACCTACTCATTCATCTCAATGCTAAGAGACAATTTAAAATCTTCATATCTCTGCAGAATTACTCTGAAACTTTGCTCTGATTTTATTTTTATTATTTTTTTAACAGATTAATTTAAAGCTTAGGGAGCAGACCTTTGGTCGTGCATAAATGAAGGAGATGCATGAAGCTTATTTCAAGAACTAGAATAGTTGTAGAGTTTTACAGAAGTGTAGAAGACGATGGTGCATGTGCAGGTTTTTATAAAAGACATGATGCATTCATGCACCCATACGTGTGCAGGTTTTTATAAAACACATGATGCATTCATGCACCCATACATGTGCAGGTTTTTATAAAACACATGATGCATTCATGCACCCATACATGTGCAGGTTTTTATAAAACACATGATGCATTCATGCACCCATACATGTGCAGGTTTTTATAAAACACATGATGCATTCATGCACCCATACATGTGCAGGTTTTTATAAAACACATGATGCATTCATGCACCCATACATGTGCAGGTTTTTATAAAACACATGATGCATTCATGCACCCATACATGTGCAGGTTTTTATAAAACACATGATGCATTCATGCACCCTACATGTGCAGGTTTTTATAAAACACATGATGCATTCATGCACTCATACATGTGCAGGTTTTTATAAAACACATGATGCATTCATGCACCCATACATGTGCAGGTTTTTATAAAACACATGATGCATTCATGCACCCATACATGTGCAGGTTTTTATTAAACACATGATGCATTCATGCACCCATACGTGTGCAGGTTTTTATAAAACACATGATGCATTCATGCACTCATACATGTGCAGGTTTTTATAAAACACATGATGCATTCATGCACCCATACATGTGCAGGTTTTTATAAAACACATGATGCATTCATGCACCCATACATGTGCAGGTTTTTATAAAACACATGATGCATTCATGCACCCATACATGTGCAGGTTTTTATAAAACACATGATGCATTCATGCACCCATACGTGTGCAGGTTTTTATAAAACACATGATGCATTCATGCACCCATACGTGTGCAGGTTTTTATAAAACACATGATGCATTCATGCACCCATACGTGTGCAGGTTTTTATAAAACACATGATGCATTCATGCACCCATACGTGTGCAGGTTTTTATAAAACACATGATGCATTCATGCACCCATACATGTGCAGGTTTTTATAAAACACATGATGCATTCATGCACCCATACATGTGCAGGTTTTTATAAAACACATGATGCATTCATGCACCCATACATGTGCAGGTTTTTATAAAACACATGATGCATTCATGCACCCATACATGTGCAGGTTTTTATAAAACACATGATGCATTCATGCACCCATACACGTGGAGGATGAATTCCTATCTTTGCAGGGTTATCTGCAGCCTTGCCCATCTGTAGATGAAATAATTGTAATAAAATGTCAATAAATTAGTTTTTAAATTCTCTTTATCTTTGCAAAATGTCTTTTAAAACTCAGCTCTGTCAGATGTTTGCAGGATTTTCACCCATGAACACGTGTTTTTATGTGTTAGTTATTGTTAAATTAGCTCCTTTTTTTAAAAATGCTATTTTAATCGATCATGGTTGGCACCTTGAATTTCATTGTACATGTTACAATGACAATAAAGCCATTCTATTCTATTTTATTCTAATCTAGCAGAAAGATTTCTGCAGACGCGTCTCATGTTTACAAATTTTCCAACAGTAAATGAAGGAAATCAGGATGTAGCTGAAGTTTGATGTATTTTTGCCGTAGAGTGCAGTAGATTTTCTTAAAGCTGTTTTAGTGCTCCAAATATTTGACTTCTAGTTTGATTCTGATTTTCAGGATGCTCCGTTTCTCTTCTTCTGCAGTTCGCCACATTTTCATCAGTATGCATGATCACATTCATGTGAGAGGGAGAATGTTCTGGAAGTCATCACTGCATTAATGTGTCTGCAGAATCAGCTCCACCCATAAATATCCACGGGATCACCATTTGTTTCTGCAGCGCTCCTTTAAGGATCCCATGTTGTCTCTGCTTTTTAGAATTATCTGAGATTATTTAATAAAATATTTTTGTTCAGTGTGATGCTAAAATTATTTTTTAATTTTTAGATATAAAAATACAGCCATCTTTAAATAAGAAAAATGTATCATAACTCTAAAATACTGAGCCTCAGTAAAGCGTTGGTATTTTTTAATAATAATAACAATAATAATAATAATAATAATAATAATAATAATAATAATAATACAATAATAACAACAACAATAATAATAATAATAATAATAACAATAATAATAATAAAAAATAATAATAATGATAATAATAATAATAATAATAATAATAATAATAATAATAATAATTTCATTATTATTATTATTATAACAATAATAATAATTATAACAATAAATTGTATTTATAAGCGCCGTTCTCAACACTCGTGGTCACTTTACGGATAAACCGGACAGAGATGATGTTCTGATGGAAGCAGCCTCGGCTCCAACATTTCCATGGAAGGATGAGTGAATGCGTCAGGGCTTATACGGCATTAACCCATTAGAGCCCACAGCCTTTTCTCTTCATAGCCAAATCTCAGTGGGGCGTTCCAGACTCAGTGGAGCGTGTACAACACACTCTGACTAACACACTCATCTCTGATGTCTAGGATAGAAATGTTACTGATATGACACGTTTGGCTTTTGTGGTTAATCTATTACCATCTATTATTGGAAAATACATTTATTTTCCAGTCTTGATTGCAAAGTGCAGTAATTTTATCTTTTCATATGTATTTATACAGCATAAAAAAATCAGTTAGATTTAACAACAAAAATCATTTTAGGGGCTTTTTTCAACACTAAAACCAGGTGAATGTTTCCTCCACAGTCAGGATTTATTGATGACGTCGATGCGTGTGGGCTGGATCGGTGAAATCGGAGCTTTTTAACCACTTTTCACCACTGTTTCTGTTCATTTATGCCACTTTTCCCCCTCTATGCTCATTTTTTCCACTTTTTAACCCAATTTTCTTCAAATTTCTTCTTTACTTCATCTAGACAACTTTGCAACTTTTTTCCACTTTATACCCTTTTTGCCATTTTTTTTAACAGCTTTTCACCATTTTCCTCCCATTCTGGCACCCTTTATGCATTTCTGTAACCAATTTTTGCCTATCTAAAAAAATTCTGCCACTATATTTGACTTTCATCCATTTGTTTCCACTCATTAAACTCATTTTTTGCCAGCTTTTGACCTGTTTTCACAAGTTTATCTGGATTTTTTTTTTTTTGCCTCTTCAACCCATTTTTGTCACTTTTAACCACTTTTCACTATTTTCTTCACATTTTTCTCTTGTTACATATCTAATTTATTTGCCACTTTAATCCCATTGTTGCCTCTTTTGAACCCTTTTCACCACTGCTTTCACAAGTTATTCCACTTTTTTCTACACCTATTTCATTTTTCCCACTTTTAAATCATTCCACCGATCACATGACCCCAGTCCAGTAGGTTTCAGATCAGTTAGTCCTGGTACCAAAATCTCCTGCAGAGCCCTTTAAATACGGGGTTAAATTTAACTTTAGTTTATTTTTGATGAACTGGTTTTAAAGCTCCGTTCTGTCAGCGTTGGATATTTGAAAACACTTTTATTTCTCAGAGCACATATTCATGTTTTTTATAAAAAACTGAAGAGTGGATTTTAAATCCTCTTTGAGTTAGGAGGGAAAATATGAAACATGTTCAAACCGACCCCAGTCTCCCCTACTAGCTTTTGATTTTCTGATAAAAACACAAAAATGGTGAATTTATGAAAATATCTGAGTGCTAATAAAGACTCATGTCTGAGTCCTTAGATAAAATAGAGAATAATATTAACTTTGTTTTTTTTTTTACCAAAAAACACCAAACTCTCCACTAAACTAAACTAAACTAAACTATTATTATTATTATTATTATTAATAATAATAATAATAATAATGCGTTCAGGACTTTAAACGTTCCCGAGGAGAACCGTGCCGATAAAAACCAGAACAGGAACTCTCCCCGTCTCTGTTAGAGGACTTGAGCTGCTGCAGCTTCCCGCTCAGCTCCGCTCGCCGTCTAACACGCCAGCCTGCTCCTCATTAAGTCAGAGGGGCCGTCTGAAAATCCTTCTCTTCATTACAAACCTCAGAAACCGCACAGACGGCGTTTATTCACACCAACCAATCAATGAATCAATCAGAGCTCTGGGAGGAAACTCTGCATGTTTTTATTTCATGATCGATTATTTCTCTGACACGTTAAAAAGATTTTGTTTTCTTCTCTCTAAGAACATCTGGGCTTGGTTACGGCCATAAAATCAATAACTGATCAGCTGCTGCAGAAAACAACACCAGACCAGATCAATAATCATTTAATCTTCAACAAAAACACATCAGAGGAGGAGTGAAGCATCATGGGAGAGTTTTATACCCTTAAATCAGCTGATTATTCCGATTTATTATCAGTAATTATGATTTATTATCAGAATGATTGATTAGGTCACAGTCTGACCTTTAACCTTTAAAACTAATTAAAGAACGGTCTAACGACTATCACAGCTACATCTATGGGTGGATGACCCCTTTAGGCCACCGTAGATTCATTCATCTCAGATCTCATCAAACATCTGAAGTCTTTAAACATTAAAATCTTATTTTTGATTTAAACTTTAATTTTCAGAAGCAAACATGTCAGATCATTAAATATGAAAGAAAAACCTCACATGATTTTGATTTTTTAAAAAGTTGTGGATTTCTGCTTACAGAAATCTGACTGCCTGGAAATTAAATCTACTTTTATTCTGTTTTTATTTAAACTTTATTTATTTTTATTATTAACATTCTGAATAAATAAAGGTCATGACATTTAGGCCCCCCCCCCATATAGTCCACCAGAATAAAGAGATGGATACAACGACTGAATAAATGGGTACGTAAACTGAAAATCAACGATCAAATAGACTGATAAAAAGAAGAAAATAATAATCAATTACAAACAATAAATGAGAGAACAAAATAAAAGAAAAAATAAACTGATGCTCAGATTTGTCCCCCCTTTATAATAATATTAATAATAATAATAATAGTAATAATAATAGTAATAGTAATAATAATAATAATAATAATAATAATAATAATGATATAATAATAATAATAATGATAATAATGATGATGATGATAATAATAATAATAATAGTAATAATAATAATAATAATATAACTTTATTAATATAGCACCGTTAACAACAGATGTTTACAAAGTGATTTAACAGACAACAACAAGAACTCAGGGATTCATAAAAAACAAAGAACAAATCAGATAAATGAACCAGACAGGAAATTAAAATGAACTGAAACACAAAAGTCTATGGAGATGCACAGCTGGAGGAATGGGAGGCACTAAGATGATCCTGAGGACAGTTAAAATACTGAAAGATGAAATTATCCAGGAAAAGACGGTATATAAGAAATAAACATAAAACTGTAGACACACTTAAGACGACCACGTCACATCATTAGCAATAAAACTAAAATAAGGAGATTAAAAGCAGATAGAGGAGAAGGAAGGGGTTAAATATTGAAAATAGAGGACACTGAGGTTGGGATGTAAGTAAAGGTCAGGGATAAAAGGAGTAAGAACAGCAACATGAGTCAAAGAGTGAAAATAAAAACAGGTTAAAGAAAGTTTCACAGAAAAGCAGTTCAGCAAAAGTGAGTTTTAGGGAGTGATTGAAAAGACGTTTCTGAGTCTGCTAGCCTCATCTCCTCAGGCAGGTCGCTCCAAAGTCGAGGGGCCCTGACAGCAAAGGCCCTGTCTCCTTTAGATCTGGGTCTCGACTTTGGAATGACCAGGAGCCCCCACCTGAAGATCTAGGGCTGCTAAGGCTCACAGGGGGTCAGCATCTCAGTGATATAACCTGGGGCTAAACCCCTGAGAGCTTTCAAAGTGATCGGTAAAATCTTACAGTCAATTCTAAAAGTGACAGGAAGTCAGAGGAGGGAAGCGAGGACAGGGGTGATGTGATGGCGTCCGTTAAAACCAGTTAAAGCCTAGCTGCTGTGCTCTAACCTCTGGCCCTACTCTGCTCAGTATTACCAGATAATAAATGACACCATGTCTCTCACTGTCCCAGAACTGGGATCTCATCCACACAGGGACCCAGTAACAGGAAGACCTGGTACGAATAAAGACCAGGTCTGGATTTCTCTCCACATACAGAGTGACTGATTTTATTCTATTTTTATCCATTTTCCTTCACATGTGCAATGAAATAAGAAAATTAAACAACTGTGGCTGACACAAAGGAGAAAAATGCAACAAAAAACATGGCTGCCAGTGTTGGATCATGAGAAATTGCACAGATATGTTGGCAACATTTGGAAACGTGGTCTGGAGCACAGGTCACCAACACCGGAGCATCTGGGATTACACACAGAATTTAAAAACGTTTGGAGAAGAAGGTTGGAGCTGGTGAAGACGGAGGCTTTGAACAAATACTCTGGCAATATTAGAAAAGGAAAGGTGTAAGAGTAGGGATGCTAACACGGAGCGTGTGAAACTGAACAGATGTGGAATAGTGAGATGTTGACTAGACCAATGTCTGAGTTTGTAGTCCTGGTATCGTGACCATCTCTGATTTCATAGAATCCCTGATAACAGATCTGGTTTATGGTAAGTGATGCTTTATTTTGGGCCGTATTGCCCGGCCCTAGACAGCGCTGCAACTTGTGTCTGTCTCTGTGTGTGCACGCTTCAGAGAGCGGGGGTTTGAAGTAAAGTGTGATTTATGTGGCGCTGGCGTCGCTCGACAGGTCGAGAAAGACCCTGAAACCTGAGACGACCCCGGGAGGAAGAAAGTCCAAAGATCCAAATCCAGAGTTTTTTCCATCAAAGTTTTTTAAAGCAGAGATGAGCTGAACTCAGAACCCTCCATCTGGACCAGGAAAGATCTGCAGAGAGGAGAGAGACAGGGTCAGTCCTGCAGAGAGAGACAGGGTTAGACCTGCAGACAGAGACGGGGTCAGTCCTGCAGAGAGAGACAGGGTTAGACCTGCAGAGAGAGACAGGGTCAGACCTGCAGACAGAGACGGGGTCAGTCCTGCAGAGAGAGACAGGGTCAGACCTGCAGACAGAGACGGGGTCAGATCTGCAGAGAGAGACAGGGTTAGACCTGCAGACAGAGACGGGGTCAGATCTGCAGAGAGAGACAGGGTTAGACCTGCAGACAGAGACGGGGTTAGACCTGCAGACAGAGACGGGGTCAGATCTGCAGAGAGAGACAGGGTTAGACCTGCAGACAGAGACGGGGTCAGATCTGCAGAGAGAGACAGGGTTAGACCTGCAGACAGAGATGGGGTCAGATCTGCAGAGGGAGACAGGGTTAGACCTGCAGACAGAGACGGGGTTAGACCTGCAGACAGAGACGGGGTCAGTCTTGCAGAGAGAGACAGGGTTAGACCTGCAGACAGAGACGGGGTCAGACCTGCAGAGAGAGACAGGGTCAGACCTGCAGAGAGGAGAGAGATCTCTTCATAGGTGTTCAATGGGATTTAGATCTGGACTCATTGCTGGCCACTTCAGAACTCTCCAGCTTTGTCTCCAACCATTTCTTGGTGCTTTCTGAGGTATGTTTGGGGTCATTGTCCTGCTGGAACACCCATGACCTCTGACCCAGACCCAGCTTTCTGACACTAGGCCCTACATTGCAGCCCAAAATCTTTTGATAGTCTCCAGATTTCATGATTCCTGTCACACAGTCAAGGCACCCAGTGCCAGAGGCAGCAAAACCACCCCAAAACATCCTTGAAGCTCCACCATGTTTGACTGTAGGTACTGTGTTCTTTTCTTTGTAGGCCTCATTCTGTTTTCTGTAAACAGTAGAATGACGTGCTTTTCCAAAAAGCTCTACCTTAGTCTCATCTGTCCACAAAATGTTCTCCCAGAAGGATTGAGGCTTACTCAGGTACAGTTTTGCAAACTCCAGTCTGGCTTTTTTCTGTCTCTTTGTCAGCAGTGGGGTTCTCCTGGGTCTCCTTCCATAGCGCTTCATCTCATTCAGATGACCACGTATGGTCCCAGCTGACACTTTTGCACCCTGAGTCTGCAGGACAGCCTGAATCTGTGTGGAAGTTGACTGAGGATGTTTATCCACCATTCCAACTATCCTGTGTTGCATTCTTTTGTCAGTTTTTCTCTTCTGTCCACGTCCAGAGAGATCAGCCACAGCTCCATGGTTATAAACTTCTTGATTATATTACACACAGTGGACAAAGGAGTTTCAGGATCTCTGGAGATGGTCTTTAACCTTGACATTGTTCATATTTTTCCACAATTTTGCTTCTTAAGTCCTCAGACAGTTCTCGGCTCTTCCTCCTCTCCTCCATGCTTGGTGTGACACACACAGACACACAACACAAAGGTTGAGTCAACTTTTAGACATTCTAACTGGCTTCAGGAGTGATTTCTAGATTGCAGCACCTGTTACTGCCACAGGTGAGTTTAAATGAGCATCACATGCTGGAAATAAAATGATTCACCCAAAGTTTTAAAAGAGGGACAATCATTTTGTCCGGCCCATCTTCTGAGTTTTGAGTAAATCATGTCAATTTTGTCTTTTTTCTTCTGTTTTTTTATGTTGTTCCAGTGCACATAAATGAAATGTTCAACCAGTCTGACGTCTTTAAACCAGTGCATTCATATATTTCTAGATTTAATGAGAAAAGTTTCTGATTCTTTAATGTTGAAACTCTGCAGTGAAATAATCTCTCTTTAGAGCTGAAATCTGCAGGCAGAGCAGAAGTGTAACTGAATGTTCCTCAGAGTCTTCCTCCTGCAGAACGAACCGTGCCAGTCTGAGTTTTATTTGTTTGACATGCTGTTGGAGGTTTAATGTAAAACAGTTCATCATGTTTTATTGACTGATCACATGTTCTGTGTGTAAAATCTGCAAACCAACAACAGCTGCAGGCGGAGGAGGAGAAAGTGAAATGTTTGCCCTGAAAAACACAAAAATACAGACTCATAAATCAGGACTAAGTGGCTCATAATTGAAGTAAAGCTTTGCCTCATAAAACAGCATTAATTAGATTACAGTTAAGTTCAGATCAGTGTGTTAGAATAAACGCAGGAGAAGGTGACAAATCTGAGCTTTCCTCTCTGTTGTTGTCTGCATTTCTAACAAATGTTTCTCATGAGTCTGCAGCTCCGCTCCTGCAGCAGACATCCTACAGCACCGGTGTCAAACTCAAGGCCCGGGGGCCAAAGCCGGCCCGTGGAACGATTATATCCGGCCCACAAGATCAGATCATATTTGTATTCTAACTGGCCCACCAGTATGAGGTCCACAGATTTCCTCCAGTATAAAAATGTAAACCTAACCTTGATTATTTAAAATTTGATTGTTAAACCATACAATTCTGAAAAAGTAAAGAGTAAGAAAGATTTCAGAAAAAGTCAAGAATGTGGGGAAAGAAATTAATTTTTGTTTTTATTTAATATTTTAAATTTTGCATCTGAAGATTACGACTCAAACTTATGATTTTGACTTTTATTTCATACTTTGACCTTTTCAACTGAGAATTTGGACTTTATATGTCACAATTTTATCTTTTAGATTCACAATTTTAAATTTTAAATCATATTTTGACCTATCAGACTCACAGCCGTCCTGCAGCCGCTGAGGCCCCACTGCAGCTTCAGAGATCCGGCTGCGGAGCTGCAATCAGCCCTCGCAGAGGGAGCGTGTCTGCAGCGCGGCGTGCTTCTCTGCACAGGAAGCAAAGAGTCAACAAGGAGGCCATTCACCCTCAGTGATGGAAATCAAACGGGACAGGGGGCCAAAACTGTCTCCAATCAGCACCAGGGGTCACCGGACAGCAGCGGTGGCGGCCCCTGACCTTCATCATCATCATCCTCCTCAGCCCGAGGGCAGGCCTGCACAGAGGGACTGCAGAGAGAGCAAGAAGAAGAAAAGGAATGTTTGACTTGAATATCTGATTTTGATGGCTAGAATCAGAATCAGCGTGAGTGAACAAACGCTCTCTAGAGCAGCATGTGGAACTAAACTGTTGATAACTGGTAGAAGACGTGATTCTGTGTGAAGCAGCTGTGCATTTAATTCTGGTGCATTTAAGGAGATATTACTGAGAGCCTTATCTGAACTCAGTGAAGAGTATTATTTATCTAGAAAGGCTTTAAAAGCTTCCTGCAAACCTGTGGAGAAGGGAGCGGTGCTGGGAGCTGGCTTTAGTCATTTTAAGCCATAAATTAAAGCAAATATTAAAACCAGAACTAGAAGAGTCCAGCAACTATGATAAGTGTTCCTAATTTTAATCTGATTCTATTTCTCTCAGTAAACAAAGATTTAAAGCTGCAGACGCTTCATGGGCCTCGTTTCACTCATGTGAAGAGATTTTCACTCCTGGGAGTTCGTCCATGTTCGGGACCACATCCAGGACTTTACTGAAATAAAGGCGAGGTTCTATCCAGGTCTAAGGATCTGACCCATAAAGACCTGCACCCAGTCGTCCTAATAGAAAAATTAACACGAGCTTTATGTTTTCATTTGTATTTATACAGCATTAATCAAATTAATTAGATTAATCCCTTAATGCCTGTTGTATCATGTTTGATTCAGACTTTTATGATTCCTCTGTCTAATCAATATGATCATAAATGACCAAAAAACTTCTGAATACAATCTGATAAATGATAAAAATGCCCTCAAGTGGATTATCACTCACCAAAACCCCTAATGAATCAAATGAGATAAAAATATCTAGATGTTAAATTTTATGGGGATTTAGATTTTTTTGGATTTCATTAAAAAGTGAAATAAACATTTCAGCTCCAAAAAGGAGAATTTTCTGGCTTTAATTTGTGTTTTCAGGCTTTAAGGGGTTAAACTACAGAAGTCATTTTCAGTTTTTCTAACAGACACAGTGACGGAGCCGTCCCCGTTCAAGTGTTATTGACGGCATCGATGTGTGTGTGCTAGACTCCAAGAGTCTGGCCGTTTTAACCGTCTCACCGTCTAGGCCACTTTTACACTTTTAGCCCACGCTTTCTACTGCCAACTCCTTTTTGCCACTTTTGAACCATTTTTCCTTCTTCTGCTCGTTATTGTGACTTCTTGCCATTTTAAACCCATTGTTGCCACTTTTCAGCAGTTTTTCAACAGTTTCCACTCATTTTTAACCCTTTTTGCATTTCTATAACCTTTTTTCTGTCTTCAATATGAAATTCTGGGACTGTGTGCTACTTTGAACTCTTCTTTCACTTTTAACTCATTCTTTTTTTGTGATTGTTTTATATCCTGATCAGAATTCTTGTTTGTCATAATAATAACTGCTATGAGCAGTTTTTACCTTTTTCCTGTTCTAAATTTGACTCATTTCTTCTGTTTCTTTCATTTATTTTAATGCTGTTTACTGTAAAGCCCTTTGGATCGACCATGTTGTGTGTAGAGTGCTTTATAAATACAGATTTGATTTTTCTCCTTATATTTTGACCTGTTTTTACCCGTTCATCTTGCTGTTTTAACCCATTCTTCTACCCATGGAGGTCCATTTCACTCTTTAATCATTTTTTCAACATTTTCCACCCAGTTCTCCCCCTCGTTGCATTTTTTCTTGGTAACACCTTTTCTGCCGATTTTATCCCATTTTTGTGTCTTTTGAACCCTTTTCACCACTTTTTCCATTCGTTTTGCCACTTTTTTCCTACTAAATCCGTTTTTGTCAAAGACCTGTTAACTATATTTGGTCATTTTTGTATGTATATATATATATATATATATATATATAGAGAGAGAGAGAGAGAGAGAGAGAGAGAGAGAGAGAGAGAGAGACCAACAATCAGCATGTGATCAGTGTGCTTCCATAAATCTAATGCCTTACTTTAGACCAGTGTTACTCAACCTTGCTCAACCAAAGAGCCACAATCTAAATGGTGCAAGTGGCAAAAATGGGTGCAGAGTCACATAAAATTAAGTTAAAGGTGGTCACAAAGCTTTAAAAAAATGAGTGATAAGTGACTAAAATGGGCAAAAAAAGCTGTAAAAAGGTGGGAAAATGGGTGAAAAGTGGCGATAAATGGGGGAAAATGCAAAAAAGCAGGATAATAGTGGCTAACACCGATGATAAAGGGCACAAAGTGGCTAAAAGTGGCTAAAGGACGTGGGAAATTGGGCTAAAAGCAGCAGAAATGGATTAAAAAATTAACTAAGTGAAATGGAAATATGCAGAGAAAAAACAAAGATTGATGATTGAGTCTGACCGTTAAAACTTACTGCATCAGTCTGGGAAACAAACTGATTAACCCTTCATTGTCTGTTCTTTCATATTTGATGCACACTTTAATGAGACCTCTATCTAATCAAAATGATCCATGAAGTACTAAAAAACATTTTAAATTCAATCTGATAAATGATAAAAATGTCCTCCAGTGGATTATCAGTTGCCAATGTGCCTAATGTATCAAATGTGATACTAAAGAAAAATAAAAGCTAAATTTTATGTCAATTTTTCTTTTTTGAGTTTCGGTAGAAGGTTAAATAAACACGTCAGTTTAAAAGAATAGAATTGTCTGGCTGTTTTTTGAGTTATCAGGCATCGAAGGGTTAATGTGATTACGGTGGATCATTTCTGAGGTCTAAGTTTTCATTTTTAAGGTTTTCTGGGAATAATATTTTAAATTTAGACATAAAAGAGCCTCCTATCGCTCTAGAGCCACACATGGAGTCTCACCGCTCTAGACCTTGGCTGCGTCATGAGAAAAACGTTATTCTGAGGGGTCAAAGTTCACAGCATCTCTCTGGATGTGAAGCCGGTCAGAAATCAGAGGAAACCCTCGCTCACTATCTCTCCTCTGCTCTCTAACTCGCCCCTGAACTCGCCCTGGCTCTATGAGGGTCAGCGGGTTTCTGAGGGTTCAGCAGGTCCCACCCGCAGACCCACGGACCGCTCAGTCAGGACCAGACTGGGAACCAGAACAGACCAGAATGATCCCAGTTCATCTTTAAGCCAAACCAGTTCACAGTCTGCTTTCTGCTCTGGTCCCTCCTTTGGGCTGCATCTTTCGAATTCTGAGACAAATTCTCCCAAATTAAAGACGCTGCAGGAGCCAAAAACACGCGGATCCATCTCCAGCCTGAACCCGACCCCACTGCCTCACATTTAGACGGTAAAAACCTGCTCCAGGTCTGCTGGAGGTCAGACAGCTCTGACTGAATAAATCCAGCGTGGATCCTGCAGACCCTCTCAGTGTTGTCAGTTGGCTGAAGGTTGCAGTGCTGCAGTATTCAGCATGTTTCCTTCCTCCACGTTTACAGTTTTAGACCAAGAAGTCAAAATCCTCGTTGGTGCAAACAAACATGGCAACCAAAGCCCGTTCGAACCTCTTTTCTGAGTCAAAGCTGCGTTCACAGCTGCAGAATTCTGCAGGATCACCACAGCAGAGACACCAGAGGAGGAATAAAACAGCAGAGCTGCTCCAGCTGTGAGCGTTTCTATTCATGTTAAAGTAAAATTATGATTTTATATTTAGCGTCAGGATTTGTATGTGAAAGTTCAGCATCTCAGCGCTTTCTTTAGAACAAATATTTAAGAAGAGAAAAGTAAGAGAGACAGCTTAATCTGCAGCAGCTGGAGGAGAAAGAGCAGACGGAGCAGGGAGAAATACAAGCAGAGACTCAGAGACCCAAAAACAATGAAAACCTGCAGCAGTTCAACAGTTTAGTTCAGCAAATCCTAGAAATGAGTCCCAAAATAATGCTTTAAATGATGAAGGATCTGATCTGGACCCAGGATCCCTGAAGCACTGAGACTCTGTGAACAAATCCACCCTCATTGATGTGTCTGCTGTTCAGTTTAGGAATCAGACTGAAGCAGGGGCTGAGCGAGGACATCTACTGAGGAGAGATGGCTCCATGTTTTCAGGACGGGGGAGCTGAGGCGCTGTCGTGAGAGGGACGATGATCTGCTGCTCATGTTTCTCAGTGAAGATGCTCTGATTGCTCCGTATGCATCTCTGACTTTCTTCATCCATGTTCACGTTCCTCCAGACATAAATCAGAGATGTTGGCCTCCATGAAGCAGATGTATTTGCTTCATGGACTTTTCAGCTGAATGACTTAAACTTTCTCTGTTTACAGATGTCTTTACTCTGATTTTATCATCAGTGCAGATTTTTCATGAGCTGAAATAAACGCACTTAGGGTTCTTTTTCATCACTATCGGATCTTCTGCCTACATTGTTGCTCTCGTCTAAACGACAAAACACTCAAAGTGCTGTTGTTGACAAAGAGAACTCACATTCTCAAATTGTGCCTGCTTCCATGGTCTCCCAGTCTGAACTTCATCATGGTTACCCTCCCACCATGGAGCCATCCAACAGGGCACTTTTCAACATAGGACTCTAGGGGGCAATTAAGCCCCACCCCCTTTGAGTCCACCTCCCCTCTGAGTCCACCTCCCTTTGTGACCAGTGATGTCAAAAAGTATTATTTCACACTGTATCACATTGTATTGCATTGAGTCCCATCCCATCCCATCCCATCCCATCCCATCCCATCCTATCCTATCCTATCCCATCCCATCCCATCCTATCCTATCCTATCCTATCCTGTCCTATCCTATCCCATCCCATCCTATCCTATCCTATCCTATCCCATCCCATCCTATCCCATCCCATCCCATCCTATCCCATTCCATCCTATGCCATCCTTTCCCATCCCATCCTATCCCCTCCTATCCAATCCCATTCTATCCTGTCTCATCCCATCTTATCCCATCCCATCCCATTCTTTCCCATCCAATCTCATCCCATCCTATCCTGTCTGATCCCATCCTATCCCATCCTATCCTATCCTATCCCATCCCATCCCATCCCATCCCATCCTATCCTATCCCATCCCATCCCACCCCATCCCGTCCCATCCCATCCCATCCAATCCCATCCCATCCCATCCTATCCTATCCCATCCCATCCCATCCTATCCTATCCCATCCCATCCCATCCTATCCTATCAGATCCTGTCCTGTCCTATCCTATCCAATCCCATCCCATCCCATCCAATCCCACTCCATCCCATCCTATCCTATCCTATGCCATCCTATCCTATCCCATCCCATCCAATCCTATCCCATCCCATCCCATCCCATCCCATCCCATCCCATCCTATCCCATCCCATCCCACCCCATCCTGTCCCATCCCATCCCATCCTGTTCTGTCCCATCCTGTCCTATCCCATCCTATCCTATCCAATCCCATCCCATCCCATCCTGTTCTGTCCCATCCTGTCCTATCCCATCCTATCCTATCCCATCCTATCCTATCCCATCCCATCCCATCCCATCCCATCCCATCCTATCCCATCCTATCCTATCCTATCCTATCCTATCCTATCCCATCCTATCCTATCCTATCCCATCCCATCCTATCCCATCCTATCCCATCCTATCCCATCCCATCCTATCCTATCCCATCCCATCCCATCCCATCCTATCCCATCCTATACTGTCTCATCCCATCCTATCCCATCCCATCCCATCCTATCCCATCCTATCCTATCCTATCCTATCCTATCCTATCCCATCCGAATCCCATCCCATCCCATTCTTTCCCATCCAATCTCATCCCATCCTATCCTGTCTGATCCCATCCTATCCCATCCTATCCTATCCTATCCCATCCCATCCCATCCCATCCCATCCTATCCTATCCCATCCCATCCCACCCCATCCCGTCCCATCCCATCCCATCCCATCCCATCCCATCCTATCCTATCCCATCCCATCCCATCCTATCCTATCCCATCCCATCCCATCCTATCCTATCAGATCCTGTTCTGTCCTATCCTATCCCATCCCATCCCATCCCATCCAATCCCACTCCATCCCATCCTATCCTATCCTATCCCATCTCATCCAATACTATCCCATCCTATCACATCCCATCCCATCTCATCCCATCCCATCCTATCCCATCCCATCCCATCCCATCTCATCCCATCCCATCCCATCCTGTTCTGTCCCATCCTGTCCTATCCCATCCTATCCTATCCCATCCCATCCCATCCCATCCTGTTCTGTCCCATCCTGTCCTATCCCATCCTATCCTATCCCATCCCACCCCTCCCATCCCATCCCACCCCATCCCGTCCCATCCAATCCCATCCTATCCTGTCCCATCCTATCCTATCCCATCCCATCCTATCCCATCCCATCCCATCCCATCCCATCCTATCCCATCCCATCCCATCCCATCCTATCCCATCCTATCCTATCCTATCCTATCCTATCCTATCCTATCCCATCCAATCCCATCCCACTCCATCCCATCCTATCCTATCCTATGCCATCCTATCCTATCCCATCCCATCCTATCCTATCCCATCCCATCCCATCCAATCCCATCCTATCCTATCCTATCCCATCCCATCCTATCCTATCCCATCCCATCCTGTCCTATCCCATCCCATCCCATCCCATCCCATCCAATCCCACTCCATCCCATCCTATCCTATCCTATGCCATCCTATCCTATCCCATCCCATCCAATCCTATCCCATCCCATCCCATCCCATCCCATCCCATCCCACCCCATCCCGTCCCATCCCATCCCATCCTGTTCTGTCCCATCCTATCCTATCCCATCCCATCCTATCCCATCCCATCCCATCCCATCCTGTTCTGTCCCATCCTGTCCTATCCCATCCTATCCTATCCCATCCCACCCCTCCCATCCCATCCCATCCCATCCTATCCCATCCTATACTGTCTCATCCCATCCTATCCCATCCCATCCCATCCTATCCCATCCTATCCTATCCTATCCTATCCTACCCCATCCAATCCCATCCCATCCCATCCTATCCCATCCAATCTCATCCCATCCTATCCCATCCCATCTCATCCCATCCCATTCAATCTCATCTCATCTCATCTCATCCCATCCCATCCTATCCCATCCCATCCCATCCTATCCAATCCTATCCCATCCCATCCTATCCCATCCAATCCCATCCCACTCCATCCCATCCTATCCTATCCTATGCCATCCTATCCTATCCCATCCCATCCTATCCTATCCCATCCCATCCCATCCAATCCCATCCTATCCTATCCTATCCCATCCCATCCTATCCTATCCTATCCCATCCCATCCTGTCCTATCCCATCCCATCCCATCCCATCCCATCCAATCCCACTCCATCCCATCCTATCCTATCCTATGCCATCCTATCCTATCCCATCCCATCCAATCCTATCCCATCCCATCCCATCCCATCCCATCCTATCCCATCCCATCCCATCCAATCCCATCCTATCCCATCCCATCTCATCCCATCCCATCCTATCACATCCCATCCCATCCAATCTCATCTTATCCCATCCCATCCTATCCCATCCCATCTCATCCCATCCCATCCCATACCATCCTATCCCATCTCATCTCATCCCATCCTATCCCATCCCATCTCATCCCATCCCATCCCATCCCATCCCATCCTATCCTATCAGATCCTGTCCTGTCCTATCCTATCCAATCCCATCCCATCCCATCCAATCCCACTCCATCCCATCCTATCCTATCCTATGCCATCCTATCCTATCCCATCCCATCCAATCCTATCCCATCCCATCCCATCCCATCCCATCCCATCCTATCCCATCCCATCCCACCCCATCCTGTCCCATCCCATCCCATCCTGTTCTGTCCCATCCTGTCCTATCCCATCCTATCCTATCCCATCCCATCCCATCCCATCCTGTTCTGTCCCATCCTGTCCTATCCCATCCTATCCTATCCCATCCTATCCTATCCCATCCCATCCCATCCCATCCTATCCCATCCTATCCTATCCTATCCTATCCTATCCTATCCCATCCAATCCCATCCCACTCCATCCCATCCTATCCTATCCTATGCCATCCTATCCTATCCCATCCCATCCCATCCCATCCTATCCTATCCCATCCCATTCTTTCCCATCCTATCCCATCCTATCCTATCCTATCCTATCCTATCCTATCCTATCCCATCCAATCCCATCCCACTCCATCCCATCCTATCCTATCCTATGCCATCCTATCCTATCCCATCCCATCCTATCCTATCCCATCCCATCCCATCCAATCCCATCCTATCCTATCCTATCCCATCCCATCCTATCCTATCCCATCCCATCCCATCCTATCCCATCCCATCCCATCCCATCAAATCCCACTCCATCCCATCCTATCCTATCCTATCCCATCCCATCCTATCCCATCCCATCCCATCCCATCCCATCCCATCCTATCCCATCCCATCCCACCCCATCCCGTCCCATCCCATCCCATCCTGTTCTGTCCCATCCTGTCCTATCCCATCCTATCCTATCCCATCCCATCCCATCCTGTTCTGTCCCATCCTGTCCTATCCCATCCTATCCTATCCCACCCCATCCCGTCCCATTTCATCCAATCCTATCCTGTCTCATCCTATCCTATCCCATCCTATCCTATCCCATCCCATCCCATCCCATCCCATCCTATCCTATCCTATCCTATCCCATCCAATCCCATCCCACTCCATCCCATCCTATCCTATCCTATCCAATCCTATCCTATCCCATCCTATCCCATCCCATCTCATCTCATCCCATCACATCCCATCCCATCTCATCTAATCCCATCCTATCCCATCCTATCACATCCCATCACATCCCATCCCATCTCATCTCATCCCATCCTATCCCATCCAATCTCATCCCATCCTATCCCATTCAATCTCATCTCATCCCATCCTATCCCATCCCATCTCATCCCATCCCATCCCATCCTATCCCATCTCATCCCATCCCATCCAATCTCATCTTATCACATCCCATCCCATCCTATCCTATCCCATCCCATCTCATCCCATCCCATCTCATCCCATCCCATCCTATCCTATCACATCCCATCCCATCTCATCTCATCCCATCCTATCCTATCACATCCCATCCCATCCCATCCTATCCCATCCTATCACATCCCATCCCATCCCATCTCATCCCATCCTATCCCATCCTATCACATCCCATCACATCTCATCCCATCTCATCCCATCCCATCCTATCACATCCCATCCCATCTCATCCCATCCTATCCCATCCTATCACATCCCATCCCATCTCATCCCATCCCATCCTATCACATCCCATCACATCCCATCCCATCTCATCTCATCCCATCCCATCCTATCCTATCCCATCCCATCCCATCCTATCCTATCCTGTCCCATCCCATCCTATCCCATCCCATCCTATCCCATCCTATCCTATCCTATCCCATCCTATCCCATCCTATCCCATCCCATCCTATCCCATCCTATCCCATCCCATCCTATCCCATCCCATCCTATCCCATCCTATCCCATCCTATCCCATCCTATCCTATCCTATCCTATCCTATCCTATCCCATCCCATCCTATCCCATCCTATCCCATCCCATCCTATCCCATCCTATCCCATCCTATCCCATCCTATCCCATCCCATCCCATCCTATCCTATCCTATTCCTGCCATGATCCTGATTTGTTTAGTTTGGTGTCTCGGGTGTTTCCTGTAGCCCGTGTGTTTCTGTGTATTTGGTGCTCTATGTTATTTCATGTGTCTAGAGTTTAGCTGATTACTGTTTGTGTTCCATCATTTCTTGTACGGTTCTCGTGTGTTTTGTTAATTCTTGTCCCTCCCTGTGTCTGAGTTTCCCTCCTTGTCTTGTGTCTTTGGTTATTAGTGTGTTGTCTTTGTGTCCTCTGTTGTTTTCTGTCCTTTCTTATTTCTAGTTCTAGTGTAAGTGTGTTGTCGTTGTGTGCTTCCTGTGAGATGTTCCATGTTCCCTGTTTTATTTTGTAGTTTCCTTCCCTTGTGTGTGATTCCAGTTCGTCTTCCTGCCTCAGTTTCCCTCCTCTGTGATCACCCTCACTAGCTTCACCTGAGTCTCGTTACCCTCACCTGTCTCTGCCTGTGTGATCACTCCCTGTGTGTTTAGGTTCTGTCCTTTGTCAGGTCCTCGTTTGTCTTCATCCGTGTTTCTCCTCGTGTTTCTCCTCGTGCCTCCTGTAGTTTTTGCTGTTGATGGACTTTGTTTGAGGTAACTTTTGTCCAGTAGATTTCCCCCTGTGGTTTCTTGGTTTAGCTTTTCTTCTGTTTGAAAGGTCATTTTTGGATTTACCTTTTGTTTGAATTAAATCATTTTGAGTTTCCTGCGTTTGGGTCCTCTTTTGAGTTTTTTGGAAAATGTGACAATTCCATCCCATCCTATCCCCCCTTTCTGTGTTTCCTGTTCTTTAACCCTTCGCTTCCTGACCTACCAACACCTCCACTCCTCCATCAGTGGCTCAAAAATCACCCCAACTAGAATGAATGAGTCTTTTATTTGGTTAAAGATGATTATTTTTATTATATTTTGGTCAACAACAGAATGATTTCATGTTTGACGTGTTCATTTATCACTTTTATTAACATTTTATCCTGAAACAGCTTTGAGAAAGGTAAAAAAGGTAAAGATCCAAAACTGACCCCAACAGGAGAATGATCAGTAATAATAATAAGACCTGGTTTGGTTCTACATTATTGAATCATTTTCATAAACTAGAGGAAATGATGAGATGTTCAGAGGGATTTAAACTGTTGAACCACCAATGATGCATGTTATTGATCACTAAATATTGATCACTGATCAGAACAAGGTCCATAAATGTCATTAACTAGAGGCTGCCTCTCTAGACCAGAGCTGTCAAACTCTAGACCTGGTCCAGTTCTACCTGGCCCAGTAAGGTCTGCAGATTTCCTCCAGTATAAAAACCGAAACTTAGCCTGGATTATTTCAGATATCCTTTTCATAAAATGTAGAAAAAGTCTGAATAATCAGATAAAAAGTCAGGAATGTGGAAAAAAAACATTCGTGTTCAGGACGTAGATTCATGATTTTGGCTTTTTATTTCATACATTAACCTTTTAATTTCACAACTTCAAATATGAAGTCATATTTTGACCTTTTCAATTCATGATTTTTAATTTTATCTAAAATTTGGACTTTTTTAACTCATAATTTTAAGTTTTTATGTCATATTTTGAGCCTATAGAGTCTCAGTTTTAAATATTAAGTCACATTCTGACCTTTAAACCCTTACTTTCACTTTTAATTCTACATTTTACTGATTAGACTCATAATTTAAAATTTTAACTACATTTTTAAACTCATGATTTCAAATTTAATCTAATATTTTGACCGTTATAAACCTTGATTTTGAGTTTTTCCCTTTGAAAATCCTGTTTTTATGGAGTTAGATGTGAGGATGGACAGTAAATGTAAACCTGACAGTCACAGCTGATAAAAATCAAAGGTTCCTAGGGTTAACCTTTGAACTTCCACAGAAAATGCTTGGGGTCATTTTTGACCACGCTTATGCTTCTAAGGGTTAAAGATTTTATTTTTATAGGAGGAGATTAGGTTTTCCAGAAAAATTAGCACTCCTAATCTGTTTCCTTCTCATTTTGAACATGTTGACTTTTAGCTACAAATAAAATAAATAATATTATTAAATAAATCAAAGTAGCTTTTATTTTGAAGCTTTTGGGTTTTTTAGAGGAAGGATCGTCACAACCCCATCTGTGCTCTGGATGTCCTTACATCTACCAGAAGCATGGGAAAGGATGGAATGTTTCAATTTTAATTCCCCATGCTGTTGTCTGATAAATGATGCACTCAGCATCGTTCAAAAACTGGTTTCTGGATCATAAGCGCGTTGATTTCTTGGATGCACGGCGTCGGTTTGAGCCGTCTCTTCTGCTCCCGCCCGCTAACGTCGGCTCTGCGGGCTGGCATTTCCCTCTGAGATGTTTGACGTTTCCATTCGCCACAGACAAAGTGCAGCGGCGGAGCAAACAGGCCGCTTTCACATCGAGTCTGAACAAAGCCGAGGGGCCCCGCAGGAGAAGACCGAGAGTCTGAGACACGGGGAGGCCTTTTTTTCTCAGGGCTGGCACCAGAACGGACTTGTAGGCAGGAAAAGAGAATCTGGAGGGAAAACTAATGATGAAAAAGTCTACTCTATCCCTGCGCCTTCATTAAATACATGGAAAGAACGAGAGAGCCACATCTGGATTCAATCGGCGTCTCTTTGATGGCATCAAGTGTTCTTTTCCCAGATCGGGGGGCTGGAAGCTACGGGATGTCTATGGCAGCTCCGAGTCCACTGCTGCCATCTGAACACATGAAACCCCCCGTCTTTAAAAAAGAGAAATAACCCTCCCCCAAATCACCTCAAACATCCAGCGGCCTCCTTCTTAACCATACCAGTTCAAACACGGAGGAGAAAGTCACTCTGTAAAGTTTATAAGCACGTTTCCCACAAGGCCGAGCGTCTTCTCACTGCAAACATTTCTCCTTTCGCGCCTGGCCCTGCTTTATTTACATGTTCAGCTAATTAAATCTGGAGATTAGAGCTGGTTTTTCATTGATGAGTTAAACCACAGAGGGATTTTCTCTGATGTGTTTTAAAGCATTTTTACAGACTCAGTGATGTTTAGAGAACCCCAAATCTCTCAAAAATCTTAAATTCAAGGCCAATAATTCTGATGCATCTCCTTAGCGCTGCCCTGTTCTGAGTTAGATCCTTTTCTGTCTTTGAGTATCTGCAGGTTCTTAAAATCCCCCAAAGTCTCCGCTCTGGTTTAGGGGACTTTCCCGACCGTTGGGACTCTCCTCCAGCTCTGATTGGTCGAGCTACAACCTGCCGAGGGCGATTAAAATGTAAGTTTACAACTGATGACTTTTAAGAGCTCAAATGTTCGAGTGAAATGAGAGAGGACGACGGGGCAGCTGGGAAAATTTCTGCAGGTTTTTGAAGCAGCGTTCTGCAGGGAGCGATGACTCACAGACAAAACTAGGACAGAAGAAATCAGATCCAAAGACCAACGATGTGAAGCATATGAGATAGTCACATGCTCTGGTTTGGTCTCCACCATGCTGAAATATCACAGATGTATATCACGGCCTCCGTTCTGTGTGATAATAGACCCATGCATTCTAACCTTTTTAACCTATGACCCCTGATGTCTACATATCCCAACTTATCAACAAAGTTCCTCCTAGTGTCCAATGCAAGCAGACATGCTTACCCCCCCCGACAGACGCCTGATAGAAACTACCTGTAGCCGTTTCTCCACTCAGTAGACTGGTTCAGGAGTTTGGAGAATCACAGGGACAAATCCAGGACTAATACTGCACATCAGGGAAGAAGTGGGGATGTTGGCTGTGATTGTGACCTTTTATTAGAGATTAAAAAACCTAACATTCCTTTAAATATACCTGAAGTGACTTATGATTGAAAGACAAGTCCAAGAGGACTGCATGTCAAAGTCCAGTTCATTTGACTGATCAGGAGCCTTTCTACAAGCGCTGCCATCCTTACAACTGACCCATACTGCCTCCTACCATCAAACTACATTCCATCCTTGCCTTTGAAAATGAGCACATTCTTTAAAACATTCCATCCTTACCTTTAAAGATGTTATGCTATATAACATTCCATCCTTAAAATCGAACAATACTGCCTCCTACTATAAAACTATATTCCATCCTTGCCTTTGAAAATGTTATCCTTTAAACATTCCATCCTTGAAACCAACTGTGTCCATACAATCTCCTACTGTGGAAGACTGTATGCCCATCCTCAACTTTGAAAATATCATTCTTTAAAACATTCCATCCTTGCCTTTAAAGATGTAATCATATAAAACATTTCATCCTGCAAACCAACCAATACTGCCTCCTACTATAAAACTATATTCCATCCTTACCTTTGAAAATGTCATCCTATAAAACATCCCATCTTTGAAACCACTATATTTGCATGCAACCACCTACTGTACAAGACTGTGTGCCCACCCTTGCTTTTGAAGAGGATGTCATCCTTGAAACATTCCATCCTTGCCTTTGTAAATAAGCAATTTCTTAAAAATATTCCACCCTTGCCTTTGCAAATGAGTATATTCTATAAAACATTCCGTCCTTGCCTTTGAAAATGATGTCATCCTATAAAACATGCCAACCTTGAAACCACTATACATGAGCTTTCAAGGCATCTTGGAAGGAAAGGATGGAATGTTTTTAAACTTTTGTTTTATCTTCAAAGGCAAGGATGGAATGTTTGTAAGATCTGTTAGAGTTATCTTTGGAGGAAAGGATGGATGGAATGTTTTATAAACTTTAAGGATGACATATTCAAAGCCAAGGATGGAATGTTTTATAAGCTTCAAGGATGTCATATACAAAGCTAAGGATGGAATGTTTGTAATCTCTGTTAGAGTTTTCTTTAGAGGAAAGGATGGAATTTTTTATAAAATCTAAGGATGTCATTTTCAAAGCCAAGGATTGAATGTTTTAGAGAGAATTGAATGTTTAATAAAATTTGATGTCATCTTCATTTGCAAGGATGGAATGTTTTATAAGCTTAGATGATGTCACCTTCAATGTCAAGAATGTAATTCTTTATGAGATTGATGTAGTTTTAACAGGCAAGGATGAACCCTTTCATTCATTTTCAAAGGAAAGAATGGAATGTTTTATAAGCTTGATGTTACCTACAGAATGTTGGTGAAGCTGGGGATGTTGGTGCCAATTTCCCTCTATTTCTACCAAAAAGTGTGCTATAGTTGGCGACTTTTGGCGGCAGTCCCGCCCCCTTTTCCATGATGGGAATGTGACTAATGATGATATTATTATTATCATTGTTAATGATGAGCTGATTCTTCTTTTCTAACCGGTCTGTTCTGGTCTGAAGAAGGACAGGAGGATGCAGAACTAGACTGTCTATCTACTGTTCGCTGTGTTCTCTAGTTTTCTGGCTCTGGTTCCTGAGAAAGGTTCTTTAAAATGTTATTTTTCACTTGTCAGGACTGGTTCTAAGTCAGCGGTAAGGGCCTGATGTCGGCTAAGGGCCTGATGTCGGCCTCTGCCCGGGGCCTCCAAACGACTGGAAGCGGCCCTGCAGACCCTCATTAGGCCGTGAGCTCTGCCAGCAAGGGCAACAAAAACAGGCCGGAGTGGGTGTTGATGATGGGGATGTTTCTGGGAGGGAGGGGGCCTGTGAAACGTCACACACAACATGAAGGCATTGCCACGTAATTATGGGGCCCTCTCTCTCTCTTTTTATTGGGAGAGAGAGGTGGGGGGGGGGGTACTGGGTGTGTAGCCTGGAGGAGCGGCAGAATCGTCCTGCCTCCTGAGCAGGCTTTGCGCACACACGGAGCCTTGCGCATCTGTTCGCCATCACCGTCATCCTCAGCAGCAGCAGCAGCTCCTCTTCCTGCTCAGATGTGACTCGGGCGGGCTGGGAACAGCTTCTTCTTCTCCTTTTTCTCCTCAGAGGACTTTTTCCGCCCTCAGGACGAGCTGCAGTCTGGTTTGGAGCTGGATGGATCGTCTGTTGGAGGTTTGATGAGGAAAAACAAGCGAGGACAAAGTCTGCTGAAGTGTCTCTGATCTGGATGTGAACTTCTCCGGGTTTCTCTGAGGCTCCTGGAGGCGCTGGAGGATCCTCTCTGCTCGCTTTTCTTTGGTTTCCTTTCTCCTCCTTCTTCTTGTTGCAGCTCCTTTTTTCCCGCTGTTCCCCTCTTGCGTCATGACTTCTAGCTATGCACATGTAATGGACAGGCAAGCCTCGATATCAAACCGCCTGGAGAGCCCGATCACGTCGAACCTGGACAACCTGCAAGCCAAAAAGAACTTCTCGGTGAGCCACCTGTTGGATCTGGAAGAGGCTGCGGAAATGGTGGGCAGCCAGGCGGACGAGAGCGTCGGGGAGGCGGGGAGGAATATGCTGGAGTCTCCCGGGCTGACCAGCGGGAGCGACACGACCCAGCAGGAGAGTAAGTGAAAGGACTGTGGAGCCTGCAGTTTGAAAAGTTAAAAACTCCTCAGTAACTTATTCAGTTCCTCCTCTCTGAGCGCAGAATCTCACGCTATCAGGCTCCATCTCTGCAGAATCTCCTCCAAATGTAGCCCTAATGACAGGCTGAGAGTCATTTGTTTTCATTAGGTCCTGGCGTGTGTCTGCGTGCTGAGCGCATGAATGGAGGGAATCCTTTAGTGAGTTTTGGCAATGCATCATGCCTGACGTCTCCCCCTCCAAACGGCCATTAATTTACCATTAACACTTTGATGTCAGTGAGCTATGGTGATGTTGGTGGACATGGTCAGTGAGGGAACCTTACGAGACAAACTCTGGGCTCATAAATCTCTTTGAACATGAGCGGGATGAGGCCGCGTTTCTCCTCCAGGAGGCTTTTTGATCTTTTTATTCAGCAGAAAAATATGAAATGTAATTTTAATATGACTAGAGTGGTTGCTGCTGCGCCTGTGGAGCAGTTTTAGAGTTGTTTTTCATGGTACAAAGGTATAAAAGTCAGTTTTCCCTCCACCTCTGCCTCCGCCGTGCGTGCGTAAAAATGAAGCCGAGTTTGGTGAGCGAAGGGGCGGATACAGCTCCGTCATCAGCCGCTGACGGCCCAAACTTTGATCCTGGTAATAAATTCTGTTTTTCTAGATTAAAAAGGCCTCGCAGAGTTCCTGAAAGTTTACCAACACCTGGACAGACTCTGGGGAAAATCACCTTCAACGTGATCCAAATAACGCCACATTTAGCGACCGGGCAGCTTTGGGATCTTTTTCTAATCAAATCAAATTTAATAAAGGTTCAAATCTATTTCACATATACTTCCAGGGGCTGTAGAGATGACTAGACACAGGTGTTTCAGTCCCTGGATCATATTTGTCAGGTCTGACTTAAAAAATGTAGTTTTTCTGTCACCGTCCCGTGCGTAAAAATGAAGCCGAGTTTGGTGATTAAGGGGCGGATACAGCTCCGTCATCAGCCGCTGACGGCCTAAACTTTGATCCTGGTAATAAATTCTGTTTTTCTAGAGTAAAAAGGCCTGAGAGTTTACCAACACCTGGACAGACTCTGGGAAAAATCACCTTCAACATGATCCAAATAACGCCACATTTAGCGACCGGGCAGCTTTGGGATCTTTTTCTAATCAAATCAAATTAAAAAAGGGTTCAAATCTATTTTACATATATTTCCAGGGGCTGCAGAGATGACTAGACACAGGTGTTTCAGTTCCAGGCTCATATTTGTCAGGTCTGACTTAAAAAATGTAGTTTTTCTGTCACCGTCCCGTGCGTAAAAATGAAGCCGAGTTTGGTGATTAAGGAGCGGATACTTCCAGACAAGCTGCCGCTGATTGCTCCAACATATATCCGGGCTATCAAGCTTAAATTTTCATGAATAAAAAACTCACTGTGTTTATAAAGGTTGGCAATAAAACCCTCTAAACCCGAGAGAAAGGAGGCCACATTTAGCGCTCAGGCAGCTCAGTGATCGTTGTTATCTGACAGACATGAGGGATGAATGGATTAAATAATTCTCTCTCATATTCTTGAAGTGACTCTTGCGGTTGCAGAATAGGTGTGGTGTAGCTGTTCTTTGATTTTGTCTCCAGAAGAAAGATAAAGTCCGTTCTCCATCAGCGTGCGTAAAAGCGACGCACAGTCTGCTTCAGTAAGAACAGAGACTGGTGCCGTAGCCTTCAGGGTCTTCTCCTTGGGCCTCGTGCATCAATGAGCCTCCGGCTGAAGGTTGCAGTGAGGATTCTTCCAGGGAGGGAGGATTCTGGATGTGAGAGGCTAAAGCGCAAAAAGCAGCATCAAATGATCCAAGGAAAGATTCCTGGACTCCTCCCTGGTCTGGCTCCGAGATAAAAGCTTAGCATTAATTATTAACAAGGTGACTGATAGAGCTGCAACACATTTAAACCCCACAAACATGTGGATTACTGAGTTAGAAGAGCGTGAACGGCCTGAAACCCGCGATCATACACTTTATTTTTATAGTTAAATAATGATCTAAATGAAGCTGATGGAGTAACATTCTTCTCCATCCAGTTAAATAATGATCTAAATGAGACTGATGGAGTAACATTCTTCTCCATCCAGTTAAATAATGATCTAAATGAAGCTGATGGAGTAACATTCTTCTCCATCCAGTTAAATAATGATCTAAATGAGACTGATGGAGTAACATTCTTCTCCATCCAGTTAAATAATGATCTAAATGAAGCTGATGGAGTAACATTCTTCTCCATCCAGTTAAATAATGATCTAAATGAGACTGATGGAGTAACATTCTTCTCCATCCTCTCCTTGTCTTCGTCACTTTAGAGAAAAAAGCTTCCGACATTTTCTCTGGTGGTTTTAAAGTCCACCAGAAGGGCCTCATCACCCTTTAAATGTCTCAATCCGCCCCTGCTTTATCAGCACAAATGTAAAAAGAGCCAGTTTCCCGCCACCACTGCCTCCGCCGTTTGTGCGTAAAATGGAGGCCGAGTTTGGCGAGGGATGGAGCGGCTTCAGCTCCATCATCCTCCGCTCACAGCGCAGCCAGAGCCGGGGTTTGACTTCTGATTTCTCTGTAATAAAATCCGGTTTATCCGGTTAAACTGGACTCCAACTCCTCAGACAGCTCAGGCTCTAACTCTCCTCTCTCTCTAGTGGATGTCTGATTGTTTTAAAGGTTTAAATCTGTGAGATTCGGCTCACCTCGTTAATTCTCGGTTGTTTTCGTGCTGTCAAACATTTTCACAGGAACGGAGAGAGATCGTTTGTCACAGTTAGAGCGGAGATCTTCAGCTGAGGAAGAGAAAACTGAGAAACTCAGAGAGAGAGAGAGAGAGAGAGAGAGAGAGAGAGAGAGAGAGAGGCGATTTAGAGCCTTCAGTGACCCGCAGCCACCTTTACAGCAGAACAATACAGCAGATAATCATCATCATCATCATCATCATCATAATAATAATACAGCAGATAATAATATTATTATTAATAATAATAATAATAATAATAATAATAATAATAACAATACAGCAGATAATCATCATCATCATCATCATCATCATAATAATAATACAGCAGATAATAATATTAATTATAATAATAATCATCATCATAATAATAATCATCATCATAATACAGCAGATAATAATAATAATCATAATAATCATAATAAAAACAACAACAATAATTATAATCATCATAATAATAATACAGCAGATAATAATATTAATTATAATAATAATAATGATCATAATGATCATAATAATAATAATCATAATAATACAGCTGATAATCATAATAATAATAATAATAATAATAATAAAAACAACAACAACAATTATTATAATAATAATAATAATACAGCTGATAATAATATCAATATCAATAATAATAATAATAATAAAAACAACAACAAGAACAATAATAATAATAATAATAATAACATAGCTGATGATAATAATAATAATAATAATAATACTAATAAAAATAATAATAACACAGCTATTAATAATAATAATAGTAATACTACTACTACTACTAATAATAATAATAATAACAGCTTTAGAGAGGAATATTCATACGGCGAGTCAGAGAATCCAAAAAGCTGTCAGCGTTTAGAGAACAGACTTTAAAAAATCCAACATTGAAATAAAAATCAACGGAAAGAAAGAAAAAGGGATAAAGCGTCAGAATTTGTGAAGATTAAAAATGTCACATTTTTATTATTATAATAAAAATTAAAACAAAAATCAACTTAATAAAAGAAGAGAAAAGAGGAATGAAAAAGAATTTCTGAATTTTCTACAAATCAGAAAAGTCTGATTAAAATAATCAGTGAAGATTTTTAGATAGAAATGATAAAGTTCTGGAGTTTTTAGACCTCAGTGATTTTCTTTTATTGCATCTTTGATTTCTTTGTTTTCAGGCTGACAGAGCAGAAATTTACTCTAAAAAACAATAAAAGTTTGTAGAAGTTTGAGCCGGAGAGGCCTGGGCGACGTCTCCAAAAGAGATCAAATAAAATCAAATAAATATTTATCAGCTGGGAAAAAAGAGAGAAGACAGAAAATGAAACATTAAATTTAATAAACGTCACAATAAAAACAATAAAAGTAAAAACAAACGTAATAAAGATAAAAACATGAACTAAATCTTTCTGAGCAGACTGTCCCAGGATTTATGGAAGTTTTATCGTTAGTGTGAAAATTTGATTTCTCCACCTACAGAGTTTAACAAACGTATTATTCCACCCTAACCCTAACCACAGTCAGGTTTCTGCCACAGCTGCCCTAAATTAACAGCATTGGTAATTACCAACATCATTTTCATGTTTCTGCAATGGTTAATACACCAATATGTAGAAGCTCTTTAACCCAGATGATATTTTTAATGCTAAAATAGAATTATTATTGTTATCCATGAATTTTACAATTTACTGATTTACAAAAAAACTGAAAAAATAGTAAAGCACATGAATATTTCTGATGAATGTGTCAGATTATAGTTATTTACTGTCATTCCTGAAGAGAAAAATGAGTTTTAGTGGTTGAATGTTATGCTTGATTCATTTCTGACTTCTCAGAGAAGCCCAGTGAGCCGGCTCACATTTGGGTGAATTCAGTTTGAAATTCCTCATTCCTGTTAAAATGGTAAAACGTGGAGAGCTGACTGAAAATGAAAGAGTCGGCATTAAAGCCCTTCATGATGCTGGATGGTCTCTGAGACAGAGATGACAGCTGGGCTGATATATTTGTTAAGGACTGTAATTCAGAATCACATTTTTATTTAGCAGAAATTCAGAATAAAAAATCCTGACTTAGAGAGAATTTAACTCGATTTATTCTGGATTCATGAGAAAACGACTGGAATCAGGATTCTGACGGATTAAAATAAAAAATCATCGTCTCAGCTCTGACAGATAATTTTAGAGTTCATATTTAATTTTATTTTCCACTGAGAGAAAAATAAAGAAAGTCCAAAGTTTGGAGTTTTTAATTTATAATTTATGAAAATGTTTCTAATAAAAAACTTTAAAAGTGTAGATGACAATAATTCTCTGAGTTTATAATAAAACTGAATCATTCCTGATTTATGGCTGAATTTAACACCTTCATCTTTATGTGCTGCTCTTCTTCAAACATGACAAACATCAAAGATAAAGGTTATTGATCCCTGATTGGTAGAGGATAAATCAGGACAACAGCTGAAAACAGGAGACGATGTCCACAGCTGCTTCCTCGTATCTCCGTCTGCCAGGGTTTCATTTTTCTCTCCCTGATAAACTTTTATTTCTGTCAGAGTTTAGATTCATCTACGGAGGTTCAAAGATGCCCACAGAGAGCGTTCAGCAATAAATGTAAAATTCACTGATTATTTATTTACTATTATGGACATAAGAGGTTTTAGCCTGACGCCAGCGACACCTGTTTTCATTCTTTAACTTTTATCTGTTTTTATCAATATTTTTGTATTTCACATATTTGAAACAAAATCAATAAAAATCAGTGAAATTCAGTAAAAATCAATACTGAGCGGATCAAAAACGCTCCGCAGGAAACCACCCGTCCAGACTTTTTAGAGGTTTTCTGTGAAAAAGTCTGGATGAAAAATTTGAGGCCGCAGGCGAACAGCAAAGCTTTAAAATCTAAAATCTCTGACTCAAACTCCAAATTTAAGCTCTAAACACTCTGAGATTGTTTTCATATCAGAGAAAAAAAATCTGCTTTTACCCCCAAAACCATCGACTGTGGTTCAGACTGAGGAGGAGACTTTAAAATAAATTTAAATAAAAATATCTACAGGCTGATAAAAACTACAGAGAGGAAGAATGAGCTGTAGAGTTCCAGTTTAGTCCTAAAGAATCAGAAAAATATCCTGATTTTATTATTATTATTGATTAATTTATTTATTTATTTTAAGTGTGGAGGTGAGGATTTGGCAGAAAAAAGCTTTCACATCAACACAGAAAAAATGTATGTTTTTAGATGCAGAAACATAAACTCAGAAAAATCCTGTAAATATGAAAACAGCTAAAAAAATCCAGCAGCAAAATAAAATATTTAATAGAATCTTAAAATCACTGAAACCATGAACAGAGGTGTGTGAATGAGTGTGTTATCATTAAAACTAAACTGAAGGAGTCAGACAAACACACGTAAACCAAGGGTGGGAAACCTGCGGCCTGGGGTCCTCATGCGGCCCCCTCCTCCATAATTGTGGCCCCTGTGTTAATAATAACTTTATTTATATAGAACTTAACAAAATGCAGAGAATAAATCAGGATAAACAGGGACAAATTTAAAACAAGAACAAACAGTAAAGACGGAGATGATGAAAACACGATAAAAATACCAATACCCTGGTGGGGTGGCAAACAGCCGGTCACCTTTGGTAGCCAGTCTGGACCTGGGAACAGCAAATGAAAGGGCTCTTAGGGATCTTAAATTACCATTCTGGGTCGGTGATACAGAGCTTAACAAACACCCTAACCCTAACCACAGTCAGGTTTCTGCCACAGCTGCCCTACATTAACAGCATTGGTAATTACCAACATCATTTTCATGTTTCTGCGATGGTTAATACACCAATATGTAGAAGCTCTTTAACCCAGATGATATTTTAATGCTACAATAGAATTATTATTGTTATCCATGAATTTTACAATTTACTGATTTACAAAAAATCTGTAAAAATAGTAAAGCACATGAATATTTCTGATGAATGTGTCAGATTATAGTTATTTACTGTCATTCCTGAAGAGAAAAATTAGTTTTAGTGGTTGAATGTTATGCTTGATTCATTTCTGACTTCTCAGAGAAGCCCAGTGAGCCGGCTCACATTTGGGTGAATTCAGTTTGAAATTCCTCATTCCTGTTCAAAATGGTAAAACGTGGAGAGCTGACTGAAAATGAAGGAGTCGGCATTAAAGCCCTTCATGATGCTGGATGGTCTCTGAGACAGATATGACAGCTGGTCTGATATATTTGATAAGGACTGTACATGGGGTGATGTGGGTTATGGTTTGTGTTTGTTAACATTTTTATAATCAATAAAAACAGGAAAAACAACCATAGAAAAATATGATCATCAATAAAACCGGCCGTCACTGAAGGTTCCTCCTGAGTTTTTCTCCCTGAATGAACGGCTGAGATTAAGAACAGAACTGCTGTAATAATGAATGACGGTGTTAGAGTCAGATTTAAATCTAAACATCGCTGTAAACTGAAGAGGAGGCAGCGGAGCCTTCCTCTCATAGAAACTCCTGAAGCTTTTAAACCTCTGCAGAAATCTTTCACTCTGAACAGCAGGGGTGTAGAAATATTCCTCAGTCTGTTTGAACAGGACAAATCTGCTTTTATTTAAAATCTGTGATTTTGGATCTCTGATAATTAGAATCAGGATCAGAGACTCTAAAAACTTTATTGATCCCAGCGAGAATGACGACAGGAGGAGAAATCAATAATCAGAGACTCACAGATGAGGATGAGGAGGAGGAGGAGTGGACGGATTTAGTTTACTGCAGTTTCTCCAGCCGTTTAGACCTGATACGTTTATAAGCTCAGCCTCCTCTTTGAACAGGAGTTCATTTTGATCAAATAGTCAAATATCAACACAGATTTCATAGAAACAAACTAAAAATTCTATTAAAATTCTTAAACACTTTTTTTCAAGTTTCCCCCTAAAAGTAACCCAGAATTTCTTTAAAAAATCAGTGAAACTTTATCATATTCCTTAAATTTTAATGAAAAACATCCTCAAAAATCCTATTTAAATTCCTGAAAATTTAAAGAAGTCCCCAAAATCACAAAGCAAATTCACCAAAACAAACAAAAATATTCCCATGAAAAGAAAGTTCCCCGAGCAACACATTTCCTGAAAATTCCATTAAATTCTAGAAATTTCTCAGGATTCCCCACAACCTGATTCTCAATAAAGTTACCAAAATTAAAAGATAAATTTCCTAAATTTTCATGAGCATACTGAAAAAATTCTGATGCATTTTTATTCTAAAAAAAAATCAGATCAAATTCCTCAAAATACTCCAAAATTTCACAGTGAAAACAGACATTCTAATGAAACTCTTTCATATACAAAAATAAACCAAAATTCCCAGATTTAATCCTGAAAATCTCAGAGAAGACTCCTGAAAGTTTCAGAGTTAAATCTCCCAGTATGTCAGGGACACTCTAAAATTCTAATAGTAGATTTTCCTATGCTGCAGGAACAAAATAAAAATATTAACGTATTAAAAAGGATGAAAATCTAAATGTAGGAACGCCGGGATGTGTCCTCATATGAGTTCGCTGGGTCTTAAACAGGTTTTTATTTAAATATGAGAAAATAAAAGGATGAATAAATGTCCGTCCCAACTTTACTGAAAACACATTTAATCAAATATGAAAACATCCTTGTTTTAAAGTTATGATGTTTGAAATAAACACTTAAATAAACTTAAATAAACTTAAATAAACACTTAAATAAAAATAAATAAACATAAATAAACTTAAATAAAACAAACTGAAATAAAGTTAAATAAAGTTAAATTAACATAAATTAACATAAAGTAACTTAAATAAACATTATCATATAAACTCTGACTCAAAGCTGCAGAAACACAAAAATAAAAAAATAAAACTAATCTGAAATAAAAACCAGATTTAAAAAGGAAGAAAATCTAAATGTGATTAAAGACAGAGAATAAATTTAAACTCACTGAAATTAAAACAAATTTCTTCACATCGTTGTGTAAATAATAAAATATCCCCATTAAAAAATCAGGCAGAAATATTTATTTATTTGAGGGATTACATTTTTGCTTCACAGCGTTAGAATTATGAGTATTGTGAGAATTATGGACCAAACAGGAGCCCGTAGTTGAGTCTAATGTTCAGAGATGAATGTTAGAATGAAAACTAACATGACAGACGCTTAAAGAACCTCTAACTGCAGACCCGGCCGTCCTGGAGACCCCCTGACGCGGGGGTCCTGAGACTCCTCTGGGGGGTCGGGGTCTTCTCCAGAACCTGAGGAATGATCAGAGGCGAATATTTGATCCTCATTAGAGTTAGACTTAGAGCAAAGCTGGAGCTCTGAGCTGAGATCTGACTTTAGAAAAACTCCTCCGAGTCTGTCGCCGTGTTCCTAAACCGTCTCCACGGACCGTGGCGGCCCCCGTTCTTTGGCTGAGCGGGGTAGATCAAGGATGCAGAGGAGGGTCCCATCGGAGGCTGGTGATAACGGGGTCCAAGTTTGGGACCTGCTGGTCTAATGAAGGCCTGGGTCAGGAACCAGGAGGAGGTCTGAGCGGGGTTCAGACCAGGAACCGTCTTTAACTGTGAGGAGGCCAACCGCTGCTCCAACGTGCAGCACCAAGAACCAGACCAGATCCAAAGACAGGACGGTCTCTCTCTCCGTCGGTGTGAAGGACTCAGTAGTTTAACACAGTGGTTCTCAACAGGTGGGGCAGGGCCCAAAAGTGGGTCACAGAAATCCCTGATGTACGGAAGCCCTCAGCGGACACGCTGACTCTGTTTTCCATGAGGAGAAAATCTTGGTTGTCTTCTTCAGGTCTGGAGGATTGATCTTGTTTTTTCAGGATAGCTGAAGAGTGAAAATCTCTAAATCAGGAGAAAACCAACATTTATCTGGATCAGGACGCTTTCACTCTTTTCTCCATACCAACACAGTTTGTTTGTTTGGTCGTCAACGTGTGGTTTAATTACCCCCCGCCCCCCGCTGTTTTATCCAATCAGAAAACAGCTGAGAGTGACCTCATTCTGCTGATCCTCCACCCAGCAGAGAAAATAAACATTTAAACCTTTAGACTGGGGGGTCAGACTCAACCGCAGCCGGAGCCAGTTTCTGGATTTAGGTCTAACCCGAGGGCCTAACGGGGTCACCATTAAACCATGAACTTTAACCCCTTAAAGCCTGAAAACACAAATAATAGCCAGAAAAATCTTATTTTAAGTAACTGAAATATTTATTTCACCTTCTACCTTCAAACAAAAAAATAAAAATTGCCATAAAGTTACAAATATTTTTTTGTATTACATTTGATACATTAAGACGTTTTTGGCTACCAATAATCCACTGTAGGGCTTTTTGAAATAATTTATCTGCCTGTATTAAAAATATTTTTAAGTAATTTATTGATCCTGTTGATGAGATAGAGTTCCCATAAAAGATCAAACATGATACAACAGGCATTTAGGGGTTAAACATTGTTTTTTTAGATCAAAACCTCAAAACCTAAAAAAAAAATTGAGATTAAAAAGTCAAAATGATAATTTTAAGAGTTCAAACTGATAAAAAAAAATAAATGTATGTGTTCAAAATGTTAAAATACATTATTAAAAGTTAAAAAAAAAGTTTTAAAAATCAAATAAATGAGATAGAAAGTCAAAATCATGGGTTTAAAATGTTAAAATACCAGTTTAAATGTTACATTAAAAGGTAAAAATATGAGATCAAAAGTCAGGTTCGGAGTTGGAAGGTCAAAACATGAGAGGAAATCTGAAATATTTTGTTTAAAAGGTCAAAATATGATTCAAATTCACCATTTTGAATCCAAACAGGTTGGAATATGTGGGTCCCAGCTCTCCGGTCTCCCTCCTCCCTCTACCTGTTGGCTGCAGCACACCTGAGCGCCGTTAGCTCTCAGGGTGGAGGAGGGGAGTGTTTAGAGGGACAGACAGAGCCACACACTCCTGGACAAATATGAGGAGGTGTGTTTGTTTAAACCTTCTTCCTTGGGTAATTAATTAATTAATTAATTAATTAATTTTCCAAGCGTTCGTTTATCCCGGGCATGTTCAGATTTCCGGGTTTTGCTATTTTAGTTTGGCTGTAGTTCGCCGGTAGTCCTATTTCCTCGTTGTTTTCTTTTCCTGATCAGACAGTTAGGTTCTTCTTGGTTTGGTAGTTTTAGTTCGGGGTGGTGGCTGGTCCAATGGCCCATTGCGCGGTTAGCCACGCCCACCACCCCTCTTTTGTTCTGTTTGGCCGGCGCCTACAGCCCTTTTTATTTCATTGATTTCATTTATTAACTGGTTGATTTTTGTGTTTAAAGATAAAGCTTGGATTATTATTTTGAAACTCCAAACCTTCTTCTGTGTCCTTTGTGTTGCTGGTCTCTTTAGTGCGAGCCTTATTTCTGTGGTTTGAATTAATCATTTTTAAGAGGCCGTAACATATGTGGGCGCTCGTCCGGGATTTAAACCCGGGAATCATACCCTTAGACGTAACCAAGAACACAGTGAAACTTTGCAGCATTCCTCTGCAGCAGCCTTTTAAAAACAGTCCAGTATATAAAACAAAAGGAATATTTGATGCTTCCATTCATTTTTCAGACATTAGAAATAAATAACTATTAAATCAAATCTTAAATTTTAAAAAGAGAAATTTCCCTCAAAGAATGCGACTGAAAAAAAAAACTAAACAGAATGTGTTTGATATCAGGAGCTCAATCATAGACAACTGACCCGGAATAAAACGATAAAATCAGGTTATTAAGATCATCAGTGCTTCAGAAAAACATGAGGAAATATTCAGAGAACTTTGAGATCAGCTGTTTTAATGAATGGGAACTTTGAGATCAGCTGTTTTAATGAATGGGAACTTTGAGATCAGCTGTTTTAATGAATGGGAACTTTTAGATCAGCTGTTTTAATGTTTGGAAACCATTTAAATCTGCCGTTTTAATGTATGAAAACTATTAGATCAGCTGTTTAATGTACGGGAACTTTTAGATCAGCTGTTTTATTGTATGGGAACCTTTGGATCAGCTGTTTAAGTGAACAGGAACTTTTGGATCACCTGTTTTTATGTACGAGAACCTTTAGATCAGCTGTTATAATGTACGGGAATTTTTACATGAGCTGTTTCAATGTATGAGAACTTTTAGATCAGCTGTTTTTGTGTTTGGAAACCTTTTACATCAGCTGTTTTAAGGTACAGGAACTTTTAGATCAGCTGTTTTAATGTACGGGAACTTTTAGATCAGCTGTTTTAATGTACGGGAACTTTTAGATCAGCTGTTTTAATGTACGGGAACTTTTAGATCAGCTGTTTTGATGTACAGGAACCTTTTAGATCAGCTGTTATAATCTACGGGAACTTTTAGATAAGCTGTTTTAAGGTACGGGAACTTTTAGATCAGCTCTTTTAATGTACAGGAACTTTTAGATCAGCTGTTTTAATGTTGGGGAACTTTTAGATCAGCTGTTTTATTGTATGGGAACCTTTAGATCAGCTGTTTTAGTGTACAGGAACTTTTGGTTCAGCTGTTTTTATGTACGGGAACCTTTAGATCAGCTGTTATAATGTACGGGAATTTTTACATGAGCCATTTCAATGTATGTGAACCTTTAGATCAGCTGTTTTTATGTTCAGGACCGTTTACATGAGCTGTTTCAATGTATGAGAACTTTTAGATCGGCTGTTTTTATTTTCGGAAACCTTTTAGATCAGCTGTTTTACTGTATGGGAACTATTTGATCAGCTGTTTTAATGTACGGAACTGTAGATAAGCTGTTTCAATGTACAGAAAACCTTTTAGATTAGCTGTTTTACTGTACGGGAACTATTTGTTTTGCTGTTTTAATGTATGGGAACTTTTATATCTGCTGTTTTCATCTAAGGAGATTTTTAGATCAGCTGTTTTAATGTATGGGAACTTTTAGATAAGATATTTTAATGTAAGGGGACTTTGAGATCAGCTGTATTTATGTTCGGAACCTTTTAGATCAGCTGTTTTAATGTACAGGAACTATTAGATCAGCTGTTTTTATGTACAGAAACTTTGAGATCAGCTGTTTTAATGTATGGGAACTTTTAGATCAGCGGTTTTGATGTACAGGAACTTTTAGATCAGCGGTTTTGATGTAGGGGAACCTTTAAGATCAGCTGTTTTAATGTACGGGAACTTTTAGACCAGCTGTTTTAAGGTACGGGAACTTTCAGATCAGCTGTATTTATTTTCAGGACTTTTTACATCAGTTGTTTTAGTGTATGAGAACTTTTAGATCAGCTGTTTAAATATACAGGAAACCTTTTAGATCAGCTGTTTAATGTACAAAAACTTTTAGATCAGCTGTTTTAATGTACAGAACTTTTAGATCAGCTGTTTAAATGCACAGGAACTTTAACATCAGCTGTTTTAAGGTACAGGAACTTTTAGATCAACTGAATAATCTATAGGAACTTTTATATCAGATGTTTAAATGTACGGGAACTTTTAGATCAGCTGTTTTGATTTTCAGAACCTTTTAGATCAGCTGTTTAAATGTACGGGAACTTTTAGATAATATATTTTAATCTAAGGGGACTTTGAGATCAGCTGTATTTATGTTCGGGAACTTTTAGATCAGCTGTTTTTAATGTACAGGAATGTTTTGATCAGCTGTTTAATGTACATAAACTTTTAGATCAGCTGTTTTAATGTACAGAACTTTTAGATCAGCTGTTCAAATGTACAGGAACTTTAACATCAGCTGTTTTAAGGTACAGGAACTTTTAGATCAGCTGTTTAATCTATAGGAACTTTTAGATCAGCTGTTTAAATGTACAGGAACTTTTAGATCAGCTGTTTAATCTATAGGAACTTTCAGATCAGCTGTTTAAATGTATGGGAACTTTTAGATCAGCTGTTTAAATGTACAGGAACTTTTAGATCAGCTGTTTAATCTATAGGAACTTTCAGATCAGCTGTTTAAATGTACGGGAACTTTTAGATCAGCTGTTTAAATGTACAGGAACTTTTAGATCAGCTGTTTAATCTATAGGAACTTTCAGATCAGCTGTTTAAATGTACAGGAACTTTTAGATCAGCTGTTTAATCTATAGGAACTTTCAGATCAGCTGTTTAAATGTACAGGAACTTTCAGATCAGCTGTTTTAATGTGCGGAATTTCAGATAAGCTGTTTGAATGAACGGGAATTTTTACATGAGCCATTTCAATGTATGTGAACCTTTAGATCAGCTGTTTTAATGTACAGGCACTTTTAGATCAGCTGTTTTAATGTACAGGCACTTTTAGATCAGCTGTTTTAATGTACAGGCACTTTTAGATCAGCTGTTTTAATGTACAGGCACTTTAGATCAGCTGTTTTAAGGTACAGGCACTTTTAGATCAGCTGTTTTAATGTACAGGCACTTTTAGATCATCTGTTTCAATGTAAAGGCACTTTTAGATCAGCTGTTTTAAGGTACAGGCACTTTTAGATCAGCAGTTTAAATGTACGGAAACTTTTAGATCAGCTGTTTCTATCTTCGGAAACCTTTTAGATCAGCTGTTTTAATGTATGGGAACTTTTAGATCAGCTGTTTTCATGTAAGAGGACTTTTAGATCAGCTGTTTTAATGTACAGAAACTTTTACATCAGCTGTTTTAATCTAAGGGGACTTCTAGATCAGCTGTTTCAATGTACAGGAACTTTTTGATCAGCTGTTTAATGTACAGGAACTTTTAGATCAGCTGTTTTAATGTATGGGAACTTTTTAGATCACCTGTTTAATGTACTAGAATTTTTATATCAGCTGTGTCAATGTATGGAATCTTTTAGATCATCTGTTTTTATGTACAGGAACTTTTAGATCAGCTGTTTTAATCTAAGGGAACTTTTAGATCAGCTATTTAATGTTCAGAAACCTTTTAGATCAGCTGTTTTTAATGTACGGGAACTTTTAGATCATCTGTCTAATGTATGGGAACTTTTGGATCAGCTGTTTTTATGTACAGGAACTTTTAGGTCAGCTGTTTTAATGAATGGGAACTTTTAGATCAGCTATTTTTATGTACTGGAACATTTTGATCAGCTGTTTAAATGTATGGGAACTTTTAGATCAGCTGTTTTAATGGACAGGAACTGTAGTAATCAAACTTTTAGATCTGCTGTTTTAATGTACGGAAACTTTTTGATCAGCTATTTTTATGTACGGAAACTTTTAGATCAGCTATTTAATGCACGGGAATTTTTAGATCAGCTGTTTTTATGTTCAGGAACTTTTACATCAGCTGTCTTAATGTATGAGAACTTTAAAATTTGCTGTTTTAAAAAACGGGAACTTTTAGATCAGCTGTTTTAATGTACGTGAACTTTAAGATCAGCAGTTTTAACGTAGGGAACTTTTAGATCAGCTGTTTGAATGTACAGGAACTTTTAGATCAGCTGTTTAATGTACAGGACCTTTTAGTTCAGCTGTTTTGATGTATGGGAACTTTTAGATCAGCTGTTTTAATGAACGAGAACTTTTATATCAGCTGTTTTAATGTATGGGAACTTTTAGGTCAGTTGTTTTGATGTACGGGAACTTTTTAGATCAGCTGTTTTAATGTACAGGAACTTTTAGATCAGCTGTTTTGGTTCTCTCCTGGTCCTCCCTTGGTTCTGTCCTGGTCCTCTCTTGGGTCTGTCCTGGTTCATACTGGTCCTCGCTTGGTTCTCTCCTGGTCCTTGCTTGGTTCTCTCCTGGTTCTCTCCTGGTCCTCTCTTGGTTCTCTCCTGGTCTTCTCCTGGTTCTCTCCTGGTCCTCCCTTGGTTCTCTCCTGGTCCTCTCTTGGTTCTCTCTTGGTCCTCTCTTGGTTCTCTCCTGGTTCTCCTCTGGTCTTCTCTTGGTTCTCTCCTGGTCCTCTCCTGGTTCTCTCCTGGTCCTCTCTGGGTTCTCTCCTGGTCCTCTCTTGGTTCTCTCCTGGTCCTCTCTGGGTTCTCTCCTGGTCCTCTCTTGGTTCTCTCCTGGTCCTCTCCTGGTCCGCTCTTGGTTCTCTCCTGGTCCGCTCTTGGTTCTCTCCTGGTCCTCTCTTGGTCCTCTCCTGGTCCTCTCTTGGTTCTCTCCTGGTCCTCTCTTGGTTCTCTCCTGGTCCTCCCTTGGTTCTCTCCTGGTCCTCTCTTGGTTCTCTCCTGGTCCTCTCTTGGTTCTCTCCTGGTCCTCTCTTGGTCCTCTCCTGGTCCTCTCTTGGTCCTCTCTTGGTTCTCTCCTGGTCCTCTCTTGGTTCTCTCCTGCTCCTCCCTTGGTTCTCTCCTGGTCCTCTCTTGGTTCTCTCCTGGTTCTCCTCTGGTCCTCTCTTGGTTCTCTCCTGGTCCTCTCTTGGTTCTCTCCTGGTTCTCCTCTGGTCCTCTCTTGGTTCTCTCCTGGTCCTCTCTTGGTTCTCTCCTGGTCCTCTCTTGGTTCTCTCCTGGTTCTCCTCTGGTCCTCTCTTGGTTCTCTCCTGGTCCTCTCTTGGTTCTCTCCTGGTCCTCTCTTGGTTCTCTCCTGGTCCTCTCTTGGTTCTCTCCTGGTTCTCCTCTGGTCCTCTCTTGGTTCTCTCCTGGTCCTCTCTTGGTTCTCTCCTGGTCCTCTCCTGGTTCTCTCCTGGTCCTCTCTTGGTTCTCTCCTGGTCCTCTCCTGGTTCTCTCCTGGTCCTCTCCTGGTTCTCTCCTGGTCCTCTCCTGGTCCTCTCTTGGTTCTCTCCTGGTCCTCTCCTGGTCCTCTCCTGGTCCTCTCTTGGTTCTCTCCTGGTCCTCTCCTGGTTCTCTCCTGGTCCTCTCTTGGTTCTCTCCTGGTCTTCTCCTGGTTCTCTCCTGGTCCTCCCTTGGTTCTCTCCTGGTCCTCTCTTGGTTCTCTCTTGGTCCTCTCTTGGTTCTCTCCTGGTTCTCCTCTGGTCTTCTCTTGGTTCTCTCCTGGTCCTCTCCTGGTTCTCTCCTGGTCCTCTCTTGGTTCTCTCCTGGTCCTCTCTTGGTTCTCTCCTGGTCCTCTCTTGGTTCTCTCCTGGTCCTCTCTTGGTCCTCTCCTGGTCCTCTCTTGGTCCTCTCCTGGTCCTCTCTTGGTTCTCTCCTGGTCCTCTCTTGGTTCTCTCCTGGTCCTCCCTTGGTTCTCTCCTGGTCCTCTCTTGGTTCTCTCCTGGTTCTCCTCTGGTCCTCTCTTGGTTCTCTCCTGGTCCTCTCTTGGTTCTCTCCTGGTTCTCCTCTGGTCCTCTCTTGGTTCTCTCCTGGTCCTCTCTTGGTTCTCTCCTGGTCCTCTCTTGGTTCTCTCCTGGTCCTCTCTTGGTTCTCTCCTGGTTCTCCTCTGGTCCTCTCTTGGTTCTCTCCTGGTCCTCTCCTGGTTCTCTCCTGGTCCTCTCTTGGTCCTCTCCTGGTCCTCTCTTGGTTCTCTCCTGGTCCTCTCTTGGTTCTCTCCTGGTCCTCTCCTGGTTCTCTCCTGGTCCTCTCTTGGTTCTCTCCTGGTCCTCTCCTGGTTCTCTCCTGGTCCTCTCCTGGTCCTCTCCTGGTCCTCTCCTGGTCCTCTCTTGGTTCTCTCCTGGTCCTCTCCTGGTCCTCTCCTGGTCCTCTCTTGGTTCTCTCCTGGTCCTCTCCTGGTCCTCTCTTGGTTCTCTCCTGGTCCTCTCTTGGTTCTCTCCTGGTCCTCTCCTGGTTCTCTCCTGGTCCTCTCCTGGTTCTCTCCTGGTCCTCTCCTGGTCCTCTCTTGGTTCTCTCCTGGTCCTCTCTTGGTTCTCTCCTGGTTCTCCTCTGGTCCTCTCTTGGTTCTCTCCTGGTCCTCTCCTGGTTCTCTCCTGGTCCTCTCTTGGTCCTCTCCTGGTCCTCTCTTGGTTCTCTCCTGGTCCTCTCTTGGTTCTCTCCTGGTCCTCTCCTGGTTCTCTCCTGGTCCTCTCTTGGTTCTCTCCTGGTCCTCTCCTGGTTCTCTCCTGGTCCTCTCCTGGTTCTCTCCTGGTCCTCTCCTGGTCCTCTCTTGGTTCTCTCCTGGTCCTCTCCTGGTCCTCTCCTGGTCCTCTCTTGGTTCTCTCCTGGTCCTCTCCTGGTCCTCTCTTGGTTCTCTCCTGGTCCTCTCTTGGTTCTCTCCTGGTCCTCTCCTGGTTCTCTCCTGGTCCTCTCCTGGTTCTCTCCTGGTCCTCTCCTGGTCCTCTCCTGGTTCTCTCCTGGTCCTCTCTGGGTTCTCTCCTGGTCCTCTCTTGGTTCTCTCCTGGTCCTCTCTTGGTTCTCTCCTGGTCCTCTCTTGGTCCTCTCCTGGTCCTCTCTTGGTTCTCTCCTGGTCCTCTCTGGGTTCTCTCCTGGTCCTCTCCTGGTTCTCTCCTGGTCCTCTCCTGGTCCTCTCCTGGTTCTCTCCTGGTCCTCTCTTGGTTCTCTCCTGGTCCTCTCTTGGTTCTCTCCTGGTCCTCTCTTGGTTCTCTCCTGGTTCTCCTCTGGTCCTCTCCTGGTCCTCTCCTGGTTCTCTCCTGGTCCTCTCTTGGTTCTCTCCTGGTCCTCTCCTGGTTCTCTCCTGGTCCTCTCCTGGTTCTCTCCTGGTCCTCTCCTGGTCCTCTCTTGGTTCTCTCCTGGTCCTCTCCTGGTCCTCTCCTGGTCCTCTCTTGGTTCTCTCCTGGTCCTCTCCTGGTTCTCTCCTGGTCCTCTCTTGGTTCTCTCCTGGTCTTCTCCTGGTTCTCTCCTGGTCCTCCCTTGGTTCTCTCCTGGTCCTCTCTTGGTTCTCTCTTGGTCCTCTCTTGGTTCTCTCCTGGTTCTCCTCTGGTCTTCTCTTGGTTCTCTCCTGGTCCTCTCCTGGTTCTCTCCTGGTCCTCTCTTGGTTCTCTCCTGGTCCTCTCCTGGTTCTCTCCTGGTCCTCTCTTGGTTCTCTCCTGGTCCTCTCTTGGTTCTCTCCTGGTCCTCTCCTGGTCCGCTCTTGGTTCTCTCCTGGTCCTCTCTTGGTTCTCTCCTGGTCCTCTCTTGGTTCTCTCCTGGTCCTCTCTTGGTCCTCTCCTGGTCCTCTCTTGGTCCTCTCCTGGTCCTCTCTTGGTTCTCTCCTGGTCCTCTCTTGGTTCTCTCCTGCTCCTCCCTTGGTTCTCTCCTGGTCCTCTCTTGGTTCTCTCCTGGTTCTCCTCTGGTCCTCTCTTGGTTCTCTCCTGGTCCTCTCTTGGTTCTCTCCTGGTTCTCCTCTGGTCCTCTCTTGGTTCTCTCCTGGTCCTCTCTTGGTTCTCTCCTGGTCCTCTCTTGGTTCTCTCCTGGTCCTCTCTTGGTTCTCTCCTGGTTCTCCTCTGGTCCTCTCTTGGTTCTCTCCTGGTCCTCTCCTGGTTCTCTCCTGGTCCTCTCTTGGTCCTCTCCTGGTCCTCTCTTGGTTCTCTCCTGGTCCTCTCTTGGTTCTCTCCTGGTCCTCTCCTGGTTCTCTCCTGGTCCTCTCTTGGTTCTCTCCTGGTCCTCTCCTGGTTCTCTCCTGGTCCTCTCCTGGTTCTCTCCTGGTCCTCTCCTGGTCCTCTCTTGGTTCTCTCCTGGTCCTCTCCTGGTCCTCTCCTGGTCCTCTCTTGGTCCTCTCCTGGTCCTCTCTTGGTTCTCTCCTGGTCCTCTCCTGGTTCTCTCCTGGTCCTCTCCTGGTTCTCTCCTGGTCCTCTCCTGGTCCTCTCTTGGTTCTCTCCTGGTCCTCTCTTGGTTCTCTCCTGGTTCTCCTCTGGTCCTCTCTTGGTTCTCTCCTGGTCCTCTCCTGGTTCTCTCCTGGTCCTCTCTTGGTCCTCTCCTGGTCCTCTCTTGGTTCTCTCCTGGTCCTCTCCTGGTTCTCTCCTGGTCCTCTCTTGGTTCTCTCCTGGTCCTCTCCTGGTTCTCTCCTGGTCCTCTCCTGGTTCTCTCCTGGTCCTCTCCTGGTCCTCTCTTGGTTCTCTCCTGGTCCTCTCCTGGTCCTCTCCTGGTCCTCTCTTGGTTCTCTCCTGGTCCTCTCCTGGTCCTCTCTTGGTTCTCTCCTGGTCCTCTCTTGGTTCTCTCCTGGTCCTCTCCTGGTTCTCTCCTGGTCCTCTCCTGGTTCTCTCCTGGTCCTCTCCTGGTCCTCTCCTGGTTCTCTCCTGGTCCTCTCTGGGTTCTCTCCTGGTCCTCTCTTGGTTCTCTCCTGGTCCTCTCTGGGTTCTCTCCTGGTCCTCTCTTGGATCTCTCCTGGTCCTCTCCTGGTCCGCTCTTGGTTCTCTCCTGGTCCTCTCTTGGTTCTCTCCTGGTCCTCTCTTGGTTCTCTCCTGGTCCTCTCTTGGTCCTCTCCTGGTCCTCTCTTGGTCCTCTCCTGGTCCTCTCTTGGTTCTCTCCTGGTCCTCTCTTGGTTCTCTCCTGGTCCTCCCTTGGTTCTCTCCTGGTCCTCTCTTGGTTCTCTCCTGGTTCTCCTCTGGTCCTCTCTTGGTTCTCTCCTGGTCCTCTCTTGGTTCTCTCCTGGTCCTCTCTTGGTTCTCTCCTGGTTCTCCTCTGGTCCTCTCTTGGTTCTCTCCTGGTCCTCTCTTGGTTCTCTCCTGGTCCTCTCTTGGTTCTCTCCTGGTCCTCTCTTGGTTCTCTCCTGGTTCTCCTCTGGTCCTCTCTTGGTTCTCTCCTGGTCCTCTCTTGGTTCTCTCCTGGTCCTCTCCTGGTTCTCTCCTGGTCCTCTCTTGGTTCTCTCCTGGTCCTCTCCTGGTTCTCTCCTGGTCCTCTCCTGGTTCTCTCCTGGTCCTCTCCTGGTCCTCTCTTGGTTCTCTCCTGGTCCTCTCCTGGTCCTCTCCTGGTCCTCTCTTGGTTCTCTCCTGGTCCTCTCCTGGTTCTCTCCTGGTCCTCTCTTGGTTCTCTCCTGGTCTTCTCCTGGTTCTCTCCTGGTCCTCCCTTGGTTCTCTCCTGGTCCTCTCTTGGTTCTCTCCTAGTTCTCCTCTGGTCTTCTCTTGGTTCTCTCCTGGTCCTCTCCTGGTTCTCTCCTGGTCCTCTCTTGGTTCTCTCCTGGTCCTCTCCTGGTTCTCTCCTGGTCCTCTCTTGGTTCTCTCCTGGTCCTCTCTTGGTTCTCTCCTGGTCCTCTCCTGGTCCGCTCTTGGTTCTCTCCTGGTCCTCTCTTGGTTCTCTCCTGGTCCTCTCTTGGTTCTCTCCTGGTCCTCTCTTGGTCCTCTCCTGGTCCTCTCTTGGTCCTCTCCTGGTCCTCTCTTGGTTCTCTCCTGGTCCTCTCTTGGTTCTCTCCTGGTCCTCCCTTGGTTCTCTCCTGGTCCTCCCTTGGTTCTCTCCTGGTTCTCCTCTGGTCCTCTCTTGGTTCTCTCCTGGTCCTCTCTTGGTTCTCTCCTGGTTCTCCTCTGGTCCTCTCTTGGTTCTCTCCTGGTCCTCTCTTGGTTCTCTCCTGGTCCTCTCTTGGTTCTCTCCTGGTCCTCTCTTGGTTCTCTCCTGGTTCTCCTCTGGTCCTCTCTTGGTTCTCTCCTGGTCCTCTCCTGGTTCTCTCCTGGTCCTCTCTTGGTCCTCTCCTGGTCCTCTCTTGGTTCTCTCCTGGTCCTCTCTTGGTTCTCTCCTGGTCCTCTCCTGGTTCTCTCCTGGTCCTCTCTTGGTTCTCTCCTGGTCCTCTCCTGGTTCTCTCCTGGTCCTCTCCTGGTTCTCTCCTGGTCCTCTCCTGGTCCTCTCTTGGTTCTCTCCTGGTCCTCTCCTGGTCCTCTCTTGGTTCTCTCCTGGTCCTCTCCTGGTCCTCTCTTGGTTCTCTCCTGGTCCTCTCTTGGTTCTCTCCTGGTCCTCTCCTGGTTCTCTCCTGGTCCTCTCCTGGTTCTCTCCTGGTCCTCTCCTGGTCCTCTCTTGGTTCTCTCCTGGTCCTCTCCTGGTCCTCTCCTGGTCCTCTCTTGGTTCTCTCCTGGTCCTCTCCTGGTTCTCTCCTGGTCCTCTCTTGGTTCTCTACTGGTCTTCTCCTGGTTCTCTCCTGGTCCTCCCTTGGTTCTCTCCTGGTCCTCTCTTGGTTCTCTCTTGGTCCTCTCTTGGTTCTCTCCTGGTTCTCCTCTGGTCTTCTCTTGGTTCTCTCCTGGTCCTCTCCTGGTTCTCTCCTGGTCCTCTCTTGGTTCTCTCCTGGTCCTCTCCTGGTTCTCTCCTGGTCCTCTCTTGGTTCTCTCCTGGTCCTCTCTTGGTTCTCTCCTGGTCCTCTCCTGGTCCTCTCTTGGTTCTCTCCTGGTCCTCTCTTGGTTCTCTCCTGGTCCTCTCTTGGTTCTCTCCTGGTCCTCTCTTGGTTCTCTCCTGGTTCTCCTCTGGTCCTCTCTTGGTTCTCTCCTGGTCCTCTCTTGGTTCTCTCCTGGTCCTCTCTTGGTTCTCTCCTGGTCCTCTCTTGGTTCTCTCCTGGTTCTCCTCTGGTCCTCTCTTGGTTCTCTCCTGGTCCTCTCTTGGTTCTCTCCTGGTCCTCTCTTGGTTCTCTCCTGGTCCTCTCCTGGTTCTCTCCTGGTCCTCTCCTGGTTCTCTCCTGGTCCTCTCCTGGTCCTCTCTTGGTTCTCTCCTGGTCCTCTCCTGGTCCTCTCTTGGTTCTCTCCTGGTCCTCTCCTGGTCCTCTCTTGGTTCTCTCCTGGTCCTCTCTTGGTTCTCTCCTGGTCCTCTCCTGGTTCTCTCCTGGTCCTCTCCTGGTTCTCTCCTGGTCCTCTCCTGGTCCTCTCTTGGTTCTCTCCTGGTCCTCTCCTGGTCCTCTCCTGGTCCTCTCTTGGTTCTCTCCTGGTCCTCTCCTGGTTCTCTCCTGGTCCTCTCTTGGTTCTCTACTGGTCTTCTCCTGGTTCTCTCCTGGTCCTCCCTTGGTTCTCTCCTGGTCCTCTCTTGGTTCTCTCTTGGTCCTCTCTTGGTTCTCTCCTGGTTCTCCTCTGGTCTTCTCTTGGTTCTCTCCTGGTCCTCTCCTGGTTCTCTCCTGGTCCTCTCTTGGTTCTCTCCTGGTCCTCTCCTGGTTCTCTCCTGGTCCTCTCTTGGTTCTCTCCTGGTCCTCTCTTGGTTCTCTCCTGGTCCTCTCCTGGTCCGCTCTTGGTTCTCTCCTGGTCCTCTCTTGGTTCTCTCCTGGTCCTCTCTTGGTTCTCTCCTGGTCCTCTCTTGGTTCTCTCCTGGTTCTCCTCTGGTCCTCTCTTGGTTCTCTCCTGGTCCTCTCTTGGTTCTCTCCTGGTTCTCCTCTGGTCCTCTCTTGGTTCTCTCCTGGTCCTCTCTTGGTTCTCTCCTGGTCCTCTCTTGGTTCTCTCCTGGTCCTCTCTTGGTTCTCTCCTGGTTCTCCTCTGGTCCTCTCTTGGTTCTCTCCTGGTCCTCTCTTGGTTCTCTCCTGGTCCTCTCTTGGTTCTCTCCTGGTCCTCTCTTGGTTCTCTCCTGGTTCTCCTCTGGTCCTCTCTTGGTTCTCTCCTGGTCCTCTCTTGGTTCTCTCCTGGTCCTCTCCTGGTTCTCTCCTGGTCCTCTCCTGGTTCTCTCCTGGTCCTCTCCTGGTCCTCTCTTGGTTCTCTCCTGGTCCTCTCCTGGTCCTCTCCTGGTTCATGCTGGTCCTCTTCCCCCCAAAACCCCCTGAGAGGAGCAGCAGAGAAGATTTTGGATGGACTGATGCTTTCTGGTCCATAAATAAGAGCGGTCACAGCCACGGTAGGAGAAAGAGCTGTGATTGGCTGTGAGATCTACGAGCTGATAATTGGGGTCAGCTGACAGTCAGCTGATCCCAGCTGGGTGTGTGACTGCCATGTCCTGCATGAACTAACGCTGAGCTTCAGTCTTTAAAGAGTCTCACAGAAAAAAAGCCAAACATGGTCTGGGCTTAAAGCTTGGGTTTTGTTGTTTCCTCCATCTACGTCCCAATCGTTGACTTTTTTCATTCAAACATCTGAGGAGTTGAAATAAATGATCAAATTCAGCATGCTCTCATTGAACCAGTCTTTAGACTGGAGATTGTCTCCAGTGTTTACCTTCAACAGCAGCCTGTGTTTATGTTCATATAAAATCTGTCTAATCTGGTGTAAAGTCTGGAATGATCCTCTGAAATAAAGAAAGCCTCTGATAAACGTCTGTGTGATAAATGAGGTGTGGAGTCATGGCTGATCAGCCTTTCTCTGCATGTGAGAGTCTCATCCTGTGGTCTCGTGGAACCACAAACACCGACACAGCTGGGTTTGTTCCCGCCAGTCTCCAGGGTTAGAGATTATCATTTAGGATTACAATTCAGCCCGACACGACGGTTTAAGTACCTCAGTTTGCTTGTTTGCAGACAGAGGGGGAGATATTTTATTAATCCTTTGCAGAACGACACATCATTTTTCTTCTTTAGGTGTGAAAAATCAAGGACCGATGAAAACTCAGCGATGTCTGCTCATGCTTGATTCTGTCCTCACTGCTTTTTTAACGTTCATTTCAGTTCTGTTCTGTTTTATCCTGATGCTACGGTGGCCCTGAGAGCTCACAGCACTGCAACTTAAGAAAACACATGCAAAAAGCAAAAACACAAGCAAATTAAGAAAACATCTTCATCAATTTGACAACACATGCGCAGCATTTAGAAAACACGCTGCAAAGACCAACACAACACATTAGAAAAACGCGCTGCAAATACACCGCAAAACAACGGAAGTGTTTCCAGAGGACACTTAAAAGTGATGCACACGTTCGGACACGCTTGTTGATGTTGTTGACGCGGATTTTGAGTCACAGTGGTGCTGGGAAATGAGATTAAAAGTAAGTGTTTTTGATTAATTTTAACATTGTGATCGTATGATTCAGATTTTAGCCTATTGCAGTGATCTGCTGTTAAACTATCGTTAGCCTTTTGCTTTTAATTAGCCTGCCAATTCTCATAACCTGATGAAATAATACACACGGTTAATTCACTGTGAAACCATAGACTGTATATAGTGTGAAACACGCTGTTAGCTGGCTATATTTACTATCAGAACCCTTAATAGGGGACAAGTAAGTTAAACTACCGGTGGGTTTTGCTGACATGGTTCCACACTATATACAGTCTATGGTTTTACAGTGAATTAACCGTGTGTATTATTTCATCAGGTTATGAGAATTGGCAGGCTAATTAAAAGCAAAAGGCTAACGATAGTTTAACAGCAGATCACTGCAATAGGCTAAAATCTGAATCACCACAATGTTAAAATTAATCAAAAACACTTTTTATCTAATTTTCCAACACCACTGTGACTCAAAATCCACGTCAACAACGTAGATGTCAAGATGTAGATGACGTGTTCGCTATCTGATGGTACATCTTTGGGGCCGCCATCTTGGCAAGGGCAAAAGAGTGAGAGTTCAACAGAGTTATATGAGCAGACAGCATTGAAAAAGCCAAATTCCTGTGCTGACGCCCACAGATACGGTGGGTTTCTCCCTCTGATGGTGGTGGTCTGGCTTTAAATATGTACAGGACTTCCGACCGGGTTGTTTATTAAAAGTTGTTACCTTATTTAAAGTACAATGCACCCGCTGTTTTGGAAGGAAATGTGGAATCTTTCACTAGGTGTAGTACTGACCGTCATCTGAATGTTAAAAGCCAGACTGGTCATTTTAATGTTGCTGGCAGAAAGCACCTCCTGGCTTTAAGTATTTATTTTTTTACTCAGTGTTATTTTAATGTCATTAAATACAATACTTAAAATATACAGCTAGGTGATATAAAATTTTTTGGCGTGAGTAAAGCACGCAGTTCTTATCGCCCACTCCAAAAATATATTTGCCTTAATTTTCTGCTGTCCCACAAACCAATAAATCAGTCATCAGAAGACTGGTATTTGACTTAAATGCAGGAAAATTCTCTCGTTTTGACGATAAGCATTATTATCTGCACCGCAGAGAGAGAGAGTCAGTGTGCACCGCGCTGTACAGACAGTGTGAGTATCAGTTTGATTTAGGCTTTTTAGACAACATAAAGATGATCAAAGAAGCCAGGAACATTCAGCTTTAACTTTGCTCTCTCCTTCTTTGTTTTGCCACTTTTTGTTGTACCATAAAGAAGAAAATCATGAGAAATTAGAAATCACGTGACTCGTCGGGACTTTTACCTGTTGAGACTTTAGTTTTCCTCATGTAGCTCTCTCTCTCTCTCTGCCTCCCATCTGATGATCCGCTCAGAAAATTTTACTGGAATCTGCTAGCTCTGTGGGTGTTTAAGTCAGAAATCCATCCCCTGCATGAGTAATTACGCCGAGATCGGCCGTTGTGTCCTCACATGGCTAATATACACTGCAAACTCAAAAATCATCAGGTGAGAAAGGGTGTGACGACTCCCAGTGTACGCCTGCATGCAGCCTAGATTAAAGACCAGTTGCAAGATGAGAGGGAGAGAAATTATCTATATAAATCTATTTGGGGAAACAAAAACTATCTTATTATAGATTCTAAATATTCAATTACACATGTTCCCTGTACACCTCATAGACATAATAGGATTTTTAATTTAAAGTTGATCAGACCCACAATAAGTACCTCGATTTAACTCCAGTAAGTAATCAGTATGATGTTCAAGCTTTCATCTTTATAACAAAACAAATTTCATGTAGATTGGTTCAGGATTAAGCAAGGTAGGGCGGATTACAGGCGAAGTGGGCTTGTTTATAATGAGCGTTCACTAATCCCGCCAGTTCCAAGATGGCGGACCGGCAGATGCAGAGCGGCTACGTTTAATAGCCGTGAACGCGTCATCTACGTATCCATATCTATGGTCAACAACATCAACAAGCGTGTCCAAACATGTGCATCACTTTTAAGTGTCCTCTGGTAAACACTTCCGTTGTTTTGCGGTGTATTTGCAGCGCGTTTTTCTAATGTGTTGTGTTGGTCTTTGCAGCGTGTTTTCTAAATGCTGCGCATGTGTTGTCAAATTGATGAAGATGTTTTCTTAATTTGCTTGTGTTTTTGCTTTTTGCATGTGTTTTCTTAAGTTGCAGTGCTGTGAGCTCTCAGGGCCACCGTATGATGCTACAGTCGCATAAAAACATTTTTATTCTCATTAAACTACACTCAGTTCCCACCATGACAATGCAGATTTTATTTTTGCAAATTTATGATAAATAAAAATGCTAAATCTCACCCTGACATCAGTATTCAGAGCCTTAGACAGCTCTGTAAATCTAGATCAGGATCCTCCATGTCTCTGCTGAGATGTTTCTGCACCTTGACTGGAGTCCACCTGTGCTAAATTAACCTGATTGGACATGATTCTAAAGCCTCTCTATAGAAGGCCTCACAGCTGACAATGATATCAAGGGTCAAAGGTCAAAGCTTCATTCTGAGGTTATGTTTCATCCCGTCTTTCTTCTTCTTCTCCTGCAGACGAACAGATGAACACGGAGGAGAAGAAGAAGAGGAAGCAGCGCAGGAACAGGACCACCTTCAACAGCAGCCAGCTGCAGGCTCTGGAGCGAGTGTTTGAGAGGACGCACTACCCCGACGCCTTCGTCAGAGAGGACCTGGCCCGCCGCGTCAACCTCACCGAGGCCAGAGTCCAGGTACGAGCCCTGCCCCGGGTCATGTTTGCGTATCCTCAGCCTTCCAAAATAAAAGCCCTGGTTCTTTAAAGTTTAGAGCTCTTCCTGTCAGATGCAGCCAGTTATTGGTTCAACGTCTGATCGAGGTCAAAGACGCTGCAAAAATCAGCTGAGAATTCACAGACGGGGTCGCAGAAATGAACCAGGTTTATGAACTCTCACACCAACGCTCAGGCCGTGCTGTTGGACCTTTAAAGGGTCAGAGGACTCTATTTTTCATATTTTTGGTTTTAAACTGGGCAGTAGTGAAGGAGGAGCAGAACAACAGGCTGAGAATAAAACTCAGGATAAGTGTGAGCTTTACTAACAGAGAGACGGAGATGTTTACAGTCAGGCTAGCTACATAAAAGATGATTTTGGTCTGATTCACCCCCCTATGGCCGGGATGGCGCAGCCCGATTGAAGGCTTCATGCAGCCCATTATCTGTCTAGATAATCCTTAATCCTTGTGAGGTCATTAATTATTTCTCTGCTCCTAATCAGTGATATCTGTGATTTTTAAACTGGACTGCCTCTGAGAGTGAGCAGACTGGGTAATATCCCTAACAGGGTACTTCTAAATGCTTTTACAGCTCACTAACACTCATGGTGGGGCCCTGCTGGCTCCACTGATCCTGTTCTCACTGCTGTGACCTCTATATGACCTCTGAAGACAGAGGAGGATCACCTCAGCATCTCTTTACGCCTCCAAGACCTTCACAGTGGTGAAACCCAGAGCTAGCCAAGTTAGCTTTAGCAACATGGTCTTTAGCAAATATAGCTAAAGCTAATGTGGCTATGTAACACACCTGTGTAGCTTGATAAGCTGCTTTGTTGGCTTAGCTTTAGCTGTGTAAGCTACGCTACTTTTTTAGCTCACGCAATGTGTTATTTAGCAAATGTAGCTAAATATAATTCAGCTAGCAGATACTGTAAATTTGTAGCTTACATAGCTGCTTTGTGAGGATAGCTTTAGCTACATCAGCTATATTAGCTGATGTAGCTAAAGAGGATTAAATAGCTATGCAGATAATGTAGATATATTGCTTACATACCTGCTTTTTGAGCCTAGCTTTAGCTGCTTAGCTCCATTAGCTATGTAGCACTGTTATCTACATAGCTTAGGCAGCTAACAGAGCTACATAAGCTACACTGGCTTCATTAGAATGTTTACCCTGCCTTGTTAAAGGTTTTCAGGTCTTTGGCTTGAACCTGGCATCCTGGCCGTCACCTTAACCCTAAACAGAAGTTAAATCTGGTTTTAATTTGTACTTCTGTTCTGAGATGTACGGCGTCTCAGACGAACGCGCTGCAGTATTTCTGTCTGGGTTTAGTCTGGTTCATGTATCAGAAGGCTTTTAATAAGGGTTTTAATAAAGTCTATGAGGATTTGAATGGTGAACTTTACTTCTGAACAAGTACCGCTGAAAAAGTGGGTGGGCCCCATTTTGCTCTGTTTTGTTAAAATGAAGTAAAAGGCCTCCAGGTTCACCAACATTCCGTCCTCTACCTTTGATGATGTCATCCTCTAAAGTTTATAAAGATGATGTCATCAAAGCTCACGAACATTCCGTCCTCTACCTTTGATGATGTCATCCTCTAAAGTTTATAAAGATGATGTCATCAAAGCTCACGAACATTCCTTCCTCTACCTTTGATGATGTCATCCTCTAAAGTTTATAAAGATGATGTCATCAAAGCTCACGAACATTCCTTCCTCTACCTTTGATGATGTCATCCTCTAAAGTTTATAAAGATGATGTCATCAAAGCTCACGAACATTCCTTCCTCTACCTTTGATGATGTCATCCTCTAAAGTTTATAAAGATGATGTCATCAAAGCTCACGAACATTCCGTCCTCTACCTTTGATGATGTCATCCTCTAAAGTTTATAAAGATGATGTCATCAAAGCTCACGAACATTCCTTCCTCTACCTTTGATGATGTCATCCTCTAAAGTTTATAAAGATGATGTCATCAAAGCTCACGAACATTCCGTCCTCTACCTTTGATGATGTCATCCTCCTTCAGACTGCGTCCACAGAGGCTACAGCGCTACAGAGCGATCACGCTGGAGACAGCCATCCCTAATGTGTGAGCGCTCTGTGGAGCAGATCTGACTTCATCCAGTTATCATTTAGTTTCTAAGACAGAAGCAGCAGCAACAGCCGGCTCTCTTCTCTCCTCCACTAACACTCTCAGGGAAGGATCCCTCCTAGCGGCTCCTGGTTATTGGGCCCCATTAACGGACACGTTAAATGTCCCTGCGGTTTCTCACTGATAAGGCCGTGTCAGAGCCTCCCGTCAGCCGTCTCTTAAACAACAGCAGAGTCTGTGAGCAGTTTGTAAACTCCCCAAAGATCTGCGTCTGATCTCTAAAGTGGATGTAATGACGTCTCATTTCCTGCGAGGTTTACAGATCGGTGATAAACGGCAAATGTGCTCCACACATGAGGGAGAACGGGAGCTTAGTATGACGGCGTGATTATTCACATCAACAACATCACAATCACTGATGCACTCAGTCAGAGGAAACGGGCCGGCTGGTTTTAATGCCTCCACGTTTTTAACTACGGAGTTAGAGATGAAGCAGCATTTCAGCACATCAAATCAGTTCAGATTTATGGAGAATAACGTTTTCTTCGCTGTTTCTCTGTTCATGTTCACTGCAGAATCAGCGGACAGTCCTGCTGCAATCACAGTCGCTGCATGGGTAGTTTGGCGTTTCCGGGGTTAGTGTGCAAAGATAGAACCATGGGGCTGCATTTCTCTAGAGCACGGGTGTCAAACTCAAGGCCCGGGGGCCAAATCCGGCCCGTGGTGCAGTTATACCCGGCCCACCAGCTCATTAATATTTTGTTCTAACTGGTCCACCAGTATGAGGTCTGCAGATTTCTTCAGTTTAAAAAAACTGAACCTCAGTGATTTAAAATATCATTAAGTCATTAAAATATGAAAAGGTAAAGCGTAGTAAGAATTATTACATATTATATAAGTATAAATATTACTTTTCATGTAATATTTTGACCTCTTAGATTCACAATTTTAAATTTGACGTCATATTTTCACCTTTTATACTTGTGATTTTAAACGTATTCTCAAATTTTTACATTTAAAACTTATGATTTCCAATTTTATCTTATATTTTGACCTTTAAAACTCATGATTTTAATTTTTTATCTCATACTTTGAAGTTTAAAATGTATTATTAAAAAATCTAATATTTTGATGGATAAAACAGATTTTATCTCATATTGTGACCCTTTAAACTCATGATTTTAAATTTTCTTAATTATATGTTGACTGATAAAACTCAGGATTTCCAATTTTATCACATAATTTGAAATTTAAAACTTATCTTTTGTATTTTATCTCATATTTTGACAGAAAAATCTTATGATTTCCAGTTTTATCTTGTATTTTGACCTTTAAAACTTATCATTTTGAATTTTATCTTGTATTTCTGAATTTAAAACTCATGATTTTGACATTCAATCTTAATTTTGATGTTTAAAATGTATTAGTTTGAATTTTATCTCATGTTTTGACTGATAAAACTCATGATTTTGACGTTCTATTTCGTAATTTGACCTTTAAAAGGTATTACTTGCTTTATCTCATATTTGATGAACCTTTAAAACTCATGATTTTGACTTTTTTAATCTCATATTTTGAAGTTTAAACTATTATTTTGAATTCTATCTCCTATTTAGACCTTTAAAACTTTGACTTCTGACTTTTTATCTCAGACTTTGAGCCTTTTAACTTATCATTTAGACTTTTTAAACTCTCAAAATCATCAGTGCTTGTTTTTTTTTCCATCATTTATTACTGAGGATATCATGATGACAGTTTCTGGTTAAATGTGGACCCTGTTAGGCCCTCAGGTTAGACCTAAACTCAGAACCGGGCCCAGAGTTTGACACCCCGATCTAGAACATTCCTGCTCCGCTCTCAGTCCAAGTCTTCTGTGCGTGTGTAAAAGCCCCACCGCTCTGGTTTAGATTATTTTATGCCTTTGCTACAGAGAGACGGTGGATAGAGTCAGAATCAGGGATGATCAGGAAAATGACGTGCAGGGAAGGAGACACAGCTCCAACTTGATCTCATGAAACCTAACCACCAGGCCTGTGGTTCTCAAAGTGAGGGTTGGGACCCCATGGGGAGTCTGAAGAAACTGAGAGGGGGTCATTCCAAGAAATGGTTTTAATTTGTGTATTTGTTTTTGTAGAAGTACGTGCCTGACAGTAGTTCAGTTTAAACAGAAACAGTGTCACTGTGTGAGATTAATGCTGAAATCAAAGGAATGTTTGAAAATGTAAGAATGCACACGACTGTTCTTGAACGAGCACAGCTGGGTTTAGCTCAACCACCCCTTAGGGACTGCGGGGGGCCCGGTCCCTGCCACCGTTATTTTGGGGGCTGCTGCCTGAAAAGTTTGGGGCCCCTGATGAGGCCATCTGAGTCCCTATCAGTCTTCTCAAGGGGAAACAAATCTGCGTCTCAGTTTGGAGTAGTTCCGTCTGTGACAGAAAGACGATGAAGATCCTGCACATTTAAACTACGAAACATGCTGAGCGTGCAGAACTGGCAGCTTCGCACGAGTTGCCAATCAATGCTGCACAATAAATGTAATTCAATCAGGATGTTAGGAAAGGAGAATTAAATCTGTGATGGAGGCAGTGTGGACAGAGAATGTGCAGTTTTGTGGGACGGTATCTGAGGCTGACATGGAGTTAAGACACGGTGTAAATTCATGTAAATGTTGGTCACTAATCATAATCAGAGGCGCTGCAGGCTCCTGGGAACAGAACCATGGACAACGTCTGGTCCTCTGGTTTTATTGGACTGTTGCTTTTATGGTTGCATTAGTGCTGCATGATTTGATATCAATGTTTGATTGCTCTTATACTGCACAGCATGAGGATTTGTGATTGTGATTAGAGTATAATCTATAAATGGTTTGATGAGTCTGCCTACATGGACATCAGTGAAAGTGGAGAGAATAGTAAGAGTTTAACTTTAAACTCAAAACATACAAATATTACACAGCATTAAAGACACAAACATGAGTAAAATATCTTCAAATATGATCCCAAAAATCAAAAAAGTGTCTCCTTTTTTAAACTATCAAACTATCAAATTTGGGTTTAAGAAGGTGAATTCAATTTGAAATTCCTGTTCAAAATGGTAAAATGTGGAGAGCTGACTGAAAATGAAAGAGTCCGCATTAAAGCACTTCATGATGCTGGATGGTCTCTGAGGCAGAGATGACAGCTGGTCTAATACATTTATTAAGCTCTGTGTATACATGCATTCATGCTAACATATGTAGGCTGTTTACAGGCTGTTTTCAGGCTGTTTTAAGGCTGTTTTCAGGCTAATGTAGGGCTGTTTTAGGGCTGTTTTGGGGCTGTTTTAAGGCTGTTTTCAGGCTGTTTTAAGGCTGTTTTAGGGCTGTTATAAGGCTGTTTTAGGGCTGTTTTAAGGCTGTTCTCAGGCTGTTATAAGGCTGTTTTAGGGCTGTTCTCAGGCTGTTATAAGGCTGTTTTAGGGCTGTTTTAAGGCTGTTTTAAGGCTGTTTTAGGGCTGTTTTCAGGCTGTTATGAGGCTGTTTTAGGGCTGTTTTAAGGCTGTTTTAAGGCTGTTTTAGGGCTGTTTTCAGGCTGTTTTAAGGCTGTTTTAGGGCTGTTTAAGGGCTGTTTTAAGGCTGTTTTAAGGCTGTTTTAGGGCTGTTTTAAGGCTGTTTTAAGGCTGTTTTAGGGCTGTTTTCAGGCTGTTATGAGGCTGTTTTAGGGCTGTTTTAAGGCTGTTTTAAGGCTGTTTTAGGGCTGTTTTCAGGCTGTTTTAAGGCTGTTTTAGGGCTGTTTAAGGGCTGTTTTAAGGCTGTTATAAGGCTGTTTTAGGGCTGTTTTAAGGCTGTTTTAAGGCTGTTTTAGGGCTGTTTTCAGGCTGTTTTAAGGCTGTTTTAGGGCTGTTTAAGGGCTGTTTTAAGGCTGTTTTAAGGCTGTTTTAGGGCTGTTATAAGGCTGTTTTAGGGCTGTTTTCAGGCTGTTTTCAGGCTGTTTTAGGGCTGTTTTCAGGCTGTTTTCAGGCTGTTTTAGGGCTGTTTTAAGGCTGTTCTCAGGCTGTTATAAGGCTGTTTTAGGGCTGTTTTAGGGCTGTTATAAGGCTGTTTTAGGGCTGTTTTCAGGCTGTTATAAGGCTGTTTTAGGGCTGTTTTCAGGCTGTTTTCAGGCTGTTTTAGGGCTGTTTTAGGGCTGTTTTAAGGCTGTTTTCAGGCTGTTTTCAGGCTGTTTTAGGGCTGTTTTAAGGCTGTTTTCAGGCTGTTTTCAGGCTGTTTTAGGGCTGTTTTAGGGCTGTTTTAAGGCTGTTTTCAGGCTGTTATAGGGCTGTTTTAGGGCTGTTTTCAGGCAGTTTTAGGGCTGTTATAAGGCTGTTTTCAGGCTGTTTTCAGGCTGTTTTAGGGCTGTTTTAGGGCTGTTTTAAGGCTGTTTTCAGGCTGTTATAGGGCTGTTTTAGGGCTGTTTTAGGGCTGTTTTAGGGCTGTTATAAGGCTGTTTTAGGGCTGTTTTAGGGCTGTTTTAAGGCTGTTTTCAGGCTGTTATAGGGCTGTTTTAGGGCTGTTTTAGGGCTGTTATAAGGCTGTTTTAGGGCTGTTTTAAGGCTGTTTTCAGGCTGTTATAAGGCTGTTTTAGGGCTGTTTTAAGGCTGTTTAAGGGCTGTTTTCAGGCTGTTATAAGGCTGTTTTAGGGCTGTTTTAAGGCTGTTTTCAGGCTGTTATAGGGCTGTTTTAGGGCTGTTTTAGGGCTGTTATAAGGCTGTTTTAGGGCTGTTTTAAGGCTGTTTTCAGGCTGTTATAAGGCTGTTTTAGGGCTGTTTTAAGGCTGTTTAAGGGCTGTTTTCAGGCTGTTATAAGGCTGTTTTCAGGCTGTTTTAAGGCTGTTTTCAGGCTGTTATAAGGCTGTTTTAGGCCTGTTTTAAGGCTGTTTTAGGGCTGTTTTCAGGCTGTTATAAGGCTGTTTTAGAGCTGTTTTAAGGCTTTTTTCAGGCTGTTATAAGGCTGTTTTAGGGCTGTTTTAGGGCTGTTTTAAGGCTGTTTTAAGGCTGTTTTAGGGCTGTTTTCAGGCTGTTTTAGGGCTGTTTTCAGGCTGTTATAAGGCTGTTTTAGGGCTGTTTTAAGGCTGTTTTAGGGCTGTTTTCAGGCTGTTATAAGGCTGTTTTAGGGCTGTTTTAAGGCTGTTTTAGGGCTGTTTTCAGGCTGTTTTAAGGCTGTTTTAGGGCTGTTTTAAGGCTGTTTTCAGGCTGTTATACGGCTGTTTTAGGGCTGTTTTAAGGCTGTTTTCAGGCTGTTTTCAGGCTGTTTTAGGGCTGTTTTAGGGCTGTTTTAAGGCTGTTTTAAGGCTGTTTTAAGGCTGTTTTAGGGCTGTTTTAAGGCTGTTTTAGGGCTGTTTTCAGGCTGTTATAAGGCTGTTTTAGGGCTGTTTTAAGGCTGTTTTAGGGCTGTTTTCAGGCTGTTTTAGGGCAGTTTTCAGGCTGTTTTAGGGCTGTTTTAAGGCTGTTTTAAGGCTGTTTTAGGGCTGTTTTCAGGCTGTTTTAAGGCTGTTTTAGGGCTGTTTTCAGGCTGTTATAAGGCTGTTTTAGGGCTGTTTTAGGGCTGTTTTAAGGCTGTTTTAAGGCTGTTTTAGGGCTGTTTTCAGGCTGTTTTAGGGCTGTTTTCAGGCTGTTTTCAGGCTGTTTTAGGGCTGTTTTAAGGCTGTTTTAGGGCTGTTTTCAGGCTGTTTTAGGGCTGTTTTAGGGCTGTTTTCAGGCTGTTTTCAGGCTGTTTTAGGGCTGTTTTAAGGCTGTTATAAGGCTGTTTTCAGGCAGTTTTAGGGCTGTTTTCAGGCTGTTTTAGGGCTGTTTTCAGGCTGTTGTCAGGCTGTTTTCAGGCAGTTTTAGGGCTGTTTTAAGGCAGTTTTAGGGCTGTTTTAAGGCTGTTTTAGGGCTGTTATAAGGCTGTTTTCAGGCTGTTTTCACGCTGTTATAAGGCTGTTTTAGGGCTGTTTTCAGGCTGTTTTAGGGCTGTTTTCAGGCTGTTATAAGGCTGTTTTCAGGCTGTTTTAGGGCTGTTTTAAGGCTGTTTTTGGGCTGTTGTCAGGCTGTTTTAGGGCTGTTTTCAGGCTGTTTTCAGGCTGTTTTAGGGCTGTTGTCAGGCTGTTTTCAGGCTGTTATAAGGCTGTTTTAAGGCTGTTTTAGGGCTGTTTTCAGGCTGTTTTGGGGCTGTTTTCAGGCTGTTATAAGGCTGTTTTCGGGCTGTTATAAGGCTGTTTTCAGGCTGTTTTTGGGCTGTTGTCAGGCTGTTTTAGGGCTGTTTTCAGGCTGTTTTCACGCTGTTATAAGGCTGTTTTAGGGCTGTTTTCAGGCTGTTTTCACGCTGTTATAAGGCTGTTTTAGGGCTGTTTTCAGGCTGTTTTAGGGCTGTTTTCAGGCTGTTTTCAGGCTGTTTTAAGGCTGTTTTCAGGCTGTTTTTGGGCTGTTTTTGGGCTGTTGTCAGGCTGTTTTCAGGCTGTTTTTGGGCTGTTGTCAGGCTGTTTTAGGGCTGTTTTCAGGCTGTTTTCACGCTGTTATAAGGCTGTTTTAGGGCTGTTTTCAGGCTGTTTTAGGGCTGTTTTCAGGCTGTTTTCAGGCTGTTTTAAGGCTGTTTTAAGGCTGTTTTAGGGCTGTTTTTAGGCTGTTTTCAGGCTGTTTTAGGGCTGTATTTAGGGTGTTTTCAGGCTGTTTTAGGGCTGTTTTAAGGCTGTTTTCAGGCTGTTATAAGGCTGTTTTAGGGCTGTTTTAAGGCTGTTTTCAGGCTGTTTTCACGCTGTTATAAGGCTGTTTTAGGGCTGTTTTCAGGCTGTTTTAGGGCTGTTTTCAGGCTGTTATAAGGCTGTTTTCAGGCTGTTTTAGGGCTGTTTTAAGGCTGTTTTTGGGCTGTTGTCAGGCTGTTTTAGGGCTGTTTTCAGGCTGTTTTATGGCTGTTTAAGGGCTGTTTTAAGGCTGTTTTAAGGCTGTTTTCAGGCTGTTATAAGGCTGTTTTCAGGCTGTTATAGGGCTGTTTTCAGGCTGTTTTCAGGCTGTTTTAGGGCTGTTTTCAGGCTGTTTTAAGGCTGTTTTCAGGCTGTTTTAGGGCTGTTTTAGGGCTGTTTTCAGGCTGTTTTCAGGCTGTTTTCAGGCTGTTTTCGGGCTGTTTTAGGGCTGTTTTAAGGCTGTTTTCAGGCTGTTTTCAGGCTGTTTTCAGGCTGTTTTAGGGCTGTTTTAAGGCTGTTTTCAGGCTGTTATAGGGCTGTTTTAGGGCTGTTTTCAGGCAGTTTTAGGGCTGTTTTCAGGCTGTTTTAGGGCTGTTATAAGGCTGTTTTAGGGCTGTTTTAGGGCTGTTTTAAGGCTGTTTTCAGGCTGTTATAGGGCTGTTTTAGGGCTGTTTTATGGCTGTTTTAAGGCTGTTTTCAGGCTGTTATAAGGCTGTTTTCAGGCTGTTATAAGGCTGTTTTAGGGCTGTTTTAGGGCTGTTTTAGGGCTGTTTTAGGGCTGTTATAAGGCTGTTTTAGGGCTGTTTTAAGGCTGTTTTCAGGCTGTTATAAGGCTGTTTTAGGGCTGTTTTAAGGCTGTTTAAGGGCTGTTTTCAGGCTGTTATAAGGCTGTTTTAGGGCTGTTTAAGGGCTGTTATAAGGCTGTTTTAGGGCTGTTTTAGGGCTGTTTTAAGGCTGTTTTAAGGCTGTTTTAGGGCTGTTTTAAGGCTGTTTTAGGGCTGTTTTCAGGCTGTTTTCAGGCTGTTTTAGGGCTGTTTTAAGGCTGTTTTAGGGCTGTTTTCAGGCTGTTTTAAGGCTGTTTTAGGGCTGTTTTCAGGCTGTTTTCAGGCTGTTATACGGCTGTTTTAGGGCTGTTTTAAGGCTGTTTTCAGGCTGTTTTCAGGCTGTTTTAGGGCTGTTTTAGGGCTGTTTTAAGGCTGTTTTAAGGCTGTTTTAAGGCTGTTTTAGGGCTGTTTTAAGGCTGTTTTAGGGCTGTTTTCAGGCTGTTATAAGGCTGTTTTAGGGCTGTTTTAAGGCTGTTTTAGGGCTGTTTTAAGGCTGTTTTAGGGCAGTTTTCAGGCTGTTTTAGGGCTGTTTTAAGGCTGTTTTAAGGCTGTTTTAGGGCTGTTTTCAGGCTGTTTTAAGGCTGTTTTAGGGCTGTTTTCAGGCTGTTATAAGGCTGTTTTAGGGCTGTTTTAGGGCTGTTTTAAGGCTGTTTTAAGGCTGTTTTAGGGCTGTTTTAAGGCTGTTTTAGGGCTGTTTTCAGGCTGTTTTCAGGCTGTTTTAGGGCTGTTTTAAGGCTGTTTTAGGGCTGTTTTCAGGCTGTTTTAGGGCTGTTTTAGGGCTGTTTTCAGGCTGTTTTCAGGCTGTTTTAGGGCTGTTTTAAGGCTGTTATAAGGCAGTTTTAGGGCTGTTTTCAGGCTGTTTTAGGGCTGTTTTCAGGCTGTTGTCAGGCTGTTTTCAGGCAGTTTTAGGGCTGTTTTAAGGCAGTTTTAGGGCTGTTTTAAGGCTGTTTTCGGGCTGTTATAAGGCTGTTTTCAGGCTGTTTTCACGCTGTTATAAGGCTGTTTTAGGGCTGTTTTCAGGCTGTTTTAGGGCTGTTTTCAGGCTGTTATAAGGCTGTTTTCAGGCTGTTTTAGGGCTGTTTTAAGGCTGTTTTTGGGCTGTTGTCAGGCTGTTCTAGGGCTGTTTTCAGGCTGTTTTCAGGCTGTTTTAGGGCTGTTGTCAGGCTGTTTTAGGGCTGTTTTCAGGCTGTTTTCAGGCTGTTATAAGGCTGTTTTAAGGCTGTTTTAGGGCTGTTTTCAGGCTGTTTTGGGGCTGTTTTCAGGCTGTTATAAGGCTGTTTTCGGGCTGTTATAAGGCTGTTTTCAGGCTGTTTTTGGGCTGTTGTCAGGCTGTTTTAGGGCTGTTTTCAGGCTGTTTTCACGCTGTTATAAGGCTGTTTTAGGGCTGTTTTCAGGCTGTTTTCACGCTGTTATAAGGCTGTTTTAGGGCTGTTTTCAGGCTGTTTTAGGGCTGTTTTCAGGCTGTTTTAAGGCTGTTTTAAGGCTGTTTTTGGGCTGTTTTCAGGCTGTTATAAGGCTGTTTTAAGGCTGTTTTCAGGCTGTTTTCAGGCAGTTTTTAGGCTGTTTTCAGGCTGTTTTAGGGCTGTTTTTAGGCTGTTTTCAGGCTGTTTTAGGGCTGTATTTAGGGTGTTTTCAGGCTGTTTTAGGGCTGTTTTAAGGCTGTTATAAGGCAGTTTTAGGGCTGTTTTCAGGCTGTTTTAGGGCTGTTTTCAGGCTGTTGTCAGGCTGTTTTCAGGCAGTTTTAGGGCTGTTTTAAGGCAGTTTTAGGGCTGTTTTAAGGCTGTTTTCGGGCTGTTATAAGGCTGTTTTCAGGCTGTTTTCACGCTGTTATAAGGCTGTTTTAGGGCTGTTTTCAGGCTGTTTTAGGGCTGTTTTCAGGCTGTTATAAGGCTGTTTTCAGGCTGTTTTAGGGCTGTTTTAAGGCTGTTTTTGGGCTGTTGTCAGGCTGTTCTAGGGCTGTTTTCAGGCTGTTTTCAGGCTGTTTTAGGGCTGTTGTCAGGCTGTTTTAGGGCTGTTTTCAGGCTGTTTTCAGGCTGTTATAAGGCTGTTTTAAGGCTGTTTTAGGGCTGTTTTCAGGCTGTTTTGGGGCTGTTTTCAGGCTGTTATAAGGCTGTTTTCGGGCTGTTATAAGGCTGTTTTCAGGCTGTTTTTGGGCTGTTGTCAGGCTGTTTTAGGGCTGTTTTCAGGCTGTTTTCACGCTGTTATAAGGCTGTTTTAGGGCTGTTTTCAGGCTGTTTTCACGCTGTTATAAGGCTGTTTTAGGGCTGTTTTCAGGCTGTTTTAGGGCTGTTTTCAGGCTGTTTTAAGGCTGTTTTAAGGCTGTTTTTGGGCTGTTTTCAGGCTGTTATAAGGCTGTTTTAAGGCTGTTTTCAGGCTGTTTTCAGGCAGTTTTTAGGCTGTTTTCAGGCTGTTTTAGGGCTGTTTTTAGGCTGTTTTCAGGCTGTTTTAGGGCTGTATTTAGGGTGTTTTCAGGCTGTTTTAGGGCTGTTTTAAGGCTGTTTTCAGGCTGTTATAAGGCTGTTTTAGGGCTGTTTTAAGGCTGTTTTCAGGCTGTTTTCACGCTGTTATAAGGCTGTTTTAGGGCTGTTTTCGGGCTGTTTTAGGGCTGTTTTCAGGCTGTTATAAGGCTGTTTTCAGGCTGTTTTAGGGCTGTTTTAAGGCTGTTTTTGGGCTGTTGTCAGGCTGTTTTAGGGCTGTTTTCAGGCTGTTTTAAGGCTGTTTAAGGGCTGTTTTAAGGCTGTTTTAAGGCTGTTTTAGGGCTGTTTTCAGGCTGTTATAAGGCTGTTTTAGGGCTGTTTTCAGGCTGTTTTCAGGCTGTTTTAGGGCTGTTTTCAGGCTGTTTTCAGGCTGTTTTCAGGCTGTTTTCGGGCTGTTTTAGGGCTGTTTTAAGGCTGTTTTCAGGCTGTTATAGGGCTGTTTTAGGGCTGTTTTCAGGCAGTTTTAGGGCTGTTTTCAGGCTGTTTTAGGGCTGTTATAAGGCTGTTTTAGGGCTGTTTTAGGGCTGTTTTAAGGCTGTTTTCAGGCTGTTATAGGGCTGTTTTAGGGCTGTTTTAGGGCTGTTTTAGGGCTGTTTTAAGGCTGTTTTCAGGCTGTTATAAGGCTGTTTTCAGGCTGTTATAAGGCTGTTTTAGGGCTGTTTTAGGGCTGTTTTAGGGCTGTTATAAGGCTGTTTTAGGGCTGTTTTAAGGCTGTTTTCAGGCTGTTATAAGGCTGTTTTAGGGCTGTTTTAAGGCTGTTTAAGGGCTGTTTTCAGGCTGTTATAAGGCTGTTTTAGGGCTGTTTAAGGGCTGTTATAAGGCTGTTTTAGGGCTGTTTTAGGGCTGTTTTAAGGCTGTTTTAAGGCTGTTTTAGGGCTGTTTTAAGGCTGTTTTAGGGCTGTTTTCAGGCTGTTTTCAGGCTGTTTTAGGGCTGTTTTAAGGCTGTTTTAGGGCTGTTTTCAGGCTGTTTTAGGGCTGTTTTCAGGCTGTTTTCAGGCTGTTTTAGGGCTGTTTTAAGGCTGTTTTAGGGCTGTTTTCAGGCAGTTTTTAGGCTGTTTTCAGGCTGTTTTAGGGCTGTTTTCAGGCAGTTTTTAGGCTGTTTTCAGGCTGTTTTAGGGCTGTTTTCAGGCTGTTTTCAGGCTGTTATAAGGCTGTTTTAAGGCTGTTATAAGGCTGTTTTAAGGCTGTTTTCAGGCTGTTATAGGGCTGTTTTCAGGCTGTTTTAGGGCTGTTTTAAGGCTGTTTTCAGGCTGTTTTCAGCCCACTGAGCCATCCTCAGCGGTCTGTTTTACAGTGAGTGTGAGTCCGGGTGAGAGGATAGACGGTGATGTTGGAGGGAGAGAGAATGAACATCTGTGATTAATGTGGAGCAGAGCGCCGTGCAGAAATCCTTTGATAACGCAGACTTTGGGCTCATTCCTGAGGCCGTGCGTCAGCGAGCAGAAGGCCGCTGTGAGCGCCACGGCTTCTAATAATGGATTTGATTTCACAGCGAGGAACAACGTTAGCGCCCCCCGAGTCTCATCATCATCATCATCATCAGTTTAGTGCAGAAAGAGAGTAGGAGGAGGAGGAGGAGATCTGAGATGAAGAAGGCGTGTTTTAGAATGTTCTAGAGAAAGAGTGAGTCCCAGGAAAAGAACTTTTTGTGTTTGGTGTTTTTCCAGCTGTAAGATCTTTCCTTACTCTCTCTGCTCTTTTCCTCCGTTTACAGAACAGAATGTTGTAACAGAAAGTTTATGGGGACGATAACCAGGGAGCAGCTCTGCTCTGCAAACAGACAGTTCTGAGGCGCTGACCTAGGATGGTCCATCTTCCACAGCTTCAGGCTGATTCCTCGTTCCTGGTCAGATAACAAATGGACCAATCAGCACTGAGGAGAGAGGAGTGCTAGCTTTAGGCGTAGTTTAGCTGAAGCTGTTGTTAGCCTAGCCGGTGCTAACGGGCCTTTCTCCATGCTTCTACATAAAAACACAGTCGCTCTGCCCGGGCTTCATAAAGTGTTGTCTTTTTCCTTAAACACATTTGTGACCGCCAAAACCAGATAAATGACCCTCTATTGGTCCCAAACCAGGTTTTTAGAACCCCTGCTTCAATAAGTGGTGGTTCATCAACAGCTACCTGTCTTATCATGACTCAGACACCTGGATCCCTGATATTTCTGCCAGCAGCTCTGGGCCACTTCTATGTTTCTGTGTTTTTGGTCTTTCACAGCATGAAATCAGAGTCTCTCTCTTTCTCTGGGCACTTTTCAAACAGAGCAGGTATAGACTGTTCTCTCTGAGTGTCAACACCTGCTGAGTCCTACCTGTGCTCGGTGACGGTCTCTCTCTCTATCAGCAGCACTCTGGGCGAGGGACAGCGGCTGCTGCAGAGGAAAATATAAGCTCTTATAAGGACCTTTAAGGCTCTTTCAGGCTCTTTAAGACTCTTACAAGACTTTTATGCAGTTGTGACCTGCATTCACCACGCTATGAAATAATCATGGAACATCACGGAGATGTTTTAATGCTAAATGCAAAGCAGGAATTATTATTATTATAATTATACGTAATTATTTCATAGCGTGGTGAATGTGCAGGTCACAACTTGTCCTCCAGAGTGTTTTGGAGTTGTTGGATTGTGTATTTGATGAGTTTGATGAGAGAAAGCTGGAAAACCGTCTGCTTACATTGAGTTGGAACAGCAGGTCCGAACTCGCGACAGCGATCTAAAAATAGCTTGCACCGACAACTGAAGGTAATGAACCTATTACTAAGACTATGGGGATTATGGCAATGGGCAGATTTGCCAAAATGTTGAAGTATCCCTTTAAGACTCTTTCATACATATATACACAAATATTATCATACTGTTAAACACAATAGAAGGCTGTATTTAACAGTATGAAAAAAACAAAAGTTGGACCCCATTTTTTTAGAATATTGTTTTTTCATTTTTCAATTTTTGATCAAAAACCAAACGACAGAATAAGGAGAGTTTCTCCTGCATTTTAGATTCAGCACTAGGCAGAGCCACCATGCTAATCTGCAAACAAACATTTTGACAGGACAGTTCAATGATGTGTTTTTGTGACTGAGACTGAGACGACAGCGTAAATTCTCTGTAATTCTCATGAAGGGTCATTCTCATTCTGACCAGAGTGGTGCCAGTGGTAGCCAGGGCTAGCCAGGACTCACCAGGGCTAACCAGGGCTGACCAGTGCTAACCAGGGCTCACCAGGGCTCGCCAAGGCTAACCAGGGCTCGCCAAGGCTAACCAGGGCTAGCCAGGGCTCGCCAAGGCTAACCAGGGCTCGCTAAGGCTCACCAGGGCTAGCCGGGGCTAACCAGGGCTCACCAGGGCTAACCAGGGCTCACCAGGGCTCGCCAAGGCTAACCAGGGCTCACCAGGGCTAACCAGGGCTAACCAGGGCTTGCCAAGGCTAACCAGGGCTCGCCAAGGCTAACCAGAGCTAGCCAGGGCTTACCAGGGCTCACCAGGGCTAACCAGGGCTAGCCAAGGCTAACCAGGGCTAACCAGGGCTAACCAGGGCTCCCCTGAAATGGGACCGGCCTCCTTAAAATCCTTGAAACCAATGGCCGTTTGCCTTGGCAGCCATTAACAGGCCATTGAAGCATACCGAGCTCCCTGGCATAGCTTTACCTAAATTGGTTTGGTTGTCTAACTGTGATATCGTAAAGGTGAGGTCTATGAAAACGCCCCCATCCATGTGGCTCTGAGGGGAAAGAGTGTGGACATCCTGATGTTCACCTCTGAATCTCACTGCTTAGATTCAGTCTTTTCCTCAGATAGATATATCCATGATCCATTCATATCCTCTGTTCAGATGTTCTGATGTTTGCAGCGTCTTCATCGTGTTTCTTCCTCTCCGTTCCAGGTTTGGTTCCAGAACAGGAGAGCGAAGTTTCGCAGGAACGAGCGCGCCATGCTGGCCAGCAAAAACGCCTCTCTGCTCAAGTCCTACTCAGGAGACGTGACGGCGGTGGAGCAGCCCATCGTCCCCCGTCCTGCACCGCGTCCAAACGACTACTTGTCCTGGGGCAGCGCTGCCCCCTACAGGTAGACTCCGTTCTGCTCTTTCTTCACGTTAACACGCTTTCCTCATCCGTCCTGCACTAACGTCTGACGCTGCAGAGCTGCATGAAGCCGTGCAAAGAGAAATCCTTTCCCAAAACGAGGAAAGATAGAAGTCTAGGAAAAACAGAGGAGAGAATGTCAGAGAAATACTGGAAGAAAAGACGGAATGAAGGAAGGAAACAGGAAGAAGAAGTCAGGGCCTGATTTATGAAAGGAGGAATTATGTTTTCTAAAGGAGTAAAGAAATGCCAGAAAGAAAGAAGGAAGGAGGAGAAGGAGAGCCAGAAGCAGAAGGACAGAAAGAAACAGCCCAGAAAGAAAAACAGACGAGGACTTCAGAGAAAACAGAGAAGCAGAAAAGTCTCAGTGAGACGTTTTTAAAATAAACCTGTTAAATGTGACGGAGTATGAACTATTATAAAAACTGAAAATGATGAATACTGCAGTAAAATGTTAAAACTCAGCGCTCCAGAACGGTCCGATCTCCTCCTGTTAGCTCAATAACCATGCTAACGGCGCCCTGACCCCCGCGCTTGCTCTGTTATTGTTTCATTTCCTCGCCGTCCTCCACCTGAACATACTCCTCATAGTTTCTCTGGATCCGCTCTGATCCCGCGGGACGGGCTGCAGGCCAGCGCGCTCTTTATCTAGTCAAACTGGTGCGGTCCCAGTCCGGCCCCTGGAGTGTGTGGAGCCTCAGACAACACCTTTACCTGACGGAGCAGCTGAACATTTACTGACGTTAACCCTCAGGCATCACTTTACTTCACTACCCTTCAGAGACATTAAGGACAAAAATGTCCACTTCCAGAAAACTATCAAAACTAAAAAGACTGATTTTTTTCTGCTTTTTTTTGGCATAAATCTCTGAAACAACTTCAGCTGTGCTCAAAACTACCAAACATTCAAAAACATTCAATCATTTTGAGGATTTTAACCCTTTAAACGCCAGCTGATTACTTAAAGTCAATGTTGTTTTTTAAAAAAGGTGAAAAAAATGTATTACCTACTAAATGTTGGATGGCTGGGGCGTTATTTCTAAATCCAGCTTGGACATGTCCATGATTAGCCAAAATATTGACTTTGATGCATTTTTAGTTTTTGTGTAGCATCTGATTTAAAATTTACTATGCTTTGGAGTCATTAAGGACAAAAACATCCAATTGACTCCCATTCAAACCACTTTTTTGTATGATATAATCAGGCATTCTGTAATGTTATGGTTTCAGCTGAAGTTGTTTCAGAGATTTAAGCAAAAAAAGCAGAAAAAATACTAATCTGTTAAGTTTATTTTAAGTGGACATTTTTGTCCTTAATGGTTTTAAAGGGTAGTACATTTGTTTCACAGTGTTCCCCTGGCCTTTTAGAGCAACTGAAACATGAATTCCAAAATTTGACAAGAAAGAAACTTTGTTACAAAAAATGAGACCACATGCACTAACACAGACAAAATGGAGAGCAGAGAAAGAGGAAAACAAAAATGTCCGTAGAGATGCCTGAGGGTTAGAGGTCTAAAAACGGCTGGAATTTACAGACGATATTATAGATTTAAATATCAGCAGAAATTCAAGTATCTGCCAACACTGACATTGAACTTTTTAAGCGGATATCTGAAAGCATTAATGAGCATCGGTTTAGAACCACCGATACAAGACTAAAGGGTTTGATCACTTAAACACTGCAATGCTGGCATTGATATAAAACAGATGATTTCTACATGTGTCAGACTTCCAGGGGGTTTTAAACTCTCCATTTATTTTAGTTTTCTCCTGTTTCAGAGAATGGTTTCTGCAAGATTATTAAACTATATTCTGTAATATTAATCCTTTTAAAGGCACAGATATCAGGGCCATGTTATAATTGTGATATATGTCCATGCTGTTGTTTTATTTTGAAAATGTGGAAATGAAAGTTTAACTGTAGTTCAGTCAGAAACTCTCCCCAACCATGAATGTAAAATGGACAGTTCTGTCCACTCTGCTCTAAGGATGCTGCCTGGGTCAGTGAGGCAAGGTTAGGCAGGGACTTTCCAGAGAGAACACTGCCAGGATCGCTCCTAGAGACACACATCCCTAACCATGCATGTTGATTAAAATGCATATTTGTAGTAATCTATGCCATAATAGCATGAAAAGTGAATGTGAGGGGGAAATATAAACTTTAGTCAATAAAGGAGGAGGCTGGGGTGGAGGAGGTGAAGGTTTAGTCTATAAAGGAGGAGGCTGGGGTGGAGGAGGTGAAGCTTTAGTCTATAAAGAAGGAGGCTGGGGTGGAGGAGGTGAAGCTTTAGTCTATAAAGGAGGAGGCTGGGTTGGAGGAGGTGAAGCTTTAGTCTATAAAGGAGGAGGCTGGGGTGGAGGAGGTGGAGCTTTAGTCTATAAAGGAGGAGGCTGGGGTGGAGGAGGTGAAGGTTTAGTCTATAAAGGAGGAGGCTGGGGTGGAGGAGGTGAAGCTTTAGTCTATAAAGGAGGAGGCTGGGTTGGAGGAGGTGAAGCTTTAGTCTATAAAGGAGGAGGCTGGGGTGGAGGAAGTGAAGCTTTAGTCTATAAAGAAGGAGGCTGGGGTGGAGGAGGTGAAGCTTTAGTCTATAAAGGAGGAGGCTGGGGTGGAGGAAGTGAAGCTTTAGTCTATAAAGAAGGAGGCTGGGGTGGAGGAGGTGAAGCTTTAGTCTATAAAGGAGGAGGCTGGGGTGGAGGAAGTGAAGCTTTAGTCTATAAAGAAGGAGGCTGGGGTGGAGGAGGTGAAGCTTTAGTCTATAAAGGAGGAGGCTGGGGTGGAGGAAGTGAAGCTTTAGTCCATAAGGGAGGAGGCTGGGGTGGAGGAGGTGAGGCTTTGCCATTTCACAATGTCTAAATGTGCTTCTGGAGCGTTTCTCTCCTGAAGGCAGAAAACATGTAGAATTAAAGCATCAAAAAAGGAGATTTTTCTGAATACTAAAAGGTTAAAAATAGATCCAAAGTAATCACTGAAAACTAGAGTCTTTGCAAACTTTCCTGTCTGCCTCTTAACTCCAAACATCTCTGTCTCTGTCTCTAAACATCTCTGTCTCTGTCTCCATCCTCTCTCTCTACCCTGCAGACACTCTCTGGCCCTGCACGTCTGACCGCCGTCTCTCTGCACATTTCTAACTCTGCTTGTGTTGAATGAAAACAGCCCTTTCCTCGCCCTCTCTCCCATCGCTCTGCTCTGTCAGCGAGAGTGGGGACGGGGCCCGATCCTGTGACCCTCCTGACGAGGTGATAATGTGAAAACAAACCGTATTAAATCCACTGTTGACCCATGTGACCCCTCTGTGCTACATAACACCAGATAATGAAGGCGACACAGAGACACTGAGCTCTACTGGGCAACATTTTTTGTGACTCTGGTTTCATTGGTCGTGATTTACGGTAATCCTCCGTTATGAAACTCGGGATAAAATGTCAAACCCTGCTGCCTGCGGCGAGGGGAAGTCTTATGCTGAGCAGTTATAATGCTATGTGAAGAGGCTAATGTGGTGCTAACATTTGACTGTATATTATCCTAAAGCTGGTATCCGATGCCGGAGGGGGGGCCAGTGCGGGTGCCACAGAAAATGCTGCCCTCAGAGAACAAGTACGCTTTCATTTTACTACCTTCACTTCTGTTCTGTTAAAGAAAACAGAGCGGTATGCTCCTTTAATAGGAGCATACCGCTCTGTTTTCTTTCATTTCTCTGCTCTTTTTGACTGAGCTGTTTCCTTATGTTCATCTTTATTTTGAATGTTTGTCTGTGTTGTAATGTTGTTTGACTGCAGAGACATTTTTGGTCAACAGTGTTTTGCACATTTAAGTTTAAGAACACTTCACATTAGCTCCGATGGTTTGGCACCATGCTCGGGACGCTGGTCTGGTTTCACATCAGTAAAACTGTTCAGTGCCCGAGCACAGAACAGTGTGTTTGTTGAGCTAGAAAAGATGACATCATCTTCAAAGACAAGGGGGGAATGTTGTATAAGCTAGAAAAGATGACATCATCTTCAATGACAAGGGCGGAATGTTGTATAAGCTAGAAAAGATGACATCATCTTCAATGACAAGGGCGGAATGTTTTATAAGCTAGAAAAGATGATGTCATCTTCAAAGACAAGGGTGTAATGTTTTATAAGCTAGATAAGATGACGTCATCTTCAAAGGCAAGGGTGGAATGTGTTATGAGCTAGACAATATGTTTTTATCTGCAAAGGCAAGGGCGGAATGTTTTGTAAGCTTGAAAAGATGACATTACCCTCAAGAGCAAGGACAGAATGTTTTAGAAGCTTTAAAGGATGACTTCATCAAAGGCAAGGATGGAATGTTGTTGGAGCTGGGAACGTAAGTGGCTTTTTCCCTTTATATTTGTCAAATGATAGGCCATTGGCAACGTTTGGAAAAGTGTTACCTGTTCCACACACTTTTGGGTCATTTTGGTAGACTTTAAAGGATGAAATCATTTCCATGGGCAAGAATTGAAAAATTCTGAAACACATTCCAGATAAAATTCCAGCAAGTTTCTTTGAAGGTTCCCAAAAATTCCCTTTTGTTTCCAGTGAAAATCCAAGAAATATTCCTGGAAACCTCCTGGAAAGACTGCGTTCTTTTCACCAAGAAAAGCCTTGAAGGCAAGGTGGAATGTTTGATTAACATTAAAAGATTACGTCTTCTTCAAAAGCAAGGACGGAATGTTTTATAAGCATTAATGCCATCATCATATATAGCCTGTTAAATGCTGTGTTCCATTGGAGCATGGGATGTTCTCAGAGTTGAATGTGTTCCTGTTGCTACTAGTTGATAACTCGGCCTTCTTAAGTTTCTCAGAGTTTTGAGTCAGAATTCCAAGTTCAGGGCACATTTGTGATGATGTATCTGACTGGCAACTTGGAATTTCAGAGATCCGACATTCACTATAACATGCCAAATTCTTTCAAGGATGACATCTTCAAAGGTATGGAAGGAATGTTGGTGAAGCTAGGGGATGTTCAGGGCCTTTCTCCTCCATTTTTGCCAAAAAAAGTAAATAATTTGGCAAAAAAATGGTAAGACCTTGCACTGAAGTTTTCACTGATCTGGGCCTCTGTCCTAGATGTTAAACAGCCTGGTCCCTACTGTCTTTGCAGCATTTAATCCCAGATTATTTTTGACTGTAGAAAAGGCAACAAATACAGACGCTCAAATCCCACTCAGAGTAGAGAACTCTTCAGGATGCATCATGTCTGCTTTTATTTTGTTGAACTCTTTCGAATGATGCCTCTCAGACTTCCTAATCCATCTGCAATCAGACACAGAGCTTTAAAAACAAAACAGTTTATCCATGATGTTCTAGTCAAATAAACAAAGACGGGAACAGGAATAAAAACATGCAAGAACTGAGGACAACCCTACGACATGCACAGAGCTGGATGTGAGAGAAAGCTGAAGGATGGAGAGACACAAACATGAGCAGCACAGGTCATTAGATAGGGTTAGAGGATAGATTTGAATGAACTGACTGTGAAGGGTTAAAGCAAGATGAGAAGGAATAAAATCAGACAAGATATGAAAAGAAAGAAAACACATCTTTTAGTCCCTGTGGCCTGACTACTGACAGGAAGAGAAAACAAAGTCTGCATGGATCCTGACACCTTGGTTAAAAAAGCAAACACATCAATAAATCATGGACAGAGAGACAGCCATGTTTGAAGAAAGACAAGGAGACGAGGAGAGAAGAGGAAAAACAGAGATCTGATGAGAAAACTCACGTCACTGGCTAAAGTCCACCATGGTTTAAAAGTCCTAAAAATCAAGTTGAAGTCTTGGTGTGGGTGTGGCTTCAGGTGGTTTCACACTAATCCTCTGCCTTTTACAATGATGTCAGCCTTTAAAGCCACTATAACATTCCGCCATCTGCCTTTGGAGATGTCCTCTTTTTAAATACAAAAAAAAAAAAAACATTCCATCCTTTCCTTTATAAATGTCATCCTTTCAAGCTTCTAAAGCATTCCATCCTTTCCTTTATAAATGTCATCCTTTCAAGCTTCTAAAGCATTCCATCCTTTCCTTTATAAATGTCATCCTTTCAAGCCACTAAAGCATTCCATCCTTTCCTTTATAAATGTCATCCTTTCAAGCTTCTAAAGCATTCCATCCTTTCCTTTATAAATGTCATCCTTTCAAGCCACTAAAGCATTCCACCCTTGCCTTCATAAATGTCATCCTTTCAAGCTTCTAAAGCATTCCATCCTTGCCTTTATGAATGTCATCCTTTCAAGCTTCTAAAGCATTCCATCCTTGCCTTTATAAATGTCATCATTTCAAGTCACTAAAGCATTCCATCTTTGCCTTTACAAATGTCATACTTTCAAGCCACTAAAGCATTCCATCCTTCTCTTAATAGATGTCATCCTTTCAAGCCACTAAAGCATTCCATCCTTGTCTTTATGAATGTCACACTTTAAAGCTTCTAAAACATTCCATCCTTGCCTTTATAAATGTCATCCTTTCAAGCCACTAAAGCATTCCATCCTTGCCTTTATAAATGTCATCCTTTCAAGCCACTAAAGCATTCCATCCTTGCCTTTATAAATGTCATCCTTTCAAGCCACTAAAGGATTCCATCCTTGCCTTCATAAATGTCATCCTTTCAAGCCACTAAGGCATTCCATCCTTGCCTTTATAAATGTCATCCTTTCAAGCTTCTAAAGCATTCCATCCTTGCCTTTATAGATGTCATCCTTTCAAGCCACTAAGGCATTCCATCCTTGCCTTTATAAATGTCATCCTTTCAAGCCACTAAAGCATTCCATCTTTGCCTTTACAAATGTCATACTTTCAAGCCACTAAAGCATTCCATCCTTCTCTTAATAAATGTCATCCTTTCAAGCCACTAAAGCATTCCATCCTTCTCTTTATGAATGTCACACTTTAAAGCTTCTAAAACATTCCATCCTTGCCTTTATAAATGTCATCCTTTCAAGCCACTAAAGCATTCCATCCTTGTCTTTATAAATGTCATCCTGTCAAGCTTCTAAAGCATTCCATCCTTGCCTTTATAAATGTCATCCTTTCAAGCTTCTAAAGCATTCCATCCTTTCCTTTATAAATGTCATCCTTTCAAGCCACTAAAGCATTCCACCCTTGCCTTCATAAATGTCATCCTTTCAAGCTTCTAAAGCATTCCATCCTTGCCTTTATGAATGTCATCCTTTCAAGCTTCTAAAGCATTCCATCCTTGCCTTTATAAATGTCATCATTTCAAGTCACTAAAGCATTCCATCTTTGCCTTTACAAATGTCATACTTTCAAGCCACTAAAGCATTCCATCCTTCTCTTAATAGATGTCATCCTTTCAAGCCACTAAAGCATTCCATCCTTGTCTTTATGAATGTCACACTTTAAAGCTTCTAAAACATTCCATCCTTGCCTTTATAAATGTCATCCTTTCAAGCCACTAAAGCATTCCATCCTTGCCTTTATAAATGTCATCCTTTCAAGCCACTAAAGCATTCCATCCTTGCCTTTATAAATGTCATCCTTTCAAGCCACTAAAGGATTCCATCCTTGCCTTCATAAATGTCATCCTTTCAAGCCACTAAGGCATTCCATCCTTGCCTTTATAAATGTCATCCTTTCAAGCTTCTAAAGCATTCCATCCTTGCCTTTATAGATGTCATCCTTTCAAGCCACTAAGGCATTCCATCCTTGCCTTTATAAATGTCATCCTTTCAAGCCACTAAAGCATTCCATCTTTGCCTTTACAAATGTCATACTTTCAAGCCACTAAAGCATTCCATCCTTCTCTTAATAAATGTCATCCTTTCAAGCCACTAAAGCATTCCATCCTTCTCTTTATGAATGTCACACTTTAAAGCTTCTAAAACATTCCATCCTTGCCTTTATAAATGTCATCCTTTCAAGCCACTAAAGCATTCCATCCTTGTCTTTATAAATGTCATCCTGTCAAGCTTCTAAAGCATTCCATCCTTGCCTTTATAAATGTCATACTTTCAATCTTTTAAAACATTCCACCCTTTTAAAAAAAGAAAATGTTATCCTCTAAAACTCCTAAAACTTTCTGTCCTTGTTTGAAGGATGTTATTCATTCTTTTACATTTTCTAAAACATTCCATCCTTTCCTTTGATGATTTTGACATCCTTTATAACTTGTAACATTTCACCTTTTCCTTTGAAGATGATGTCATCTTTTAAAGTTTCTAAAACATTCCATCCTTTCCTTTCAAGATTGTCACTTCCTTTATAGCTTGCAAAACATTCCATCCTTGCCTTTGAAATTATGCCATCCAACCTTTATCGCTCCAAAACATTCCACCTTTTCTTTTGAAGATTTCATTCTTAAAACCTACTAAAACATTCCACCTTTTCTTTTGAAGATTTCATCCTTAAAAGCTACTAAAACATTCCACCTTTTCTTTTGAAGATTTCATCCTTAAAACCTACTAAAACATTCCACCTTTTCTTTTGAAGATTTCATCCTTAAAAGCTACTAAAACATTCCACCTTTTCTTTTGAAGATTTCATCCTTAAAAGCTACTAAAACATTCCATCCTTGCAATTAAAGAAAATGTTATCCTCTAAAGCATCTAAAACTTTCTGTCCTTGTTTGAAGGACGTTATTCATTCTTTTACATTTTCTAAAACATTCCATCCTTACCTTTGATGATTGTGACATCCTTTATAACTTGTAACATTTTACCTTTTCCTTTGAAGATGATGTCATCTTTTAAAGTTTCTAAAACATTCCATCCTTACCTTTGATGATTGTGACATCCCTTATAACTTGTAACATTTTACCTTTTCCTTTGAAGATGATGTCATCTTTTAAAGTTTCTAAAACATTCCATCCTTACCTTTGATGATTGTGACATCCTTTTTTTGCTCCTTAACATTCCATCCTTGCCTCTGACAATAATGAAATCCTCTAAATTCTATAAACACACCATCATTTAGACTAACTTGTTTATACTGCCACCTACTGTCCTGACTGTGTTCATTCCCCGGTGAGCTCAGGCACAGATCAATGTTACTGATGAGGGAGCAGACCAGCAGGAGGGGCAATCATGCCGGGCAGAGTATGAAACGATTATGTGAAAACCGCCTTGCATCACTTTAAATCCGTAAATATCAAACCCATAAGCTATGGTGGTTCAAAGGGGTCAAAAGAAGTGATACCTGGTTCTCTTGTGCTGTAAACCAAACAGACGTCCTTAAGTTGTTGAATGACTTTTGTGATTCTCCTTCCATAAGTGATTATGTTAACACCTTTCATATAATTTTAAGCTCAAATTGAAATCAAAGAACAGAAAAAAGGACCTTTCTATAAGCCCCCCCCCCCCCCGAGATCAGCTACAGGCCTGAATATGAAAATATTATGGATTCTGTTTCTGGCTTCTTCTGACAAACGATGACAAAAGCAGCTCAGATCTCCGGCACAGAGACAGAAGAGCGCCTCAGACAACACCAGATAATCACTTTCTTGTCCTTTTGTCAAAGCCGATGGGCCTGTAAAAGCAGAATGAAGCTTTGATATGTCTCTTTATAAAGAACATGTCCAGATGAGCTGAATCATGTGAATAAAGATGCTGCTTTTATTTAAGGACATAAAACTGAAGTCTGGTGATGGTCTGGGCTTCATTAGAGGAGAGTGTTAGTATGAACTCTGACTGATGGATGGGGATACATGATTAAAGGGACGTCTACTAAGCCTGATACTAGAGGCTTCAGAAACTAAATGTGCTCTGAGGACATGAAGGAAGAAACACTGTGTGCTTTTAAACTCCTTCATCTGTGTCAACAGAAAAACACTGAAACGCACTGTTGTGGGCTTTAAGAGGACACCATGTCCCTCTATCAGCGCTAGGCTGAAGCCGCTAACTCAGACACCAACAATGTCCTTGACATGCAAACGTATTCTCAGCATTCCTCTGCAATTCATTTTTTAAAATTGTCCCAAAAACCAGAACCAGGTCTCCAAAAACCACCAAAATTTAGAGAGGGGTTTCTGTTTTTTTAGTGTTGTGTGAAGTTGTCGTGACTTCTGACAAAGGCAAGGGCGAAAGGTTCATTCACATCATGACATCATCTTTAACCCTTTAAAGCCTGAATACACAAATTATAGTCAGAAAATTCTCATTTTTTGGAACTGAAATGTTTATTTCACTTTCTTCTGAAATCCAAAAAAATCAAAATTTCCATAAAATTTAACATTTATATCTTTTGTATCTCATTTGATACATTAGGTGTTTTTGGTGACTGATAATCTACTTGAGGGCATTTTTATCGTTTATCAGATTGTATTCAGAACTTTTTTTTTAGTAATTTACTGATCCTATTGATTAGATAGAGGTATCATAAAAGTATGTATCAAATATGATACAACAGGCTTTAATGGGTTAAAGGCAAGGATGGAATATTAAGGAGATTTTAAAGGAAGACTTCATCTTTACCGGCAAGGATGGAATGTTTAAGAGACTTTAAAGGTGCAGTGTGTAAAATTGGGACTATCAACATCTAACAGTCAATTCTGGAGTGTGATGCTCATTTCTCTGTTGATAACTGTGGGAACCAGTGAAGTTTAAAAATCAATACATGCTTAACTGTTATTTGGTTCCTTCTATGGTGCCATAGAAACAGGCAAAATGCAAAAATCCAAGATAGCAGCGTCCTTGGAGGGGACCCTCCCTATGCATGAATAAAAGGCTTATTCAGAGTTAATTTAAAACATAAATTTAAAAAATGTGTTATCAGATGTCAACACTAATTTAGATCAATCTGCTTATAAATGTTATGTTTCATTTTAACCAAGCTTGTTTTGTTAAATGCTAATAGGCTAAATATTACACACTGCACCTTTAAAGCATGACTTCATCTTTACAGGCAAGGATGGAATGTTTAAGAGACTTTAAAGCATGACTTCATCTTTACAGGCAAGGACGGAATATTAAAGAGACTTTAAAGGATGACTTCATCTTTGAAGGCAAGGATGGAATGTTTAAGAGACTTTAAAGGATGACTTCATCTTTAAAGGCAAGGATGGAATGTTTAAGAGACTTTAAAGGATGACTTCATCTTTAAAGGCAAGGATGGAATGTTTAAGAGACTTTAAAGGATGACTTCATCTTTACAGGCAAGGACGGAATGTTTAAGAGACTTTAAAGGATGACTTCATCTTTAAAGGCAAGGATGGAATGTTTAAGAGACTTTAAAGCATGACTTCATCTTTACAGGCAAGGACGGAATGTTTAAGAGACTTTAAAGGATGACTTCATCTTTAAAGGCAAGGACGGAATGTTTAAGAGTTTTTAAAGGATGACTTCATCTTTACAGGCAAGGATGGAATATTTAAGAGACTTTAAAGGATGACTTCATCTTTACAGGCAAGGACGGAATGTTTAAGAGACTTTAAAGGATGACTTCATCTTTAAAGGCAAGGATGGAATGTTTAAGAGACTTTAAAGGATGACTTCATCTTTACAGGCAAGGACGGAATGTTTAAGAGACTTTAAAGGATGACTTCATCTTTACAGGCAAGGACGGAATGTTTAAGAGACTTTAAAGGATGACTTCATCTTTACAGGCAAGGATGGAACGTTTTATAAACTTTAAAGGATGACATCATCTTTAAAGTCAAGGATGGAATGTTTTATAAACTTTAAAGGATGACATCATCTTTAAAGGCAAGGATGGAATGTTTAAGAGACTTTAAAGGATGACTTCATCTTTAAAGGCAAGGATGGAATGTTTAAGAGACTTTAAAGGATGACTTCATCTTTAAAGGCAAGGATGGAATGTTTAAGAGACTTTAAAGGATGACTTCATCTTTACAGGCAAGGACGGAATGTTTAAGAGACTTTGAAGGATGACTTCATCTTTACAGGCAAGGACGGAATGTTTAAGAGACTTTAAAGGATGACATCATCTTTAAAGGATTACGTCATCTTAAAAGGCAGAGAATGGGATGTTGGTGAAGCTGGGGATGTTGGGGGTTCTTGTTCCATTCTTTCCAGATATTAGTCCATAGCTGGCTTCTTTTTAAAAGTGTGTGGAATCGTTGAGAAGCGAGGGTTTCTCTCAGTTCTCATCAATGTTATCAATGAATGATGGTCAACATAATAGAAATACTGTTGGCATCTCTGAGTTTAATAGTGATAGGGCGATGAAGTATGCTGTTTTTTGTATGACAGGCAAAAATGCACCCCCCAAAAAAACCCACCCAAATGAGCAGAAGGCCTAAATGTGCAAAACACTGGACCAGAGAGGTCATTGGTAAAACAAGCAGAATTAGCATCGAGAATAATGTTAGAAATTAACCTGATTACTCAGTGTCCTTCCACTAAAAGCATGTTTTTGTCACTGACAGGTCTGCATTATCATCATTATTGAATAAATGTGGCTTTTAACCCTCAGGCCTCCTTTAAAAAAATCACACTCTCCCTCTTAAAGCCTAAAAGTATTCAAAATAAATGAAAAAACTTTACTTAAAAATGTTTGCACCATATCTCCAGTCCTCATCATGTATAGCAGATGTGAATTATTTTTCATAATTTTAACCCTATAAATGAAAGTTTATTTTCATAATGCCACATTTTCTAACACATAAAATTATTCATTTTCTATTTGGAAAATGCAAAGCAGTTTTTTTTTTTTTTTTTGTACAGGGATTACCAGTCTTGGATATGTCAATGATTAGGAGCAACATTGGTTTTAACATACTATTAAGTTTTGTGTAATAACTAAAAATAAAAAAAAAATCTCACTCTCCTTCTTAAAGCCTTTTTAGGACATTGGATATATTTAGAAATATTAAAGATGTTTGTTTAATGTTTGGTCCTTTACTCCAGTCCTCTTCATGTATAGAAAATGTGATTTCATTTTCATAATTTTAATTTTTCACCAGACTCTGACATCCATAGAAAACACCCAAAGAAGTCTTAGTTGAATTTTTAATTCCACTGGCCTACAGTCACTGATATATCTGATCAGTTCAACCAAGGTCATTATCTCCCACAATGCCTCTCTGCAAACATTGAAAATGGCGAAATTTGGCAGCATTTTTGTTGGTGTGAAATTTTTTTTTTACCTCTGAATGACTGAATTAGAGGAATTAACAGGATTTCTTATTTCTGTACTGCAGTGGCAGTAGAATGAAAATCAGTGGTTTTAATGGTAGTCAATGAGGCCTAAGACCCCATTTATATGACATTTTGCTTCGTTTTCTGGTTTTGTTTCCAAAAAGTTCCACGTTCAGACGGCGACGTTTTCAAAATGATCTCCGTTCACACGGGACTGCGGGAAGCACCAAAAACGATGTAGTATACAAGCCAGGCCAGTAGATGGCGCTGTGATTTCTGTGCCTGCACCAGATTCTGACTCAACCCATACACCCTTTGATCGCCTACGGGCTGCCCTTAGACGGCGTATGGGTCGAGTCAGAATCTGATCCAAGTGATGGTGAGGTAAATCAACACTTTGTTGGAGAAATACAGTTAAATTCAAAAGAGTGTGGGGCGCAGGTGGCCGAGTGGTTAAGGTACGCAGACGGCCCGGGTTCAAATCCGGCCTGAGGCCCTTTACCGCATGTCTCTCCCCCGCTCTCTTCCCTTTTTCCAACTCTATCCACTATCCTCCTCTATCAAATAAAGGCACAAAAATGCCCAAAATAAACCTTTAAAACAAAAACAAACAAACAAACAAAAAAAATCAAAAGAGTGAGGAGCACGAACAGTACACTGGTATCGGCCATCTTTGTTTTGGGATACGTGCATGCGCTATAAGCCTAGTTGCACATGGATATTTCCTGCAGCCACAGTGCGCATGTTCGTTTTCAGGATGTGCCGTTTTCCCTGTTTACATGGAGACGGGGGCATTTTGAAAAACTTCCACTTTGGAGCGCATTTCCAAAAAGTTCCGTTTTCAGGCACCAAAACGCCGTTGCCGTGTAAACGGACAGCCAAAACGCAACAAAACTTTTGCGTTTTCACTCTAAAACTTTGTCGTATAAACGGCCCCTAAAAGGGCTTTAGGAGGGAGAGTGGGAGTTTTTGTCTACACAGTGGAAAATTCTGTCAACACAGTGTGGATGATGAAATGTCAAAAAATCATTAAAAAATGAACATCTTTGTCAAATGCCATCGTCTTAGCCTGATAACTGCCAAAGAGCAAAAATACAATCAGAGAGGCCTAAAAGGCTCCAGGAGGGCCTGAGGGTTAAAAACTATCTTACTCTGTCGGTGACAAACCAACAGCCTGTGAGACTGACTTCAGTCAGGCATGTTTCTGCACTGGCTGAAATTCTTTCGCTGCCTTCATGACCCTAGAACACGTAGATATAAAAACAGTGTAGCAGCCCTTTAAGCTGCTCTGCCTTGTTTTTTGTCTGTCGTAAATTCAGATTTATCGTGATCTTTTCCTCAGATTAGTCATGACACTTTTCCTGTCTTTGCATATTTCCACAGCTGCGGCTCACGCTGAGCTCCAGCTCGCCGTCACTGTCAGGTGATGTAACCTTTTCCCTCTCTTCCTCGTCTCTCAGCGCCATGGCGACCTACCCTCCCACCTGCTCCAACACCAACACGTCCCAGGGAATGAACATGGCCAACAGCATCGCCAACCTGCGGCTCAAAGCCAAGGAGTACAGCTTGAACCAGGTACCCACGGTCAACTGAGACCAGGAGCATCCGGGGAGGGGGGCGTCTCTGCCGGTGCACCCCCGCTGACTGACTCCATCCCTGGATCCTGACGCCTCCTCTCGTCCCTGGAGCCTCGATGGCGTTCCTACGCCTCTGTGCAGAAAGTTGGACAGCGAGTGATGGCGGGATGTTCCCTAAAACGCCGTTTTTCCTCCTGAGCGTCACTGAACTGTCGTTTGTACAAAAAGACACCCAGACTGGACGCTGTAGCTGAATATCTGCCTAGTTTTTTATTTTTTGTTGTGACTTTTCAAAATAATTCTGCTTTTCTCTGCGGAGGCTCATGTACGGACTACGTGGATTTCTCTTCTTTGTGTCTCTTGGATCAAAAACACCACTTTTGGAATTTAAAACATTTTTCCAATTTTTTTAACCCACAAGGACTTCCTCCAACATTTATGCAGTTTTTTTTTTTTTTTTATAATTTTGTTTTTTTTTCCACATTTCTGTCCATGTTATACCACTGATGAGCAAACATTTTCAACTCATTTTGATTTTCATGTAATAGTCCAATATAAAGGAGCGGCTGATGTATTTCTGAATCCAAATCCAGTAGATTCTCTTCATTTCTTATATCCTTTATTTGTAACAGAATAAAAACCTGTATATGAATAAAAATGCATTTCAAGCAGCAAAGTGTCGATTCAACAGATTTTACAAAGAGAAGAAGGCGTTATGTTTGGATGATTCTGAGACAAACAGGAGATTATGAGCAAATTCACTTTTTTTTACAAAAGCTTAAAGTTGTATTTTGTTTACATGGTAAAGGTGATGAAATCAAATCAACAATATTCTAAATGTGCAATCAATAAGTGAACTTACTGCTCCATATTCTCCATAAAAGCATGTTACTATATCTTTTCCCACTCCATCCAAGCAAACAAGGCCACAACAGCCTGGCTCCTCCCTCTAATGCTGGTCACCAGCCTGGCTCCTCCCCCTGATGCTGGTCACCAGCCTGGCTCCTCCCTCTAATGCTGGTCACCAGCCTGGCTCCTCCCCCTGATGCTGGTCACCAGCCTGGCTCCTCCCTCTAATGCTGGTCACCAGCCTGGCTCCTCCCACTGATGCTGGTCACCAGCCTGGCTCCTCCCTCTAATGCTGGTCACCAGCCTGGCTCCTCCCACTGATGCTGGTCACCAGCCTGGCTCCTCCCTCTAATGCTGGTCACCAGCCTGGCTCCTCCCACTGATGCTGGTCACCAGCCTGGCTCCTCCCTCTAATGCTGGTCACCAGCCTGGCTCCTCCCTCTAATGCTGGTCACCAGCCTGGCTCCTCCCCCTGATGCTGGTCACCAGCCTGGCTCCTCCCTCTAATGCTGGTCACCAGCCTGGCTCCTCCCACTGATGCTGGTCACCACCCTGGCTCCTCCCCCTGATGCTGGTCACCAGCCTGGCTCCTTCCTCTAATGCTGGTCACCAGCCTGGCTCCTCCCCCTGATGCTGGTCACCAGCCTGGCTCCTCCCTCTAATGCTGGTCACCAGCCTGGCTCCTCCCACTGATGCTGGTCACCAGCCTGGCTCCTCCCTCTAATGCTGGTCACCAGCCTGGCTCCTCCCACTGATGCTGGTCACCAGCCTGGCTCCTCCCTCTAATGCTGGTCACCAGCCTGGCTCCTCCCTCTAATGCTGGTCACCAGCCTGGCTCCTCCCCCTGATGCTGGTCACCAGCCTGGCTCCTCCCTCTAATGCTGGTCACCAGCCTGGCTCCTCCCCCTCATGCTGGTTACCAGCATTAGCCTCCAGTCAGCCAGTCTGGTTGTGTTGTGTGTTCAGTGGGGTTAAGGTCAGGACTGCTGGCAGGACGTCCCATCCTCTCCACTCCCAGACTCTGGAGGTGGTCTCTGATAAATCCGATCTTTTAAAGGAATGATCATTTTTGCGACTTCAGATAAAGGTTCGTTTTTAAAAAACAAGTCTGTGGTAGTTTTTGGTATATTGTTGATTCTTAACTGTAACTGATGACAGTTTTTAAGGAAAGAAAATCTGTTTGATCCTTAATTTTTATCAGGAGGTCAGAAGAGGAAAATTCATGTGAAAATGTCCCGTCAAACTGGAAACAGCACCACTCTGGTTTTATAGATTAAGACACATAATTTTACTGGAAGTCCACAAGATTGATGCATTAAACTGTAAAATAAACAAAATTTCAGTTCTTTGTTTTTAAATTGTACAAATATCTGCAGCACAAACTGAGTCCAGGGTGGAATAATCGTTCAGTAACTGTAATCGAGGGAAAAAGTTCAATTAATCGTGATTATGATTTTTTTGTCATAATTGCCCAGCCCTATATAATGAAATAGAGGATTAAAACACAAGATTAAGACATAAAAGTCAAAATAATTAGATAGTAAGCTTAAACTTGTGAGATTAAAGTCAAAATTCTGAGAAAATAAATTGTGATTATGACATAATGGTCATAATTCTGAGATAAAAAGTCAAAATAATGAGATAAAAAAGTCGTAACTGTAAAATTAGAAGAGATTAAGATCAGGGCTGTCAAAACTGACGCGTCAATGCGGATTAATCCATCATCATGATTAATCTGATAAAAATTTTAACGCAATTAACCCAGCTACAGCGCAGAATGACTTAAAATCCCTGAAACATCTCTGGCAACGCATTTTGAGCAGTTTGTCCAAGTAGGGTTACCGCCGCGCATGCGCCAACGGGCCGTTGATCCGGTAGTGACCAACCAACTCGATATGGAAGACGCTAAAAAGCACGCTGGCCCTCTGGATGGGAAATCTGAGTACAAAAAAGCAAGACGGAACAAAAATTTGGCCCAGCTGAATTTATAATTGAATAGCCCTGGCATATATTTCCTTCTTTCTTGGGTCTGTTTGCTTATGAAAAATGAAACGTGATTAATTTAGATTAAAAATGAATGATATTTAATCATGATTAATCAAAATGAATCCACAGCAACCCTGTGATTAATCTGATTAAAAATTGTAATCATTTGACAGCACTAATTAAGATATAAAATCCATGATTACGCAGAGATTGTAAGAAAACCAAACTGTAGATATTCCAAATAATGAGCTTGTAAGTCACAGTTACAAGATAAAATATAAATGTCAAAATATGAGATAAACGTTGCAATTACAAGACATTACAAGGGTTTAAAAACAACAAGATTTTGGTTTTAATCAGAATTGAGTTAGAAAGACGAAATAACGAGACACTAACACTTCAAAGAAATTTGAGATAAAAATTCTACAAGAGATAAAAACTCAAAAGATCAAAAGATGATAAAAATCAAAATTATGACATAGAAGTTCAAAATGATGACAGAAAGACATAATTATGACAAAAATTTGATTTTTAAGACTCTAAGTTGCTTATTTGATTAAAAAGGTCATAATGATAAAATTTGAGGTAAAGTGAATATTAGACATAAAGTCATAGTAATGAGGAAAAAATTCAAAATCAAAACGTGAAACGTCAGAATTATGAGGAAAAAAATGTTGAGGTAAAAAGTTGATTATTAGTTAAAAAGTCATTAGTATGAGATGGAATTTAAAATTTCGAGGTAAAAAGTTGATTATTAGCAGAGAGTCTGAAAACCAACACATCCGATACCTACTGGAGTTTCAGCACAGATATGGAAACTTCATTTTGGTTCTCTTTATCCAATGAAAGGCAGGAAATACCTCATGGAATTGGAGTACTTTATGTTCATAGTTACGCCATTTTTTTAATATCCCTGTCAGGAAGGAGGGGCGGTGGGACACAGATGCAGACAAAAGTGATCCAAAAAGGATATCCACCACTAAAATCACAAACAACAACAGAGAGCAGGGAAAGAAAACAAAAACTAGATGCTGTTGGGGTGTAACGGTACAGAAACGTACCTCAGCATTAAAGTCACGGTTCGGTATGTTTTCGGTACGGTAGCTAAAGCGAATAAATAACTTTTTTGTAATTAAGTTGTATTAAAATAAATAGGCTGAATAAATTACATTTAAATGATGAATTATGCTGCAACCTTCCTCCAAAAGGTCTTCAGTCAATAAAAATATTAATAAATATCTTTTTTTAATAGTTTTTTTGAATTGATATATTTATACCCACTCTTTAAACACTAAAATTTCCCAGCTAACTTGAACACGTCATCATACAACTGTGCGTTAGCTTGTTAAGTATGCTAATTAGCATCTATTCTGCTGATTTCAGCACAGACTTCAGCTCTGGACTTCTTTTTTAACCAATGGGACCTTCTACAAAGTCTGGGAGAACTTTTCTCAGCCCATCATGGAGGATAAAGAGGTTAGAGCTGTGAGATCTGAGGATAACTTTACCTATGAAGCAGCCGTAGACATGAAGGAGTCGCCTCTCCCCCTCCTCCGAGGCTGATAGTTGAAGGTACGCGTTTAGAACTAACCTGATCCACAAAACCAGTGCACCATTATAAAACGATGTTAAAGAATAGGAGATTCATAACCAGCTGGTGAGACTTTGTTGTTCCTCCTTGTTACAGTGATGTTCTTATTTGAGTGGTGCTTTTTAAAATGCTCTGATTGGTCTGCTGGATGACGTGCTGTCAGCGACACAGCTGCTGAATAATGTCAGCGCTACTGTTGTTGTCTTTGTCCTCTGTTGTGTTTTACTGGGAAACAAAGAGTTCCTAAACAGGACACTGTTATCTGGGAATATTCAGGCCGGTGCTGTCGTTGCTGTGGTTGCCAGGACAGCGTGACAGTAAGTTGTTTTCTGGTTTTCTGTCTGTGTACGAGCTTCGTTCACATGTATCTGTTTGGTACACGTCTGTACCGAACCGAGGAGAGGGACCTGGATGCAGCCGAGGACCTCAACCCCATACTGGAAGTCGGAGAATGGCCGCCATATTTCGTCTTCGTCTTCTCCGGAAGCCGCTTGAACTGAACGTCTTCTTCGTAGTTTCCTCCGTATAGGCAGGTCCGCCACTTAAGGAAATACAAGTAGACGAAAAATACGTGAGTTTTCAGACTAACAAGCACGATGATTATATAACATCCAAATTCAAGTATCACTGAGCACAGATATAATATGCCTGTGCGTGTTTTTGTCTGCTCCACAGGATTTCTATCATTACCACACGCTGAATTATAATAATGAAACAAGAAAGGACAACAGTCACATCCTCCTCCACCAGCTCCACAGGCTCCGTCTGCAAACGTGCATGCAGCAACGTCGGACTGATTTAACTCCTATAATAATGGTCATATAACAGACTTTATTGAGATTTATCATCATTGAACTCCTATGTTAACAATAGTTCTAAAAAATGTATTTAATGAACTTTATTTAGGTTAAGCATGAATTACGCCAGACTCCATCTACGGTTTACTGTAAGATCTCATAAAAACTACAGAGCTCACCAGCTGCTCTCATATCAGGCTGTCATTCTTTCTGTGACGAGGTTAATAAAGAGAACACTGTTCCCTGTAAATCATTAATTTAAGAGGCTGCTCACAGATGTGCAGAAAATGAATCTTACGAAAACATTTCTTCTATCTAAAATAAGATCCTCCGTTTATGAGACCATATCTTCAGTTTGTGCAGCGTTCTCATCGCTTAATCTGCAGGCCGACTTCATCCCTTACAAAGACACCTCCATCAGCCTCTCAGCGCTGTCACCACGGAGACCGACGCGCTTTCACTAATCTATGGTGTCGAAGTCAGGGATAGACCGCTGGCTGCAACATTTTAAAAGATTAAAGCAGTGCTACTCAACCAAAGAGCCAAACTGTTGAAAAACACATTTGCCAGAGCCTCAATCTAAGTGGTGAAAAGTGGCAATCAAAATAAGTTAAAGATGGTGCAGCGACGATCTGTTCCTGTCAATTAACAAACAAACTCAAAACTCAAAATCAAACCAACCACTGTTGCCTGGGGCTAGTAGATCTTACGCAGGACCAAAAATTTCAATGTCCGTGCAAAAAATATAACTTTGAGGCCTTTTATTTACAAAGGTTTCTCACAAACAGCCGGCGTTCTCCAGGTGTCTCTGACTCATGCCCTCCTGGTAAAAAACCATTCACCTTCCCTGGTGCCCACCCATCCTATCAAACCTGCCCATAATATTGAAGTCACCTTGTGCCAAACTACCAAATATGTCAAAGCAACAAGCCCCAATCAATAATGAAATACTCTATACGCTAACATTAGCTGTATCAAAATTAATCCTTAAATTCTCCCCAAACAAATAATAAATAAATGTAAAATTATCAAACTAACGAAATAATGTGAATAGCTCCAACAGGTGGCAAAAATGGTCAACAAGCGGCAAACACTGGGAGAAAAGTGGCAAAAATAGGCGGGAAGTGACCAAAACATGAGTTAAAGGTGGCAAAAATGGTCCAAAAGTAGCAAAAGCATGGCAAAAATGAGTGAGAAGTGACTAAAATGGCCAAAAATCAGAAAAACAGGGTGGGAAAAATGGGCAAAAAGTGGCATTCAATTGCAAAAGGCAGCTTAAGTGGGCAAGAAGTGGCAAAAAAGGGGGAAAAATTGCAACAAGCAGGATAAAAGTGTCAAAAATTGGTAAAAAGTAACAAAAAGAAGTGGCAAAAATGGGTGAGAACTGCCAAAACATGATTACAGGTGGCAAAAATGTGGCAAAAAATATGTGGAAGGTGACTGAAATGAGCACAAATCAGCAAAAAGGTGAGAAAATGGGCAAAAGAGGCATTTAATTGCGAAAAGCGGGACAAAAAATTTGCAAAAAGTTGCACAAAAAGGGGCAAAAATGGGCTAAAAGCAGCAAAATTGGAATAAAAGTATAAAAAAAATGGCAGATAAGGGCAATGGAAATATACAGACAAAAATTTAGGTTGACAATTAAGTTTGACAATAAAGCCTACTGTATAAGTGTGGGAAACAAACTGATTAATGCTATTTGCAATGTGTAATTTAATTTAAATTTTCCATTTTAAGGTTTTCTGGGGGAGTAATGTTTCAAATTATGGCACAAAAGAGCCACATGTTGAGTATCCTTGGATTAAAGTGTAAGTGAACCCCCAGCTCAGAGCTAACTCCGCCCACCTCCATAATTCAAAAAATGCCCAGAAAGTGAGCAGGTTGATTCTGAGAGGAGGGAGGGGAAAAGGACGGGGTTTTCCAGTTAAGGCTGGAGTGACAGTGATGTCCTCTTGTCAGAGAGAGACACAAGCTGGGTTTCCATTACACTTGGAAATGTGGAAAATCTAAATAGCGCAATAAAAAACTGGTAATGGAAACGGCTGAATTAAAAAAACCTCTAAAATATCGCTAAAAAGTTTTTACGCTCTCTGAGGAGGTTTTCCAGGCGTTTCGATATAGAAATATATCGCAGAAGTGTAATGGGAACACTTTTCTGCATTTACAAGTCACGGGACGTGATGTACGGTGTCACATGACCAGTCACTCCGAGACGACATGGCGTGGTACGTGTGAGCAGAAGAGAAGACGAGACTTTTCTTAACATCATACTTCTACCCTTATACGTGGCTTTTGCTGTACGTACGGACTTTACCTCTGAACTATCATCCGTTGCCTTCATCTTTAGTTCAGCATTATCAAGGCAACCGCCGTAGATGTAACCAAAACCGTACCAACACGCAACAGGTTCTGAGCGTAAAGCTTCCCTGTAGCGGATTCATGTGAGATGAGATTTTACGAGAATTGCAAGGCCTATGCCCAAAACTCCCTTCAATGGAAACGCATTCAAAGCACAATTGTACTTAATCGAAATTTAAGAAATATCGCTTTTATTTTGCGAAAAACAGTAAGGGAAACCCGGCTACAGACAGAGTCCCACAGCACTGCTGCCTCATGGCAATCTTTTAAAGTGGAGGAGTTTTCCCCTCCAGAGTCCCCTGAATCAGGCTATAGTGTGGTAGCAGACCGTGGTGGTTCTGAGCATTACCTGTTTGGGTCATTTGCTCCGGCAGCGGTGTTACTATAGCCGGAGCTCTCAGAGTCGAAGCAGTGCAGGAGAGGATGGGAGTGGGCTCTGAATGGTAAAGTCAGCTAGAGGCGGTAACGCTCTACCTTTAATGTAAAGTTTGTTATGTCACCTTAGTATGACGGAGAATTAGGGCCACACCACGAGAAAAAAAATGAAAGAATTTAATTTTTTTTGACATTACGAGAATAAAGTCGTAATATTACAAGAAAAAAAGTTGTATTATTACGAGAATAAAGTCATAATATTTCAAGAAAAAAATTGTATTATTACGAGAATAAAGTCAAAACATTTCGAGAAAAACTCGGAATATTACAAAAATAAAGTCGTAATATTACAAGAAAAAAAGTTGTAATATTACGAGAATAAAGTCATAATATTTCAAGAAAAAAATTGTATTATTACGAGAATAAAGTCAAAACATTTCGAGAAAAACTCGGAATATTACAAAAATAAAGTCGGAATATTACAAGAAAAACACGGAATATTACAAGAATGTCATAATATTACAAGAAAACTCGGAATATTACGAGATAAAACTTGGAATATTACAAGAATAAAGTCAAAATATTACGAGAAAAACTAAGAATATTATGAGAATAAAGTCATAATATGAGAAAAAATTATAATATTACAAGAAAAAAGCTTGGAGTATTACAAGAATAAATACGTAATATTACAAGAAAAACACGGAATATTATGAGAATGTCATAATATTACAAGAAAACTTGGAATATTACCAGATATAACTTGGAATATTACGAGAATAAAGTCATAATATTACGAGAAAAAACTTGTAATAGTATGGGAATAAAGTCGTAATATTACGTGAAAAAAGCTTGGAATATTACGAGAATAAAGTCGTAATATTACGTGAAAAAAACTTGGAATATTACGAGAATAAAATATTTCAAGAAAGACAGTCTGCCAGGGCGCCGGCTCCTTTAAAATGAGTAATGGTGAGCATCTTTTGAAGCTATACTTTAGAATCAGTTTCACAAATAAGGAAATACTTCATCTTTTGGCACATCAGCATCAAATTATCATCAGAATCAGGACAATACTCCGTCGTAGAGCCGCGTTGCGCAGCAGACTGCCTTTCTTGTAATATTTTATTTCCCTTATATTACGACTTTTTTTCTCTTACTAGCACGACTTTGTTGCTGCCAAGCAGCTGACAACAGGCTGAAACAACTAGGGAGACTGAGAACACTCAAAATAAAATTCAAAGGCCACTAGCTCAGTTAAAAAAGGAAAGCAAAAATGGCTGAATTAAATTCCTCAGCACGGACACACACTGGTCTTCAAGTGACTGATGAACTAAGGATTCTAGCAGAAAGGTTAAGATAGGTTTATGCAAACTCTTAACGAGAACACGCACCCAAAAAAGCCCAGAGAGATGTTCTCAGTATCTCTGGGCTTTTGAGGTCTTTCTCATTTAATGTTTTGGCCTCCTTCCTTCCTTCGTTCACGTCGTTTCCTCGCGTCTTGGCTCCACTCAGCGAGGAACTGAAAGATGCGAGGAAGAGACAGGAGGAGGAGGAGGAGGCACGACTTAGAGGATGAGAAATTCACTCCACAGCATCAGTCTGAGCGACGTCAGCTACTGATGATCAGCTGATTCACCCTCAGCCCAAACATTAGCAGACCCCATTTAAAATCCTTTCAAAAACCATTATGCATAAAAATGGTTTAACAACGTAGCCATAAGTTTGTCCGGGATTTGTCCGATTCTTTCTACAGTCAGTGATTATTCCTCAGTCTTTCCTTTGTGCTCTAACAGGCATTTTTGTTTTTCAAAGTAAAAGCCCTGTTTGACATTGCTGTGCAGATACCCCCATTGTTTGTTCAGAAAGCTTTTATTTTATTCTTCTCAGTTGAAGAAAGGCAGGGCCGTGACAGCAGCAAGTTGGCTAGGACAGCCCTGAGAGCACGAATCACGCTGCAGTCGCTAGCAGCAAACACACACCCGGTCTGAACCAGTGTGAGCAGAGAGGCTGTTTCTGTTACGCATGCATAGATGGAAATACTTATCAGATCATGCTATTAAATGCACAAACTACAGGCTTTGCACAGACATTTATTTCTGATTGGCCTTTAAGATATTCATGTTTGCTCCAAATCTCCCAGTGCTCATTCAGGAACTAGGCACAGATAAAATCCTGTATTTTCAGACTATTTCTGAGGCAAATTCAGAGGTTAACAGGCTTTTTAACTGTCATAAAATAATAGCAGGATAGCTGAACTGCAGTCAGACGTTTTAAAGAAATAAGGATGTTTATAGTTTGGAGAGCTAAATGATGTTGGCCCCTGCGCTGGCCCCATAAAACAGAGATTTATGACTCCAGCGCAGATTCTCCTCGAGCTGTTCTGCTTTGTGTGTTTTCTTTCTTTCTTGTTTTTTTCTTGCTGATTACCCCGAGCTGAAATTTCCATCTTTAAAAAAAAAAACTTTATTTATGAGCAGGGAAATCCTCCCCTTAATATGGAGGGCCCCGGGGCCTCATTTAACTCTGCGGCTGTCACACAAGGTGTTTCTTCTTCTTGGCCCCTCGTAACCTTCGCCGTCAACAAACACATGTCGACACTCGTCCTCCAATGGCGCTCACGGGCCGTAAAAGCGGGGTCGGATGGAACCGATGTGGAAGGAGGGCTGGTAAATTCTAGAAAGTGGTCAAGAGGTACTTAGACCCCAGAATGAGACTCCTGGATTCATTTTAAATGAGATTATTAGATCAGTGGTTCTCCACCTTGGGGTCAGGACCTCCATTGGGGTTGCGAGACACTGAGAGGGGCTCCCCAGATGCCCCCCAAAAACTTTTAGATTACACTGTTGCCACTTTACACCAATTTTGTCAGTTTCTTTTTTTACTCCTTTTCATCAATTTTTTCAACCAATTTTAACAAATTTTTGCCATTTAGCACCTGTTTTTGTCAGTTTTAAACTCTTTCCACCAGTTTTTTCTGTCTGTTTTTGCCACTTCTAACCCATTTCTTGCCACTTAAGATGAATGTTGACTCTGTCGACCCATTATTGCCACTATTAACCCCATTTTACACCCAGTGTTTTTTTCATTTTTGACCAAAAATGGAAAAAAAAGAAAAAAAGAGCCGTTATCAAAATGATGGAATTGAAAAAACAAACAAACAGAAAAAACTGGAACCCGTTTTTTAAAATGTTACTCGTTTTTTAGTTTTTGTGACCAAAATGAAAAAAAAAAGTCAAAATAGCCTCTTTTTCCATTTTTTTCATTTTTGGGCAAGAACAGACAGAATAACAGATTTTTTTTCTAATCAAAAACTGAAAACGAGCTCGTTGTTTTGTTTCTTCCATACTTGGTCAAAAACGGCTCATTTTTTCATTTTCAGTCAAAAACAAAAAATGGAAAAATGAGAGTTTCTCCCGTTTTTTTCAGTCTGGTTTCAGCCAGGAAACGGATCTGCCAGGAGGTGCGCTGACCATCCATCTGCTTTGCAAGGTCACAGAATTTAAGTTTTTGACAAAAATAAAACCTCTATTGTCAAAGTGTAAATACATTTCTACAAATTAATGTCAAATAAAAATCTGTAATGTAAAATTAGTGACTGCATAAATATTTAAAGTTTCTGGTCTAATTCAACAGCTGGTGCTCGTAGTCTCACAGTGAAATGGGATCAGCTGATTTCAGTGTCTCAGTGATGTAGAGCTCTTTGATAAACGGCTCAAGCTCTGTCAGGTATTCAGGGATCAGGTGTTATCTCTTGGACCGAGGTCTGGGCTTTACTCAGCCACTCCAGATCATTCCTGGTGTCTTTAAACCGTTTCTGTGTAGCTTTCTCTGGATGCTTCGGCTCACTAGTTTTATAAATTGATGTAAATCAAACATGCGATTACGTGAATAATTTTTCACAGTCTGATTAAATGTATTCTGATCAGAGTTAAACTTCTCTGTTCTAAAAATGTGATCTGATTCAGAAGCGTGTGCTCATGTGTCAGATATTTAATCTGAATTAAAAAGTAAAGTAAAGTAAAAACTGCTCTGACATGCAGCATCGTCCTGCCGGTCAAATCCACTGAAAATGAGCTGCAGAAGAAGAAGTTCTTCTTCGTCTTTGTTGTAAATAAACCTCCAGCACGCGCTCCTTTTTTAAACTCCAACTCACATGAAATACTGGATTGTTCTACTATTTAGTGTCTTTTATGACCCGATCAACAGTTTGGCGCTTTTTTAAAATTCGGAGTAAAAAAGCGTCTCAGCAACAGATCGGTTTTAGAGACGATCAGATCGAGGGTTTTCACAGACTCTGATCCCAACCACTATCAGCAGAAACCAGCCCTCTCCACCAGAATGAAACCTCTTTCTGAATGAGCCGGATCTGAGGATTTTATTCTGAATGAAGGGTTTATATGAAGCATTCTAATTCAGATCAGGCATTTATTCTGATCATGTAAACACAGATACTGTCCTGATAAAACAACACATCTTTCTCTAGCCGTAGTTCTCCTCAAGGTTATAATAGTATTAGATTTTCATTTTTATTTGGTTTCCACTTTCTGTGTTCAGTTTCAGTTTAGTTTTAATCGATTTTTACTGCTGGTTTGTTAGTTTAGTGCAGTTTCTATTTTACTAAAATGCTTCGTTTTAGTTTTTATTAGTTTTTATTAGTTTTAGTTTAGTTTCAGGTTCATGTCAGGGCTGAGGGAACATCATACAGTTATTAAAAACATGTAAACAGGACAGTCTTCACTTGTCATTTTATTTATTTAAAGATGTTTGAATATAGCTCTAGACATAAATCTACCACTGTGTGAAGTCTTTACCAGTCGACACAAGCAGTTTAACAATCCTCAGACGTGGTCAGTACGGTTGTCAGAGACGAAAACTAAGAATATTCTGTCTCTAGTTTTTATTTTACTCATTTTTGTAAGCGCACTCCACATTTTTAGTTAGTTTCATTTTTGGGGGAAAGTTTCATTTTATTTCATTTCAGTTAACTAAAATGATTTTTAACTTTTAGTTTTGTGTTTATTCCACAGCATGATGCTGCCGAGAAGCATCCCCACAGCACGATGCTGCCGAGAAGCATCCCCACAGAACGATGCTGCTGAGAAGCATCCCCACAGCACGATGCTGCCGAGAAGCATCCCCACAGAACAATGCTGCTGAGAAGCATCCCCACAGCATGATGCTGCTGAGAACAGTATTGCCAACTTGGCGACTTCGTAGCTATATTTAGCAAGTTTTCAGACCCCTCTAGCGTCACTTTTTCAAAAAAGTGCCTAGAGACAGATCTGGCGACTTTTTCTGGTGTTTCTGGAGACTCTGACGTGAAAGGTCACACGTTGCTCCTCTCAGTGAGCAGTGGGTGCTGCCGTGAATGTGGGCCCCTCCTCGTCCCAAAGCACTCACAGGCAGCCCAGTCCTCCACAGCAGTCCCTCTCAGCTGCAGTCGGAGCAGAAGATGCTCACTCCTCCAGGCCAAGAGTGCAAATTAACCGTGCTGTGAAGGCATCTTGACAGTTTTTTCTATTGTCTCTTTTTGGTCCATTTAGATTTTTAAATGAAGAATGTATAAAAAAAAAAAAAAAAAACATAAATGTTATGGTTCAAAATGTTCATGTTTCACTGGGATTTGTTGGAGGCTTTTAAGTGGATCATAAGGTTTAAAACTAAACCAAAGAAAGAAAACTAAACTTCTAAGAAAAATAGAACAAAAAATAGAATAATAAGCTAAAAATAACAAAGCAACTCTGCCAGAGTATCTCTAGAGTCATTTTTGCCGGTCCCAAAGCCAGATAAAGGAGGAGGGTTGGAATTGTGATGTTATAAAAACAAGAATCGACAGAAGCAAGTTCTGCACCTATTAAGGGCCTTTTTACTCACTTTTTGTCTCTCTAATGTGGTTTTTCCTCTCCTACAGCATCCATTACAGTTAAATGCATACAGACAATTATGCAAATTAGGCGATGACATCATTTAGTGACTTCGGGTGACTTTTAGGACAGCCAACAGCTACTTTCCTTACTGAGGAGTTGGCAAGCCTGGCTGAGAAGCATCCCCACAGCATGATGCTGCCACCAGCGTGCTCCACAGTGGGGACGGTGTGTTTGTGTTGATGAACAAAAAGCTCCATTTTGGTCTCACCAGACAAACTCACTTCTCCCTCTTGTCCATGGCGTCTCCTACGTGCCTTTAAGCTGGATCTCTGTTGGATTGGGTCAACACTTTTAGGGGGTGATTATTTATGCAGTCACCTTCTTACATGACAGATTTTCTTTAATTGTCATTACTTTATAGAAATCTATTTTCACTTTGACATTAAAGAGGTTTTGGTGTATTTTTTGTGAAAAAGCCAAATTCTATTGATCGTGATTGATTCATAAAATCAATAAAAGGTAAAACATCTAAGGGGTGAATACTTTACAGGCACTGTTCATTAGCTGGTCAGCTACTAGTGGTGTGAGATCGATACCAGATGAGTACTATAAAACACGTCTCCCCACCGCTTCTCCACCGAGCGCCTCCCTGCCTCTCTCTCTTCCAGACTGTTTTGGTTTTACCGCCGGTCCGTGTCACATGGCTTTAAGGACCAATCGGACATGTCCATCCTGCCGAACCATGTGACTTTGAGGACCAATCATTGATGAGTAACAGATTTCAGCAACTCTTCTCATTCAAATACGAATTTATTTTATAGTCTGTGATGTGAACCTGGCTGTCTTTCTCACTCAGTGTGGTCCCTAAGTAAATTTCAAAATTGTAAGAAAACATAAAAAATACTGAGACCACATGCCAACACCATAAAATCTATAAAGACCAAATAGTAGAAACATAAGATAAATGTTTCCATGAAAATCTTTGATGACTTGTATTTCTTACATTTTTGTTTCAAATGGCTAACCCTTCTCTCTGAATTTAAAAAAGAAAAATTGGTTATGCTGTGGATATTTTAATTCTATATACAAGTTTGTGCTATGATTATAGTTTTATTTTTTACCTGCTTAAACATTGTAATTTCATTCAATTTTCCCCCTAAATGTGTTTCTGAATGACCTGCATACGCCTTTTTAACTGCCTGAAATGTATAACTTTGAAAGTTTGCGAGCCCAATATTAAAGTATCGGTATCGTATCAAATTGAAAAACATTGGTATTGCCCATCTCTCTCAGGTACATGTTTTTAAAGACTTGTCAATGAAGTATTCGCTTCACTAAAATATATTTCTGTCTTTCAGTCCGTCAGTGATGCTAACCCTGATATCCTGGTGTTTTTGACGTTATTTTAGGAGATTTTATCCCTAAAACGTTCTGTCGTTCCTTCACTGTTCCTCGTTTCCTGATTGTATTCAGCATCTGTCTCCGGTTACTCTGCTCTCCTCTTGCTTTAATTTCAGTTAAAACAAACTGAGGAGTTTACAGCAGAATAAGAAGCCTTTTTATTTTAGTGTCTGGAGTTTCTTTGAATTTTCAGGTTTTACCTTTAAGAAGAGAAATTTCTGGAGTTTGACTGCTTTATATTGTGCTTTTATTCATAGCTGGTAATTCCCCCATTCTAATGAACTAAAGGATTTCATGGACTCCTACTTCCTGTGGAAGTCTCGGGTCGTGAGTGGAGCAGAGCGGTGATGAAGAGGAGCGTTCATTGATGTGATTTAAGGGCTTTTCCCGACCTCTCCGCCACATTAAAAAAGGGATATTTCTGTTTTCTTTGCAGCCGTTTTATTCTCTGCGCCGGCTTGTTTTTCCTCCTCGCTGATCCCTGACTGTGGTATGTCCAGCGTCAGACCCCCCCCACCCAACCCCCGCTCCCCTGCCAGGCGCCCGGTCTCACCTTTCACGGCGAGGACCGGGGCTGACCTGAAGTGATTCCAGATGTGGAGATCTTTTTGACCTCCTCCCGCTCCTCCCCCGCCCCCGGGCTCTGACCGGCCACTCCATCAGGCCTGACAGCGTCCCCTCGGACAGCGTCTCTCCACGCCTCAGCACATGACACGCAGAGCTGCCCCCCCCCCCCCACGCCCCACCACCTCCTCCGCCCTCACCCACCCACCCCCGTCCTCAGCGGCACATCTGGAGCTCATTACAGAGGAGACAGTGAGAGCGAGGAGGGGCGGGGAGTCTGCATGCTGAGAGCGGGAAAGAGTTTCTTAACCCTTCTCTCTAAAACATCCACCTCTCTCTCCTCTTTTATCTCTGGGCCCTGTTTTTCTCCTCTTTCTCCCCTTCTCCTTCTGCACGGGTCGCTCCGGCGCTGCAGAGGTTCAAACGGGGCCTAATTTAAACGTTAAGGTCTGACTTATGTGGAGTTTATGTTCTGGAAAGGCCAAATCCACATCAGGGACTCAGGCCTAGATCTGACTAGCTTGATTCCAAAGTCCTGTTTCACTTGGTCAGTGTGAATGCTGGCGAGCTGGACTCAGGAACCATGGACCCGGCAAGGTCCAGTGGACCCGGCATGGTCCAGTGGACTCAGGGAGGACTCAGGCAAACCGTGCTCGAGTACGGGGTACTCATTCATGGGCAGAGTTATGAAGTCAACTCCAAACGTCTCCTTTCTCTTTAAAAACCATCAATCTGGTCAGAATGGGCACATTTCATCCTCGGTAGGAGTGGAAAAGGAGCTGAGGCGCCTGAAATAATAATTATCTGTTGTAGCAGGATCGACTCTACACAGGGAGTTCCTCACTGGCAAATCCATCTTTAAAGCTCCCGTCTGAACCGTTTGGGCCCAGTTAGAAAGTGACAGGACCAATCAGCAACGAGGGGCAGTACTTTTGGACGCGGCGGAGTCGTGACGTAAGCAAGCAGCAACAAGAGGCCGGTGCAGTTATGGTGGAAGAGATTAGCGTGGATGCTGCTAAAGCGCCACTTTTATCAGAACGTGACGACATTTCCTTGTTAAAAGAATATAGTTTATTGATTTCAAGGAAATTTAAAGGACTCTGGTTGGATGGGGGAATTTTCTGTTATTTCCATAGAATTGTGTGTGTGTGTGTGTGTGCGTGTGTGGGGGGGGGGGGTGTAAGTGTTCAGAAATTTGATACAAATTTTAGGAGTTTTAGGAGTTTCGTCTCTGTCAAACCAGGAACCAAAGCCGTAGCATCAACCCCTTCCCCAGAAATCAGCCAGCTGTCTCAGGGACCCAGAAATCTCTCCCGTCTGTGACGATGTGAAACTTCAGCCCAAACTATCTTCAGCAAATCAGCACTGACTGCAGTTCCTACAGAAATGACATCCTCTAGTTCAGCCGGTCTAAACCAGTCCTCCTTAAGAGAAATAACCACCCAAAGTTTTTTTTTAAATTGTCATTTATTTCATGAATGTTAGTTAATCAGTATTCATGGCAACCATTACATCATGAGGACAGAAGAACACTCTTAAATAGAAAAACGTAGACAGAACAAGCACGTTCAACAAACACGTTCACTGCAGAAGAATCTGCCGACATATTTGACTCCGTTTTCCCGAGATAGCACGGAAGTTCTGAAATCCTCGTTATGTTGGGTAAACCAGAGTTATTTACCAACATTTAGAGAAATAGCTAGAAATCTTCAGTAAAATATTGAATGTTACTCTGAATCACAGGAAAAACGAACAAAAAAAATGAGTTTTTGTCACTTTTTCCCCCCGGCACACATTTGTGACCCACTTTTGGGTCCTGACCCACCAGTTGAGAACCACTGCTCTAAATTAAGTTAAACTTAGTTCATTTTGAAATAGAGGAAATAACTGTGGGTTTTTTTCTCCTTCTTGTTGAGAATGAAACACCAAAACAGCTGATCCTAAAGGCGTTTCCTATGAAGGTCTCCAAATGTGCTGGTGAGCTGCATGAAATGTGATTGGATGATGGTGTTAGAAGGCGTGGCTTAGGCCAACTGGTAGATCATTGGACCAATCAGAGAACCGGTTAAAGGTCAGTGAGCCACAGGTGGCTGCAGGGTGACAAACACCTCATTAAAAAGCTTTCCTCTGATTGGTTAAAGGGTTAAAGCGTCATGTCTGTGTTTAATCATGGTCAGCTCTGACACTGCAGTCCGAGAGAGTTTACATGTGTTTATTTCACCGCTCCGTTTAAACGGACTGACATGAATCTGCTCCATCCGCTCGCCGTGCCACATGATCACAAATACTTTATTAATGAGCGGTTTTTGGAGCCGAGAGCAGAAAGCCTCCCTCTCCCTCTGTCTGAGGCTGAGTGAAATACTGCACAGCTGTTAACAGTGTGTGGTTTGGGTGAACAACCAGAAGAATTTCCCGAGATGTGGAGTTTCCACGCAAAGCCGAGTTGACGGAGAGGTTGCACTGTTTGTGTGATTAAGTCACTATTATTACACGCTCTTCAGAAACACGCACGCTCGCCGTAACGCCCTCCGCAGGGCTGCAGAGGAAACACAATCAGCTTCAAGCTGCCGTCTCAAGGTTAATGCCGATCGCCATGTGCGCCGCTCTCATCGCACCGTGGCGTTCCTCTCTGAGGATGAGGGAGTTAAAAATGGAGCGGCTGTTTTTACACGGACGTAGACGTGATCGGGGAAGAATACACATTTATTTAAAGACATTGAAGAGTCACTGAAGTCTCTGAGACCGCCAAAACTTTAACCTCCTGAGAGCTGAGCTTTAGTCAGAATCTACAGGAAGTAGTTTAGACCAAAAATAAGGTCCCCAGATCTCCTGAAGGTCCTGTTCCTGCAGAACATCCAGACCTGGATCAGTTCTAGAGCAGATGCTGAGGGAGGAAGGGGGGACTCGTTTTGATGACGGACCAAAAGGACTGGGTCGAGCGTCGACATTTACGCTGACGGGTGGAATTAGAGAAACTTCCAATCAAACCGAGTTTGACAAATTTCAATAAAGATGCCTAAAGCAATCCTCTACCCACAAGCATTTACAGCTCTTCCAACGCCAGATAAATATATAAAATCCCTATGGCAAGTCCTGGGTCTACCACGGGGTCTCCTTCCAGTTGAACGCACCCAGAAGACCTCCACAGGGAGGCTGATCAGATGCCTGAACCACCTCAGCTGGTTTCCCTGGAGACAGAGCAGCACCAGTTCTACTCCCTCCAGATGACCGAGCTCCTCTAAGGCTGATCTCATAATCCCTCCTGAGGATCTCGTTTGGACCGCCTGTAGCGTGAGCCCATCCTTTCATTACCTTGAGGGTTAGAACGAAGACCGACAGGTAAATCCAGAGCTTTGCCTTCCAGCTCAGCTCCCTCTTCACCACAACGGTCCGGTACAATGCTGCTGCACCGATCCACCTGTGGATCTCACGGTCCATCCTGGCCTCACTCGTGAACGAGACCCCGAGATACTTGAACTCCTTCACTCTGGACAAAGAAACCCTCTCCACCTGGAGGGAGCAACCTGCAGAGAGAACAGCGGGTTTCTAAAAAACCTCAGAAAACAAATTCCCCCTACAATTCAATTCAATTATAAATCACAAATGCATTTTATGTAAACTGCTGTAAAATATTCAAGCAAATTTACAAAAATGTCTGAGCCCCCCAAAATTTCTCACTGAATTTTCAAAATCTGACAAACGCATTGTCTCAAATTTCAATGAAAATGTCAGAAAAGTTTCAAAGAAAATTTCCAGACAAAGTTCAAATTCCCTACAAATTACAAAAAACTTTCCAGGAAAATTCCTTAAAGTATTCAGGAAAATTACTCATTTTTAAAAAGATTTATAAATTAATTCCTCAATACTGGAAATTAAAATATTGCAAATTCCATTAAACATCTAAACAGTCGCTGAAGTTTTTTTTAAAGATGGCAGAAAATATCAAAAAACTCCAAGCCCCTAAATTTACCAATAATAAAACAAAAATCCCAAATTTCGCATAGAATAGAGAATATACTATAATTTTAAAGAAATTACCAAAAAAACTTTAAATCAAATCCTCTTAGAAAAATTACAAGTGCATATCCCAAAATTCCACATAAACTCCTGAAATTTGTATCAAATTTCCAAAAATTTACACTCTCCCCAAAATTCAATGGAAATAACAGAAACTTACCCCATCCAACCAGAGTCCTTTATATTTCCATGAAATTAAAAAATAATTTAAATGACCCCTGCCCGCCCGCCCCACACCAACAAATCCCAAAAATGTAGAAATGATTTCCCAGATTTACAGGAAAAGTCCTAATCATTTCAAAGCAGATCACCCCAAATCTCCAGTTGCAATTCCCCAAAATTGCAAATGAATTTGACAAAAATCCACGTAAATTCCTGATTACTTTCAAGCAAATTGCAAAATCCCCAAACCTGACATGCCAGATGGATTTGTTTCACACATCCATCTGGAAAACCTTCCGTAGGCGTTTGGGAAAGGGAAGAGGATTTGAAGAAAATCTTGGAGGATGATTGGATGAATGTTCTGTCTGTCACATCTTTACGGGCCAATCAGAGCAACAAAACACGCCCCAAACCAAGGTGTGCCCCTACCTAGGAGTAAACTCCATAGAGAACTGCATAACGGTAACCATGGCGACTGTAGACATGTCAGTACATGACTTTTGTGGTTTTTTTAAAGGAAACAACTCACTGCTGTTCTTTGTTCTTCTTTTAACCAAGAAATGTCATCAAGTTCTGATAAAACTGGCGCTTCAGCAGCATCCACGCTGATGTCTACTGCCATAACTGCACCGGCCTCTTGTTGCTGCTTGTTTACGTCACGACTTCGCTGCCTCTGAAAGTACCGCCCCTCGTTGCTGAGTGGTCCTGTCATTTTCTAACCAGGCCCATTTATGCTCAACATTAAATACGCATCCAGATACGGATGGAGCCTTCTGTCCGCGTTCATTTCCTCCGTATTTCTGCACGTTTCTATAAAGCTTATGGATACGGGCCAAACGGAGCAGTACCACCGGAAACCGTGGGGGCAGTGTTGCTGTCACTACCCGATACGTAGCTCTCATGAGACACGAGGAAGAAATAAAAATGGCGGAACTTTTTGAGGAAAAGTTGTGAGTTGGTTAGAAACGCTGCCTCCATTTTTGTCTTTTATGCAGAGGTACGTTACCAGTACCTCCTCCACAGTTGCCATGTTTGGTTTTGAGTTTGTTGTTGTCATAAACTTTTGACTCTGCCCCCCCCCAGTGGATGTATTGGTTAACATCCACGCCAACGTAAAGGACGCATGGAAGTATGTGAGCAGTGACGGTAACATGGTTTGAAAAGGTCGTATACATTTTCGTATGTAAAGGGAGTATAAATGGGCCTTAACCGGGCCCAAACGGTTCAGACGGGCGCTTTGAGAGATGGATTCACCAGTGAGAAACAAGGAAATGGGCGTATCCATCTTCTTTGCAAAGTTAAAAAAAAAAAAAAACACATTTCCAAAAATGTACAAATGCACCCTCTTAGATACCGCTAAAATGATCCAGAATCTTCACAAACGTCCTCGGCTGTCTGGATGATGTAGTCTACTCGTCAGCGGCAGTGTAGCCTTCTGTCAAATGGCGTGTTGCTCTGGCACATATTCCCTCAGAGTATTACGTAATTATTTTTAGAGATGGATTTGAATTATATTCCACGCCACAGAGGCGTGAAGCATCCGTGTGGCGTTACAGGACAGGTTTAAAGAATCACCAGTGGTTTGGTCAGCAGCTTCTGACTGTCTGACGGCACAGAGGTCGTTTTTCCTCCACCCAGCCTCTCTGTTCTTTAACGCTTCATTTCCTTAAAATAAATTCATGCCGATTCTTTTGGACTGCACGGCTGGAAAGCCTGGCATCGCTCTCCAAAAACGTCTTCAAGGGTCTCTGGACTGTGTGCAGAACGTTATCAGGTTATGTCAGGTTCATCCCACACAGAGAAAGCTTGGAAGATTTTTAAATAAAGGTTGAGAGGAGGCTGACGGGCCACCGTAGCGCCGTCACCACACCGTGGCGTTCAAGCCATCTGATGTTGAAATAATGGAGCTACAAAATAAATGAGACGGTGGCAAACAGACTCATGAATGTGGATAGAGACGTTCTCTGCATCTGGATTGCATTTTTATCATGCAAATGAAGAATTTTCAGTTCAGTTAGCAGGAGAGCGCTGAAAGATGACGACAAACTGTGTCAGGGTCAAAACAGCTCACATTAAAAATCTCTTGGCTGTAAAAAACACTGACCAAACCTGCAGCGCAGATGTCACATTCACTTTGAGATAAATAAACTTTGTGTTGTTTCCTCCAGAGAAAAAATAAAGAAAAATGTGATGAAGTCAAAAATATTCTGAAAGAGAAAGACAACTTTAAAGATAAAAGTCCGAACGTAACATTTCATAAATACAGTGCCAAAAAAATCTTTGGATGTTTTAACCAAAAAAAAAAAAAAAAATCACAAAAAAAAACTTTTTAATGTCAAAGTGAAAACAGATCTCTACAAAGTAATGTCAGTTAAATTAAAGTATGTAATATAAAATCAGTGAGTGCATAAATATCCTCCTTCTAGTCTTTAGTAGAGTCTCCTCTGTCTGCAGTCTCAGCTCTGAGTCTGTGTGGATAGGTCTCAGTCAGCTCTGAGACTGATGCTGCTGAGAAGCATCCCCACAGCACGATGCTGCCACCAGCGTGCTCCACAGTGGGGATGGTGTGTTTGTGGTGCTGTTAGTGTCTGGCGTCTTGTCTGATGGTCTCAAAGCTCCATTCTGGTCTCATCAGACCAAAGACCTTTCTTCCTCTTGACCATGGAGTCTCCCACAGTCCTTCTGGTGAACTCTAGTCCAGATTGAATCTGAGTTTTCTTCAACAGTGTCTTTCTCTTTGCCACTCTCCCATAAAGCTCTGACTGGTGAAGAACCCGGCCAACAGTTGTTGTCTGCAGAGTCTCTCCATCTCAGCTGAAGCTTGTAGTCAGAGTAGTCACTTTACTTTTTTATTTCATGGACATTACTTTGTAGAAATCTGTTTTCAGGATTTTTGTGTTTTCTTTTTTGCCAAATAATCCAAATTTTATTGACAATGACTGATTTATAAAAACAATAAAAGGGTAAAACATACCAGGGGTTGAATAATCTTTATAGGAACTGTTTGACTTTGCTTTTATATTTTATCTTTTCTCCTCTGGCACTAATGGGCTTCCATAGCTCCGGTATATGGTCTTTAAGGCGGTATATTTTAAGGAGGAATGGCTTGGTTGTGAATCGATGTTGGTGTTTTTACTGCTTCTTCTTTTCTGCTGTCTGATTTAAAGGACGGCACATTTCAGATTCAGAGTACAGGATTATACTCTCAATGTCACACATTGTTTTTTTCCCATGGTGCACGGCGACAAAGATAGTCCCTCTGTTTTCTAACGTAATGACGGAGCGACAGACGCTCCTGGTCCGTCGGCCTCCCGTGAACGCTCCGTCCTTCATGAATTATTGTTTAGATTCTGTCGGCTCCTCTGAGGTCAAAAACAACAACAATCATTATGGCGAGTGGCGTGACGGGAGCTGGTCGCCATCGTCAGCGTGTAATCATCGAGCTCTTATTCCTGGTGGGGCAAAGACTATTTAAAGACGCCGTCTTTACAGGAAGTTCAGCCCCCAGCAGGAGAACACGTGGACCATGGACCCGGGGAACATGTCAGCGATCTCAGGAGGAGTTTGGATGTTTTCTGACCACGGGGACAAGACGTCACTCCTGCTTCCTCTGAAAACTGGCTCATGATGGACTGACAGAGGAGAAAATCCTCTAATGATGGTGGTATCACGTTTAAATCAGAGCCTGTGTGACCACCGTTGTTTAAACCGCCTACTGTCCAGGTTTTATGATGATCCAGGCGTTTAAAGGCAGAGAGGGGATTTTCAGAGTGGCAGAAGCGTCACCTTCATCAGCCCAGACTCTGACTAAAGGAGAAACATCATTAAAAAAGGTCCAGCAGAGGAGAATGGTGGTCTCAGAGCATGCTCAGTGTGCTTCTGTCTGCAGGGATGATCAGCTGTCTCTTTACTCCCTCTGCTGGTCGATCAGAGAGCTGCAGCCTGCACTTCATCAGTACCAATACTGATCAATGATTCCTGCAGAGATGATGGGAAATTAATCAATTTATTACTCATCATCAAACTCAGGGTCGGCTTTGTATGGAGGCCCATTTGTGACATAAACAATGACTCCAAGAGTTAAAAAAGCTCATAATAAATCAGGATTACTAGAGAAAAAAGTCAGAACTTTATGTTTTTTCCTTAATTTAACTAATTTTAACTTTTCTCTTTATATTTGGCTTTTTTCCCTCTCCATGTTGAGTTTTTGTTTTGGATTGTTAACTCCTGATTTTAATTTTTATCCTCATAAATTTGTCTTTTTCCCCAAATTTTCCATTTCTTATTAGTTAATTTCATATTTTTCCCCTTTTTCCTTTATTTAATAAATAACTTTGGCCTTTCTTGTGAGTTTAACTTTCCTTTGTGGTAAACAGACTGAAAATGACTCATGTAAATGGTAGTGAAAAATACGGACAACAACAACAATAATAATAAAATAACAATACAAACTCATAACATTAATAATATGGTTATAGCAACAACAATAATATCCCTATTAATATTATAATAATATGACACCTGTGATGATAAAATAATACCAATAAAATAATAATAACCATAATAATAATAATAAAAACAATAATATTAATATTAGTTATATCCACATTTATTATTATTATTATTATTATTATTATTAAAATGATGTTAAATTATTCTGTGTGTGAATTGCATTAAGGCATATTTATTTACATTTTCATTTATTTGTTTGATCTAGAATAATGTTCCTTGACTTTATAAAATAGAGCTTCTTTTCTTTATCTAAAAGTCAGAGAAACCTCTGGGCTATGCCTCAATGACTTCCTCAAATATTTATTTATTTTTTTATATTTTTTTTTATTATTTGTATTTTGCTGTACATTGAATAATTTTTTCACAGTATCATATAAAAAATGCTTCCTACTGAAGGCAGAAAAAAAAACAAAATTTATTCACCCATATTAGTGAATAAAGTTTATTAATTTAACGATGAAGTGCTGGGATGAAGGGCCAGAATAATAATCCAGCCTCGGGCGCTGGAATGGCTGGAGCTGGTCCTGGATCCAAGGATCAGGATCATAAGGGAACATGGTCTGGCTTGGCTGTTAGAGTTGTATTAGCTCAGGTTAGATAAAATCATGATACAACACTCTCAGACTGGTGTGTTTTAGTAAACTTGCATTTTTCAGGTTGAGCTCTTTTCTTTCCCGTCCGGCCTGAACAGGACTGCCCTCTGCAGCAGGACATCCTGGTTTTTCTGGTCCTACAGGCATCAGCACCCATGAAACAGTCCAGCAGTATGGGCCTGCTCAGTTTCAAACCATGAAGGGCCTGATTGTGAGGCCTGTTTGAATGATCCGTGGTTCTCTGCATGGAGGAAAGTCTTAAAGAAGTCCTGAGATGGATTTCAGGGTGCTGCCATCCGTCCAGACCGGGTTTGGTTCTGTTTGAAGTTGAAATGAAACGTCATTGATGCGTGAACAAAAGAAGGTCAGGAGGTTTTCGCACCCATATTACAGGAGGTAGTGTGACTGCAGAATGCACAAAAAACATGAGATAATGATCAGAGAGGACTATAAATATAAAATTATAAAGGCATGCTAATGATGGATTCTTCTAACCCTTCTCTGACCAACACGTCTGTCCTCGTTCAGTCGTGTTTCCTTCCGTTCTGTCCTCGTTCGGTCGTGTTTCTCCGTTCTGTCCTCGTTCGGTCGTGTTTCTCCGTTCTGTCCTCGTTCGGTCGTGTTTCTCCGTTCTGTCCTCGTTCAGTTGCATTTCTCTGTTCTGTCCTCGTTCAGTTGTGTTTCTCTGTCCGTCCTCATTCAGTCGCGTTTCTCCATTCTGTCCTCGTTCAGTCGCGTTTCTCTGTTCTGTCCTCGTTCAGTCGTGTTTCTCCGTTCTGTCCCTGTTCAGTCGTGTTTCTCCGTTCTGTCCTCGTTCGGTCGTGTTTCTCCGTTCTGTCCTCGTTCAGTTGCATTTCTCTGTTCTGTCCTCGTTCAGTCGTGTTTCTCTGTCCGTCCTCATTCAGTCGCGTTTCTCCGTTCTGTCCTCGTTCAGTCACGTTTCTCCATTCTGTCCCTGTTCAGTCGTGTTTCTCCGTTCTGTCCTCGTCCAGTTGTGTTTCCTTCCGTTCTGTCCTCGTTCGGTCATGTTTCTCCGTTCTGTCCTCGTTCGGTCATGGTTCTCCGTTCTGTCCTCATTCAGTCGTGTTTCTCTCCGTTCTGTCCTCGTTCAGTTGTGTTTCTCTGTCCCTCCTCGTTCAGTTTTGTTTCCTTCCGTCCTGTCCTTGTTCAGTCGTGTTTCTCCATTCTGTCCTCGTTCAGTCGTGTTTCTCTCTGTTCTGTCCTCGTTCAGTCGTGTTTCTCCGTTCTGTCCTCATTCAGTCATGTTTCTCTCCTTCCTCGTCCAGTCGTGTTTCTCCATTCTGTCCTCGTTCAGTTGTGTTTCTCTGTCTGTGCTTGTTCAGTTGTGTTTCTCCATTCTGTCCTTGTTCAGATGTGTTTCTCTGTCTGTCCTCGTCCAGTTGCGTTTCCTTCCGTTCTGTCCTCGTTCGGTCGTGTTTCTCCATTCTGTCCTCGTTCAGTCGTGTTTCTCCGTTCTGTCCTCGTTCAGTCGTGTTTCTCTCTGTTCTGTCCTCCTTCAGTCGTGTTTCTCCGTTCTGTCCTCATTCAGTCATGTTTCTCTCCGTCCTCGTCCAGTCGTGTTTCTCCATTCTGTCCTCGTTCAGTCGTGTTTCTCTGTCCGTACTCGTCCAGTCGTGTTTCTCCATTCTGTCCTCGTTCAGTTGTGTTTCTCTGTCTGTGCTCGTTCAGTCGTGTTTCTCCGTTCTGTCCTCGTTCGGTCGTGTTTCTCTGTTCTGTCCTCGTTCGGTCATGATTCTCCGTTCTGTCCTCGTTCAGTCGTGTTTCTCTCCGTTCTGTCCTCTTTCAGTCGTGTTTCTCCGTTCTGTCCTCATTCAGTGGTGTTTCTCTCCGTTCTGTCCTCGTTCAGTCGTGTTTCTCTGTCCGTCCTCGTTCAGTTGTGTTTCTCTGTCCCTCCTCGTTCAGTCGTGTTTCCTTCCGTACTGTCCTTGTTCAGTCGTGTTTCTCTCCGTTCTGTCCTCGTTCAGTCGTGTTTGTCCAGTCTGTCCTTGTTCAGTCGTGTTTCTCCGTTCTGTCCTCGTTCGGTCGTGTTTCTCCATTCTGTCCTTGTTCAGTCGTGTTACTCTCTGTTCTGTCCTCGTTCAGTCGTGTTTCTCCATTCTGTCCTCGTTCAGTTGTGTTTCTCCGTTCTGTCCTCGTTCAGTCGTGTTTCTCCATTCTGTCCTCGTTCAGTTGTGTTTCTCTGTCTGTCCTCGTCCAGTTGTGTTTCCTTCTGTTCTGTCCTCGTTCGGTCGTGTTTCTCCGTTCTGTCCTCGTCTGGTCATGTTTCTCCGTTCTGATCTCGTTCAGTCGTGTTTCTCTCCGTTCTGTCCTCTTTCAGTCGTGTTTCTCTGTTCTGTCCTCATTCAGTCGTCATTCTCCATTCTGTCCTTGTTCAGTCGTGTTTCTCCATTCTGTCCTCGTTCAGTTGTGTTTCTCTGTCTGTCCTCGTCCAGTTGTGTTTCCTTCCGTTCTGTCCTCGTTCGGTCGTGTTTCTCCGTTCTGTCCTCGTTCGGTCATGTTTCTCCGTTCTGTCCTCGTTCAGTCGTGTTTCTCTGTCTGTCCTCGTCCAGTTGTGTTTCCTTCCGTTCTGTCCTCGTTCGGTCGTGTTTCTCCGTTCTGATCTCGTTCAGTCGTGTTTCTCCGTTCTGTCCTCGTTCAGTCGTGTTTCTCTCTGTTCTGTCCTCGTTCAGTCGTGTTTCTCCGTTCTGTCCTCGTTCAGTTGAGTTTCCTTCCGTCCTGTCCTTGTTCGGTCGTGTTTCTCCATTCTGTCCTTGTTCAGTCGTGTTTCTCCATTCTGTCCTCGTTCAGTCGTGTTTCTCTCTGTTCTGTCCTCGTTCAGTCGTGTTTCTCCGTTCTGTCCTCGTTCAGTTGAGTTTCCTTCCGTCCTGTCCTTGTTCGGTCGTGTTTCTCCATTCTGTCCTTGTTCAGTCGTGTTTCTCCATTCTGTCCTCGTTCAGTCGTGTTTCTCTCTGTTCTGTCCTCGTTCAGTCGTGTTTCTCCGTTCTGTCCTCATTCAGTCGTGTTTCTCTCCATTCTGTCCTCGTTCAGTTGTGTTTCTCTGTCCCTCCTCGTTCAGTCGTGTTTCTCCGTTCTGTCCTCATTCAGTCGTGTTTCTCTCCGTTCTGTCCTTGTTCAGTCGTGTTTCTCTGTTCTGTCCTCATTCAGTCGTGTTTCTCTGTCCATCCTCGTTCAGTCGTGTTTCTCTGTTCTGTCCTCATTCAGTCATGTTTCTCTGTCCATCCTCGTTCAGTCGTGTTTCTCTGTTCTGTCCTCATTCAGTCGTGTTTCTCTGTTCTGTCCTCGTTCAGTCGTGTTTCTCTGTTCTGTCCTCATTCAGTCGTGTTTCTCTGTCCATCCTCGTTCAGTCGTGTTTCTCTGTTCTGTCCTCGTTCAGTCGTGTTTCTCCGTTCTGTCCTCATTCAGTCGTGTTTCTCTCTGTTCTGTCCTCATTCAGTCGTGTTTCTCCGTTCTGTCCTCATTCAGTCGTGTTTCTCCGTTCTGTCCTCATTCAGTCGTGTTTCTCTGTCCATCCTCGTTCAGTCGTGTTTCTCCGTTCTGTCCTCATTCAGTCGTGTTTCTCTGTCCCTCCTCGTTTAGTCGTGTTTCTCTGTTCTGTCCTCGTTCAGTCGTTTTTCTCCGTTCTGCTCTTATTCAGTCGTGTTTCTCTATGTTTGGACCGCAGCAGAAGACGGCTCGCTCTTCTGTAGTTGTTGTTTGTCTAATGGGCTCCATCCTACCCGCTCTGGCACAATTATTATGAGAAACTGGATACGGTGCTCGGATCAAACCAGACCACAGCGGGCACACAACATGGCCGAGCATGCGAGTGTGAACCAGAGCAAGAGAAGTGTGTGTAAGGCGGTGTTGGTGCGGCGTTTCATCAGCGCTAAAGTCCAGGCTTTGACGAATGTTTGTCTTTCTCCTTTGAAGCCAGTTTGAGTTTTTGCTAATAGTTTTGCCTCTGCGTGTTTTCAGACTGGTATAAACGGGGCCGAGCGCTGAAATGAATATCACTGTCACATCTCATGCCAGAGCAAATTCTCTGTCCAAAATGAGCAATTTGGAGCCAACGCCTGCCGTGGAAAATCTGCCTCCAATTTTCCTCCGATGGTGGCTCTGCATTCTCTCGCCCGACTCTCTCTCTCCTTGAGTCCAAGCTGACGGAGGCGGCCTGCAGCGAGCCGGCCCCAACGTTTATTTTTGTCTCAATTATCCATTTAGTGTAAGTGGCGGGCGCCTGATGGGCTCCACGCCGAGAGGAAATGTTTGCGCTGTCCTCGTTTAACAATGACTGTTAAACTAATATCTGATTAGTCAGAGAGTCAGCGCCGGCTCTGAGCGCTCCCATGCTTTGTTTTTCTAGTTCCAGTAATCACCTCCGATCTACTAAACAACCTTCTCCAGACTCATGAGGGTCGCTTCAGCTTCAGGAGAGACTTTTGGGAACCAAACCTATTTATTTTTTCTTACAGTTTCCTCCGTGTGCCGCCGCTGGGTCCTCTCTCAGACATGGAGGCAAAAACGTTCACCGTTGGCATTAGCACGCCATTTATTCTGACAACAGAGGCATTTTAGAGGGACTAATAATAGGACAGGCACATGTCCTGGTTTAGCTTCCAGGGCCTGTGATCAGGTTCTGGATCCTTGACAGAGATCTATAAACCAATGCCGTCCTGATTTAGCAGTTAAGGTACTAAAACAATTCAGCATCCCTGCAACACTCTGGGATTGGCCGGATAGTGTTTAATATGTATTTAACCGGGTTAGTCCTGAGAGATCAGACGTCTCTGTCAAAGTCTCTGGGGCTTTATTAAGCCTTTATTCAGAGGATGGCCGTGGATAGAGCTGGAAACAGGGATGAGAGAGAAGGGGAGACACATGCAGGAAAGGAGCCCCAGGCCAGACCTGAACCCAGGCCACCTACGTATATGGGGTACACCATTAGACCAGGGCTTCTCAACCTTTTCAGCCCGTTACCCCCAAAATGAAGGTGTCAGTGAGCAGGGACCCCCAGGGCCCATCCAAATTGGGGCCAGCAAAACCATGGTCCATTGTAAAATGAAGCTGTGGTATTTATATTTAACCTGAATAATAACTACTCTAATCAAAGACATGCATTTGGATTCACTTGTATAGGAAGCAGCCTTCTTAAAGATGTAAATCCTTTTGTTAAAAACAGAATAAAAATATGTTAAAAATTGCTAAAATGGGTTAATAATGGCAAAACTAGATTTTAAAAGTGGCAGAAATGGGTTGGAAATGCCAAGAAAATAGATGAAAGTGGCAAAAAATAACCAAAAAATGGACAAAATATGTTAAAGTGGCAAAATGGGCATATTAAGTGGTAAAAGGGGATTTAAAAGTGGCAAAAAAGGTGGAATTTGGTGGAATGGGATGAAAATTAATAGAAACTGGCAAAAAAAGGGTTAGCTGAGGCAGACGTAGTCAGAAACCGGTAAAATGGGCATGTCAGATTGTGAAATGTGGTTTAAAAATTGTAAAAGGGGTTAATAGTGGCAGTAATGTTTCAACAGAGACAGCAATAGGCAGAGAGTGGCAAAAATTGGTTTAGAAGTGGCAAAAATAGGCAGAAAAAAGTGGTGGAAAGGGTTTAAAATGGGCATAAAATGGGATTTACATTGCAAAAATGTGTTTAAACTGGCAAAAATGGTGGAAGAGGTGATAAAAATGGGTTAAAGTTGGGCAAAATTGGTGTAAAGTGGCAACAGTGCCATTCGAAAATATTCTTAGTGTCTCATGACCCCAATAGGGTCATAAACGACACATCATTAATCAGTCTCAATCACAGAAACACCAGAAATCTCTCACTGATGTTGACTGTCCTTTATTGGCAACTTCCAAGAAAATTGGTGGAACTGGTGAGGACCGAGGGTTTCCTTCTATCGCCCACTACTCTGCAAGAAATGTAGTGGAAAAGCCACCAACGTTACAGTTTCATGAACATTCCATCTTCTGCCTTTGATGATGTCATCCTTTAAATCTTTCATTTGCTAAAGAAAGATCCTTGCCCTTGAAGATGATGTCATCCTTTAAAGCTTCTAAAACATTCCATTCTTGCCTTTGAAGATGATGTCATCCTTTAAAGACTAGGAAAAATTCCACCCTTGCCTTGGAAGATGATGTCATCCTTTAAAGCACATAAAACTTTCCATCCTTGCCTTTGAAGATAATCCTTTAAAGTCTTTGATTGGCTCTAGAAAGATGATGTCATCCTTTAAAGATTATGAAACATTCCATCCTTGCCTTTGAAGACAATCCTTTTAAGTCTTTGATTGATTCTAGAAAGATGATGTCATTTTTTATAAAACATTCCATCCTTGCCTTTGCATGCAGGCCGGTCTAGACCCCCAGTTGTCATGTCATTTCCTTGTTTATGGCCAATGAAAGACAGAACTGTGTCTGTGGCTGGAGGCAGGCCTGGAGCATACAGATGAGCAGGAGGAAGGTCATTTATAAACATCAGAGTTCTGAGTGAGTCCTAAATGTGGAACCACCTTCAGCCATTCATCCTCCTGTGTCCGCTTCTTTCCATCAAATCTGAGTTAACAAACTCGGCCATGTGCAGGTTTGAACTGGAAATCCCCACACTCTCTACATGAGGACAACAACATCACCCCCCCCTTCTTAAACTGACCATAAACTCAGAGAGCTGTCCTTCATGTGATCCAGACCGCCATCACGCTCTGTTGAACAAGCTCTGATGATTCCAGAGAGCAGCATGAAGAAATGAACAGCGGTCTGCCAGGCGTCCGAAAAACATCTGATTCTGTTTTTTAAAGGATTTGATTGATCTGATCGGCTGTAAGGATGAGTTTCTATGACGGAGAGCTGCAGAGGATGAAGAGGAGGGGGCTGAAACGCTGCCATGACGACAGGGTATTAAACATCAAAAATTAGTGTAGAAAACCTAGTCTCTGGGTTTATCAGGGTCCAGTCTCTGGGTTTATCAGGGTCCAGTCTCTGGGTTTATCAGGGTCCAGTCTCTGGGTTTATCAGGGTCCAGTCTCTGGGTTTGTCAGGGTCCAGTCTCTGGGTTTATCAGGGTCCAGTCTCTGGGTTTATCAGGGTCCAGTCTCTGGGTTTGTCAGGGTCCAGTTTCTGGGTTTATCAGGGTCCAGTCTCTGGGTTTATCAGGGTCCAGTCTCTGGGTTTGTCAGGGTCCAGTCTCTGGGTTCATCAGGGTCCAGTCTCTGGGTTTATCAGGGTCCAGTCTCTGGGTTTATCAGGGTCCAGTCTCTGGGTTCATCAGGGTCCAGTCTCTGGGTTTATCAGGGTCCAGTCTCTGGGTTTATCAGGGTCCAGTCTCTGGGTTCAGCAGGGTCCAGTCTCTGGGTTTATCAGGGTCCAGTCTCTGGGTTTATCAGGGTCCAGTCTCTGGGTTTATCAGGGTCCAGTCTCTGGGTTTATCAGGGTCCAGTCTCTGGGTTTATCAGGGTCCAGTCTCTGGGTTTATCAGGGTCCAGTCTCTGGGTTTATAAGGGTCCAGTCTCTGGGTTTATCAGGGTCCAGTCTCTGGGTTTATCAGTGTCCAGTCTCTGGGTTCATCAGGGTCCAGTTTCTGGGTTTATCAGGGTCCAGTCTCTGGGTTTATCAGGGTCCAGTCTCTGGGTTCATCAGGGTCCAGTCTCTGGGTTTATCAGGGTCCAGTCTCTGGGTTTATCAGGGTCCAGTCTCTGGGTTCATCAGGGTCCAGTCTCTGGGTTTATCAGGGCCCATAATCTTTCCTGTGTTCCAGGATTTAGGAGCGGTTGCTTTAGTGAGTCGATATTTTTCTTACTGTGGTTGATTAAATTCCACGTTTCTTAAACATCAGCAGAAGTGGAGAAACTCAGAAATGGAGAGCAGAGCCAGGTAGATGTCTTCTGGTTCTTCTGCTCTCCAGGTTCCCTCCCTCTCTGATCCTCCATCAGTACCTGATGAGTCTCACCTGTTCTCATTCTTGACTCTCCCTCCTCTCTACCACGCTTCCATCCATGTTCCTCCTCTCATTCTTGTTTCTGTGTGAACATGAACAGTAGCTGATCAACACTTTTCTGCAGAATCTGATCCAGCTGGAGGGCTGCACCTCCCGGTTCTCCTAATGAAGGTGGAGATCGTTCTGAGGAGTCGTGTTTCAGTGATTTGTTTGATCATTTGAGTCATTAGTCAGAGACTTTTCTTTTGAAGGGGAGCTTTGTACTCTCTCCAGTTTCCTGTCATCGTCTTCATGGCCATGAGGAGCAGTGACGTAGTCTCTCCATCCCTCAGCGGTGAGTGACTCCACAAACAGAATGTGTTGAATAAGCCCAGCGTCTTTGCTAAATTAGCTGGATTTGAGTGAAAAAAAGACACTTGCATGACTTTACAGTGTGCTTTCAGCCAAGTCTAACACATGTTAGTAATGATGGAGGCACCTGCAGGCCTGCTGGGCGGAGGCCCTGATGGGTTCGAGTGCCAGGCTGGTCCAGCGATGAACGTTTTGATCACTCCATCAGCTCTGCAGCAGGAATGAGCTCATATTAACCGTCAGCTGAAACGTCCTGCCTGCAGCCGGCACGTCACACACAATCATGACAAATTCAAACAAACATGGCAGAGAGAGCCGCGTTTCCTCCACCACAGAGTCGGCCCTGCAGAGATCTGTAAACCTAATGTCACTCATCGACTCCACATGCATGCGGGGCGGAACTCACGCAGACAGCATCCACTAAAACAGAACTTAAACTGGTTTAAAGGAAGGATAAAGTTCAGCTGCAGCGAGGGTCAGGGTCAGGAGAGAAGTCACTTTAAAGAAACGATTCCAGCTCTCAGGTAAACGTCAGAGATGGGACTGAGCCTCTGCTTACTGGAGTTCTGCTTTATTTCTCCCAAATCTGTGCAGGGGAGCAGAACTCAGATTCTGCCCACAGGAATTCTGGGACATGTAGGCCAGTGCTCAGCTGTGTTAGTCCGCAGCAAAAACACTCAGCTACATCAACAGTTGTCAGTGCTGGTAAAAATCTGGGCATTAGTCCTTTAAATCGGTCTATCAGCCCGTCCTTAACTCTGCAGTGGAAACAGACTGAGCCCACATGTTTCAGACTCTACAGCTCAGTATGAGAAGAATCCAGGCACAGAAACCAAAACCTCTCTGTCTGACAGAGCTGCAGTTCACTGTTTGACCACCGGGGAGCAGAGGTCAGCAGAGGAAGTGGATCAGCTGTTGGATGGATCAGCTGATCAGCTGTTTGAGGAGAGATGAGGAAGAAAACCAGAGAATTAAAAGGAAGACATGAGCTGAGCGACTACAGGAAACCCACCGATGAAGATGGAGGGAAAAACAGAAAGAGAGTAAAAATGGAATATTGTCAATAAAGAGAGAAGAGCAGCGTTTCTAATCTCAGTCTGAAACAAAGTTTAGTTCAGGAGTTCAGAAGACCTACTGTCAGCAGACACAGGTAGACTTAATTTATACACAGACTTCAGTTTTCTCTCTAATGATTTGCTCTTTTCTACGGTGGCCATAAAGGCAAAAACATTTCACTTCAAACACAAATATAAAAATCATGGAAATAACAAAATAAAACTTTTGTCCAATGCAAAAACATTTTTTTAGTAGAAAGTTTGACTTAATTTAACACCAAGAAAACATCTCACTTCAATTCCTAACTTCTAACTTTAAACTCAGGATTCCAACAGTAATCCCAGAATTCCAACAGTAATCCCAGAATTCCAACTGTAATCCCAGAATTCATGAATAATCCCAGAAATCTAGGGTAATCCCTGAATTCCAACAGTAATCCCAGAACTCTGACTTTAATCCCAGAATTCTAGAGTCATCCTAGCATTCAAGCAGTAATCCCCGAAATCTAGAGTAATCCCAGAATTCTTGAGTTATCTCAGAATTCTAAAGTAAACCCAGGATTCTAACAGTAACCCCAGGATTCTTACAGTAATCCAAGAATTCAAACGGTAATCACAGAATTCTAGAGTAATCCTAAAATTCTAGAGTAATCCCAGAATTGTTGAATAATCCCAGGAGTCTAATAGTTATCCCAGTATTCTAACGTTAATCCCAGAATTCTAGAGTTATCCCAGAATTACAATAGTAATTCCAGAATTCTTGAGTAATCCCGGAACTCTGACTTTAATCCCAGAAATCTAGATTAGTCCCAGGATTCCAACAGTGAGTCCAGAATTCTAGATTGATCCCAGAATTCCAACAGTAATCCCAGAATTCTAGAGTAATCTCAGAATTCTAAAGTAATCCCAGTATTCTACAGTCAACCCAGGATTCAAGAGTAATCCCAGAAATCCAACAGTAATCCCAGAATTCTAGAATAATCCCAGAAATCTAGAGTAATCCCCGAATTCGAACAGTAATCTCAGAACTCTGACTTTAATCCCAGAATTCTAGAGTCATCCTAGCATTCCAGCAGTAATCCCCAAAATCTAGAGTAATCCCAGAATTCTTGAGTTATCTCAGAATTCCATCAATTATCCCAGAATTCTAACAGTAATCCCAGGATTCCATCAGTAATCCCAGAATTTTAATGGTAATCCCAGGATTCTAGAGTAATCACAGAATTCTGGATTAATCCCAGGATTCCATCAGTAATCCAAGAATTTCATCAGTAATCCCAGAATTCTAAAGGAAATCCCAGGATTCCAGCAGTAATCCCGGAATTTTAACGGTAATCCCAGGATTCTAGAGTAATCACAGAATTTTGGATAAATCCCAGGATTCCATCAGTAATCCCAGAATTCCACCAGTAATCCCAGAATTCTAATGGTAATCCCAGAATTCCATCAGTAATCCCAGAATTCTAATGGTAATCCCAGAATTCTAGAGTAATCCCAGAATTCCATCAGTAATCCCAGAATTCTAAAGTCATCCTAGAATTCTAGAGTAATCCCAGAATTACAATAGTAATCCCAGAATTCTAAAGTAATCCCAGAATTCTGGAGTAATCCCAGAATTCCAACAGTAATCCCAGAATTCTAAAGTAATCCCAGAATTCCAGTAGTAATCCCAGAATTCTAGAGTAAATCCCAGAATTCTAGAGTAGTCTCAGAATTCTAAAGTTATCCAAGTATTCTACAGTCATCCCAGGATTCTAGAGTAATCCCAGAAATCCAACAGTAATCCCAGGATTCTAACAGTAATCCCAAAATTCCAATAGTAATCCCAGGATTCTAGAGTAAACCCAGGATTCCTATTGTAACCCCAGAATTCTAGAGTAATCCCAGAATTCTACAGAATTTCCAGAATTCTTACAGTAATCCCTGAATTCAAATGTTAATCACATAATTCTAGAGTAATCCCAAAATTCTAGAGTAATCCCAGAATTGTTGAGTAATCCCAGGAGTCTAATAGTTATCCCAGGATTCTAACAGTAATCCAAGAATTCTGACAGTAATCCCAGAATCCCTACAGTAATCCCAGAATTCTAGAGTAATCCCAGAATTCCAACAGTAATCCTAGAATTCTTACGTTATCTCAGAATTCTAAAGTGATCCCAGAATTCTAGAGAAATCCCAGGATTCTAGATTAATCCCAGGATTCTAATACTAACCCCTGGATTCTAGAGTAATCCTAGAATTCTAGAGTAATCCCAGAATCTTACATTCATCCCAGGATTCTAGAGTAATCCCAGAAATCCAACAGTAATCCCAGGATTCTAACAGTAATCCCAAAATTCCAATAGTAATCCCAGAATTCTAGAGTAAACCCAGGATTCCTATTGTAACCCCAGAATTCTAGAGTAATCCCAGAATTCTACAGAATTTCCAGAATTCTAACAGTAATCCTTGAATTCAAATGTTAATCACAGAATTCTAGAGTAATCGCAAAATTCTAGAGTAATCCCAGAATTGTTGAGTAATCCCAGGAGTCTAATAGTTATCCCAGGATTCTAACAGTAATCCAAGAATTCTGACAGTAATCCCAGAATCCCAACAGTAATCCCAGAATTCTAGAGTAATCCCAGAATTCCATCAGTAATCCCAGAATTCTAAAGTCATCCTAGAATTCTAGAGTAATCCCAGAATTACAATAGTAATCCCAGAATTCTAAAGTAATCCCAGAATTCTGGAGTAATCCCAGAATTCCAACAGTAATCCCAGAATTCCAGTAGTAATCCCAGAATTCTAGAGTAAATCCCAGAATTCTAGAGTAGTCTCAGAATTCTAAAGTTATCCAAGTATTCTACAGTCATCCCAGGATTCTAGAGTAATCCCAGAAATCCAACAGTAATCCCAGGATTCTAACAGTAATCCCAAAATTCCAATAGTAATCCCAGGATTCTAGAGTAAACCCAGGATTCCTATTGTAACCCCAGAATTCTAGAGTAATCCCAGAATTCTACAGAATTTCCAGAATTCTTACAGTAATCCCTGAATTCAAATGTTAATCACATAATTCTAGAGTAATCCCAAAATTCTAGAGTAATCCCAGAATTGTTGAGTAATCCCAGGAGTCTAATAGTTATCCCAGGATTCTAACAGTAATCCAAGAATTCTGACAGTAATCCCAGAATCCCTACAGTAATCCCAGAATTCTAGAGTAATCCCAGAATTCCAACAGTAATCCTAGAATTCTTACGTTATCTCAGAATTCTAAAGTGATCCCAGAATTCTAGAGAAATCCCAGGATTCTAGATTAATCCCAGGATTCTAATACTAACCCCTGGATTCTAGAGTAATCCTAGAATTCTAGAGTAATCCCAGAATCTTACATTCATCCCAGGATTCTAGAGTAATCCCAGAAATCCAACAGTAATCCCAGGATTCTAACAGTAATCCCAAAATTCCAATAGTAATCCCAGAATTCTAGAGTAAACCCAGGATTCCTATTGTAACCCCAGAATTCTAGAGTAATCCCAGAATTCTACAGAATTTCCAGAATTCTAACAGTAATCCTTGAATTCAAATGTTAATCACAGAATTCTAGAGTAATCGCAAAATTCTAGAGTAATCCCAGAATTGTTGAGTAATCCCAGGAGTCTAATAGTTATCCCAGGATTCTAACAGTAATCCAAGAATTCTGACAGTAATCCCAGAATCCCAACAGTAATCCCAGAATTCTTACGTTATCTCAGAATTCTAAAGTGATCCCAGAATTCTAGAGAAATCCCAGGATTCTAGATTAATCCCAGGATTCTAATACTAATCCCTGGATTCTAGAGTATTCCTAGAATTCTAGAGTAATCCCAGAATCCTACATTCATCCCAGGATTCTAGAGTAATCCCAGAATTCCAACAGTAATCCCAGGATTCTAGAGTAATCTGAGGATTCTAACAGTAACCCCAGAAATCTAGAGAAATCCCAGGATTCTGGAGTAATCCCAGGAGTCTTACAGTTATCCCAGGATTCTAAAGGTAATCCCAGAATTGTAGAGTATTTCCAGAATTCCTTCAGTAATCCCAGAATTCTAACGGTAATCCCAGAATTCTAGAGTAATCCCAGAATTCATAAGTAATCCCAGAATTCCATCAGGAATCCCAGAATTTTAATTAATCCCAGAATTTCGTCAGTTATCCCAGAATTCTAACAGTAATCCCAGGATTCCATCAGTAATCCAAGAATTCCATCAGTAATCCCAGATCTGGAGCAATCCCAGAATTCTGGAGTAATCCCAGAACTCTGACTTTAATCCCAGATCTAGAGCAATCCCAGAATTCTGGAGTAATCCCAGAATTCCATCAGTAATCCCAGAATTCCATCAGTAATCCTAGGATTCTAATGGTAATCCCAGAATTCCATCAGTAATCCCAGAATTCTAGAGTAATCCCAGAATTCTACAGAATTTCCAGAATTCTAACAGTAATCCTTGAATTCAAATGTTAATCACAGAATTCTAGAGTAATCGCAAAATTCTAGAGTAATCCCAGAATTGTTGAGTAATCCCAGGAGTCTAATAGTTATCCCAGGATTCTAACAGTAATCCAAGAATTCTGACAGTAATCCCAGAATCCCAACAGTAATCCCAGAATTCTTACGTTATCTCAGAATTCTAAAGTGATCCCAGAATTCTAGAGAAATCCCAGGATTCTAGATTAATCCCAGGATTCTAATACTAATCCCTGGATTCTAGAGTATTCCTAGAATTCTAGAGTAATCCCAGAATCCTACATTCATCCCAGGATTCTAGAGTAATCCCAGAATTCCAACAGTAATCCCAGGATTCTAGAGTAATCTGAGGATTCTAACAGTAACCCCAGAAATCTAGAGAAATCCCAGGATTCTGGAGTAATCCCAGGAGTCTTACAGTTATCCCAGGATTCTAAAGGTAATCCCAGAATTGTAGAGTATTTCCAGAATTCCTTCAGTAATCCCAGAATTCTAACGGTAATCCCAGAATTCTAGAGTAATCCCAGAATTCATAAGTAATCCCAGAATTCCATCAGGAATCCCAGAATTTTTAAGTAATCCCAGAATTTCGTCAGTTATCCCAGAATTCTAACAGTAATCCCAGGATTCCATCAGTAATCCAAGAATTCCATCAGTAATCCCAGATCTGGAGCAATCCCAGAATTCTGGAGTAATCCCAGAACTCTGACTTTAATCCCAGATCTAGAGCAATCCCAGAATTCTGGAGTAATCCCAGAATTCCATCAGTAATCCCAGAATTCCATCAGTAATCCTAGGATTCTAATGGTAATCCCAGAATTCCATCAGTAATCCCAGAATTCTAGAGTAATCCCAGAATTCTACAGAATTTCCAGAATTCTAACAGTAATCCTTGAATTCAAATGTTAATCACAGAATTCTAGAGTAATCGCAAAATTCTAGAGTAATCCCAGAATTGTTGAGTAATCCCAGGAGTCTAATAGTTATCCCAGGATTCTAACAGTAATCCAAGAATTCTGACAGTAATCCCAGAATCCCAACAGTAATCCCAGAATTCTTACGTTATCTCAGAATTCTAAAGTGATCCCAGAATTCTAGAGAAATCCCAGGATTCTAGATTAATCCCAGGATTCTAATACTAATCCCTGGATTCTAGAGTATTCCTAGAATTCTAGAGTAATCCCAGAATCCTACATTCATCCCAGGATTCTAGAGTAATCCCAGAATTCCAACAGTAATCCCAGGATTCTAGAGTAATCTGAGGATTCTAACAGTAACCCCAGAAATCTAGAGAAATCCCAGGATTCTGGAGTAATCCCAGGAGTCTTACAGTTATCCCAGGATTCTAAAGGTAATCCCAGAATTGTAGAGTATTTCCAGAATTCCTTCAGTAATCCCAGAATTCTAACGGTAATCCCAGAATTCTAGAGTAATCCCAGAATTCATAAGTAATCCCAGAATTCCATCAGGAATCCCAGAATTTTTAAGTAATCCCAGAATTTCGTCAGTTATCCCAGAATTCTAACAGTAATCCCAGGATTCCATCAGTAATCCAAGAATTCCATCAGTAATCCCAGATCTGGAGCAATCCCAGAATTCTGGAGTAATCCCAGAACTCTGACTTTAATCCCAGATCTAGAGCAATCCCAGAATTCTGGAGTAATCCCAGAATTCCATCAGTAATCCCAGAATTCCATCAGTAATCCCAGAATTCTGGAGTAATCCCAGAATTCCATCAGTAATCCTAGGATTCTAATGGTAATCCCAGAATTCCATCAGTAATCCCAGAATTCTAGAGTAATCCCAGAATTCCATCAGTAATCCCAGAATTCTAGAGTAATCCCAGAATTCCATCAGTAATCCCAGAATTCTGGAGTAATCCCAGAATTCCATCAGTAATCCTAGGATTCTAATGGTAATCCCAGAATTCCATCAGTAATCCCAGAATTCTAGAGTAATCCTAGGATTCTAATGGTAATCCCAGAATGCTAAAGTAATCGCAGAATTCTAGAGTAATCCCAGGATTCTAACAGGAATCCCATAACTTTTGTCACCTCAGATGCCTGCTTTGTCCTCAGGTAAATCCATTGAACAGACACAGAGATGCAGAAAAACTGATAACTATGAATAAAATCAGATATCAGGGGATAAACATCCTGAAACCATCATCAGACATGAGGAGGGAATGAAAGGCTTCACAGTCAGAGATCTGTTTGAACTTTCCAGCTGTCTGTTGGTCCTGAGAAGGTCGTTGAAGGACATTCATGATTGTTGAGTTAAATAAAATCCGCATATTTAGGTTAAACTTTAACCAGAGATCTGGATATGCCGTGTTTTTAATCCTATTGCTTAACTGGCTGACTAAACCAGCCCAGTTCTCTCAGGCGACCCAACAGGGGTCCAGAGCCCCCCTTTGACAAACACAGGACCAGAATCCTTAAAAGATAAGCTGTTATCATGTTTACTGAGAGTCTAAATCATCCAGACTAGACCTGACCCTGCTCCTCCTCACCTGGTGTGACGCAGAAACCTGGGTGTGTGTGTGTGTGTGTGTGTGTGTGTGAGTGGGGGGGACCCCCTCCCGGTCCGGTCCGTCCTGTCTAACACCTTTTAGCCCTCACACATTCATATCGATCAGCCTCTCTCTCTCCTGCTGTGCGTTAAAGCGATGCGCTGCTCTGCGTGCCTCCTCTGCGCGTCACGTGGCTCCCCCTTTGATGTTTGGGTTCACCGCACCGCCGGGAGGAAAGCGTGAAGGGGGGGTGGGCGCATGCAGTTTGATTGGGTCGCGGGGGGGGGGCTGCTGTCGACCAATGAGCTGTAACGGGAGCAGCGGCGGTGTCGTCTGAGCGGCAGCAGCAGCATCCCTGACTCCAGACCGAGGGACCCGCCGAGGGATGCTCACGGACGGATCTGGACTCTAACGGACGGATCTGGACTCTAACAGGGGCTGGAGGATCCGTCGGTGATTATGGGATGTTATTGACGCACGTGGAGGGCTGTGTTAACGTGATGGAGAGGAGACTGCTGCTGCTGTCACCGAGGGACGCGGCGGGAGAGAGGACGTGAAGGTAAACAGGCTTCATCAGTCACTGCGTCTGAGAGCAGCCTGATTAACATCAGAGAGCGCGTGAGCTGCTGTTAGAGCCTCACCTTTAGCTCCCTCACCTTTAAATACTCCCTCTCAGGGTCAGATGAAAGCATGACCCCCCCCCCCAGTGTAAACAGGGATCCTGACATGGTGATGATGGTGTCCATGTGTGCCAGCTGTCTGATGCGCAGCCAATCACTGCTTCCTGTTCAGGATTGATTTATTGATTTCTGAGCTCTCCAACAGCCAGCAGACTGGATGATCAAAGAGTTTATTTGATGAGCTTCCTGTCCCACCAGTGTCTCTTCATATAAGCTCCAGAACATCAGACTGTAGACCTCATCAGCCTAAATTAAAGCCTTCATGTCTGAGCTCAGAAAGTTTTAGATCATTTCAGCGGCTGCTGTGACTCAGGGTCCAGTGAGTGCTGTATGATCCCTGTGGGTAAAACATTCATCTATCCACTCACGTTGTTGGTTTTATCATCGAGTTCATTCTCCTGATCACATCACCCGTAACTGTAAACAAGCAGGTCATGCTGGTAAGAGCCAAACTAAGGGCATCACTGTATAACTATAACTACAGCATGTATGACAAAGGCAAGGATGGAATGTTTTATCTGCTGCAAGGGCTTACATCATGAAGGATGGCATCATCTTCAAAGACAAGGATGGAATGTTTTTTATCAGCTTACATCATCGTCAAAGGCAACGACAGATTGTTTTGTAAACTTTGAAGGATGACATCATCTTTCAAAGGCAAGGATGGAATGCTCTAGAAGCTTTGAAGGATGACATCATCTTCAAAGGCAAGGATGGAATGCTCTAGAAGCTTTGAAGGATGACATCATCTTCAAAGGCAAGGATGGAATGTTTAATAGGCTCTAGTTACTTAGTTAGTTTATTGTCTCTTCTGGGAAATTCATTTTCACAGATTCTGCACATACAGGTATGAGAACGCCTTACAAGAGGGAACAATCACAAGACACAAAAACACATAGCATTGACTTCAGCGATGATTACAAATAAATGAGGACAACCAGGCGTCATTCACATGTTGGTTCAGTGCTGTGATGGCGGAGGGTATGGGACTGTGCTTAAGCCGGGCTCTGTTGTACCTGAGTGTCCTGTATCTGCGTCTGGAAGGCAGTAATGTACAGTACTGGTTTAGCGGGTGGGTGTGATCTTGTGTTATTGCGTTTGCGATGCGTCTGATGGCTTTGGCATTTAACTGAGAGAGGCTGGGAGTTGGGAGGCCTATAAGCTTTGTGGCTATATTGGTTGTTTTTGTGAGCATATTGTTAAAGCATGTGGAACAGTACATGAGAACAGGCTGAACAATGCTTTGATAGAGCTGAAGGAGATCTGGTGTTAGTTTGTGGATGACTGAAAGTCTTTGATTGCTTTAAAGGATGATATCTTCAAAGGCAAGGATGGAATGTTTTATAGACTGTAATGATGACATCATCTGTAAAGGCAGAGGGTGGAATGTTTGTGAAGCTGGGGATGTTGGAAACCCTCGTTCCTCATCAGTTCCTACTTTTTAAAAGCTGCCGTAGAGGACAGTCAGCATGAGGGGAATCTTGTTGGAGGTTTTTTCTTCTAATAGTCCCAGATGGATGGATTTAAGGCCCGCTCTAATGTCTGACATCACTTGAGCTCTATGTTTCTACCATCTCTGGGTTTTAAAGGGAAATGAAATTCAAAGAGGACCACAGCTGTTGGCTGTCAGAGTAGCGTGTTGGGATGACTGGATTATATTTGGGCGGTCTCTTCCATACTATCGAGCTCCATGTGGATGTTTTCTGTTGTTTTCTGTTTTTATATAGTTTTGGCCTTCATCTGACCACACGTATCACACTATTCTGTTTACATGACTACTGCAGTAATCATGTAGCTCTAGAGGAGGGTAATGATTGGTTTATTAGTGAGCATGTAAACGTCCTGGCTGACAGGCTCTGATCATTAGTGGATCAATAACAGCAGCAGTGGGACATTAACTCAGTATAAACCGCTCTGACAGAGGATCATGTTAGTCCTCGGTCCACTGTGTTGGACTTTGACCTGCTCTGTCCTGTTTCACACTGGGAGCTGTCGGACATTTAGACCAACAACATTTAGAGGGTATCAAAGAGGACAAATGTCTAAATTTGCCATTTTAGGGGGCACCAAGAAAGCATTTTGTCTCGTCTTGAACACTTAGAGGGCCAAAGGGCCTTATTGTGTCATTTTTTCAAACCTTGCTACAGCAGGAGCAGCTATAGACCCCCTTGCCCTCCCAAGTCCACCAGTGCTCCAGTTGATGTTTTCTGACCTTTGACCTGGCAGCCTTTAAAGCCACTGCCTCCAAACGTCCTCTGCAGTCTTATTTCCGGTATCTTCTTGGCCACCTTGGTTTGAGTGAAACATTTGATATTTGCTTTGTTCTGCATGCTCCCCCGCTCTCTCCTCCTAACACATGCTGTCTCGCTCTGCTGTCTGATCAATAAAGGCATGAAAGGCCAAAAACATGCTGACAGAAACTCCTGGAGGGTTGTCTCTTAGCAGGGCGGTTTCAATCCCTTCCACTGCTGATGTAAAGCTCATGATTGGAGCCCAAACATCCCCTGGTTATTGATTATGTGTTAAATGTTGTCTTGTAATACGAGCCATGGTGGGGGGCGCATCATGATGCTTATCAATAATAAATGACCTCTGGGTAGGTTTGAATGGAAACCTCAGCAGGATGACAACGACGGCTGCATCCTCAACACAAAACTCTGCAGGTTTAAAATCTTCATTTCTGCTGTTTTCAGCCGTGCCTGCAGAGACTCACTGACATAAAAAAATTGGCCAAAAGTGGCCAAACAATGGGTTTACAGTGGCAAAAACATGTTGAAAGTGTCAATAAGGTAAAAAGACTTGGCAAAGGTAGTAAAAATGGCTTAAAAGTGATGAAAAATGTGGCAAAAATGGGAATAAAAGTGGCCCAACAAAAATGAAAACAGGCAAAATTGGCACAATGTTGCAATAATGGGTTCAAAGTTGCAAAAAGTTGGTAAAAAGGGTTAAAAGTGCTGAAAAATTTGGCAAAAAATGGCCTAACTATAGCAAAAATTGGCAAAAAGTGGCCAGACAGTGGGTTAAAAGTGGCAAAAACTAGGGAAAATGTCAAAAAGGTGGCAACAATGGGTGACCAGTGGCAAAACATTGGTCAAAATATTACCAATGAATGTTAGTAAAATGGCTTAAAAGTGATGAAAAATAGGGCAAAAAAAGTGGCCAAACAAAGGCAGACAATGGGTGAAAATGGGCACAATGTGGCAAAAATGGGTTAGAAGTAGCAAAAAAATGGTAAAAAAATGTTTAAAAGTTGGTAAAAAGAGGATAAGAGTGATGAAAAATGTCAAAAATGCTGCTGATCCAACACACATGCACTGATAGCAATAAATCACACCTGGGGAGGGTCCCATTCTCTGTGGTCCAGCCAGATCTGTGCACAGGCCTGGTCACAGTACTTGCCATAAAGTTGTAGTAATAACGTAAGGTTGTACTAATTCCCACGGCACACCTAGATGGCACACTAGTGTGGCTTGTCACACCATTTGAGAACCACTGGTCTAGATTCTGCTCTCACCCCTTGAGTAGAAGAAGTGGACCATCATAGCGGTGATTTCTGCAGCAGAAAGGTTTTCTGTGACACTGAGGGTGTTTGTTTACCTCCTGAGAGTAACCCCGCTCACACAGAGTTAAAATCCCCACCCATCAGAGTCCAAGCCAACCGAGCCATGAACCAGAGAGTGAAGGTTTGTTCTCTTCCCTGATTGCATAACCTGGCTCAGCACGAGGATAAAAACCTCTCCTGGTTCGGCCTGCGACGGTCTCAGCCTGCAGGCCGGCCCAGGCCTTCGTGCCTGCAGAGCTCTGAGCGCAGCGGCTGTATGAGAGGAATGTGAGGCAGGTAGAGGAGGAAGAGGAGAGAGATTCTTTAAATTTGAACACAAACACTGAAACCGTGCTGTTAGTGTTTGTGCAGAGTGAGGCTTGCACACACTCATGGATCCATAACGTATTTAAAACGTTCCTCCCTAACTCTGCCAAAGTTTGAGACCACAAACATCCAGCTCTGATGATTGAAAGTTTGACAGTCTTATTCCTCTGCAGACAGCTATGAAGATTATGCAAAGACAACACCACATTGAAGACCCGTTAAAGCCATTAAACATCATTTTATAATGCATGTAATAAAACTGCTGTCAGACCTGCCACATCCTATACTCTGTATCAGGCCTTAATCTGCAGAGAGATCTTTCTTTTCCCTGTATTTCATGAAACCTGTGATCATTTTGTCACTATTATTATTGCATCAATCTTTACTGCATTTCTTATATTTGTAGTTTATATGCAATTAATTGTGATTTATTCATCTTAATCCAGTGAGTAATTTACATTTGATCACCAGCACTGATGTTAAAGTCATTACTGAGAAAGCTCTAGAAACTTCAGTTGTTTTAGGGTTGTTTTAATGGCTGTAAGATGCAAAGAAAAAGATAAGCACATCTTACCACTTTAATTGGCGATGTGTCTGTGTGTCTGTCTTGATTTTCCCGCCACACTGTTGCTCCGATCGTCCTCATATCTCTCAGTAGAATTCTTGGGTGTACTGGTTCAAAACTGGTGCCATAAAAAAACCTAAATATGTACAGATTTGCTATAAAATCCACCTTGTGCTTCAGTTTTTCCCCTCATGAACTAGTTTCAACCTAGGGTTTAGTGTGGACTTTACACCAGAACTTAAGGTTGAACTTCCACACAGCTGGTGCAACAGGCTGCAGGCTGTGATGATACTCCTGCTCATGGTCCCTGATTAAAGTCAGCTCTCTTTAACGCCCTTCTCTGTGCTCATATGAAACAAGATATCCCAGGAGATGTGTCATATGTAGATGTTAGAAATCACCATTAATTTGCTGTTACTCGTCGTCGTAGTTGGCGGTGCTGCGTAAACACGTTTGAATCTGTGTCGGTCTCTGTGCAGTCAGGCGGTGTAATTCTTTGTTAAAGCTCCACAGTAAAGAGTGAGTGCTAAAACTCTGTAAATAAGTCCAAAGGCACAGCTGTAATGCTTCCCTTATTGTGCTGTTGATCTATCACCGCACATCTGCACCAGCATGCAGAGACGCTGAGCCATTATGCAGTTATGCACGTTAGCCTTAATGCATGAACCACCTAATGACGAGGACGCTAACAGCTCAGCATAAACAAAGATTAGTCTACTGCTGGTTCCTCGACCCTGCTCAACCAAAGAGTCAAATCGCTGAAAAATACTTCTGCAAGAGCCACAGCTTAAGCTGTGAAAAGGGCAACATAGGCATAAAATTGCAAACACTGGGAGAAAATTGGCAAAAAATGGGTGAGAAGTGACAAAAAAAATGAGTTAAAGGTGGCGAAAAGCTAGTGAAAAATGACTAAAATGGGCAAAAATCTGCAAAAAGATGGCAAAAATGGGTAAAAAAAACTGTCATTTGATTAAACAGATTGCCTGTTATTCTGAATATAAAACATATATTGCCAGAATCCATGCATGATGAAGGTGGAATTGGACACACCTGTTGCAGGTGCACATGTGGTTTTGATGGCATGCACTGTGGGAGTGGGCAGCAGGGGTCAGACATCCAGCTGGAGCAGGATTCAGAAAAGCCTCCCGTGCAGGGCTCCAGTTTTCTGAATTTAATAAACCTTCTGGGGGCCGGATGTGAAGCCGTGGAGGGCTTTATGTGGCCCCAGGGCTGCCAGTTGATGATCACGGGTTTATGAGGGCGGTAATCTTAGCTATCCTGCTGGAGTGTTTTCATATCTAGTAGAATGTGGAGCCAACAGGAATGGATGTTTGTGATGTATTTGAGGGGATGAAATCTCATTTTAAGTGGTTAAAATGATAAAACTTTGAGCTGATCCTGAAGGAAGGGGGGATTCATGTGTTGATTGTTGAAGAACGTTTACAGTTTTAGTGTTAAATGTTAATGATTGAGTATGACGGCCTCTGTAGAGATAATGATGGGATAACATCCCCCTAAGAGCTGTGGGTGTTTATTCTGATATCTTAGAAGGTCACAGGAGATGGTTGTGTGTTTTAGTCCCAGCAGAGGTCTGTCTGTGAGTTTTCTTAGAATAAACATTAACCCTCAGGCATCACTTTAATTTACCACCCTTTAAAGTCTTTAAGGACAAAAATGTCCACTTCCAAAAACCTGCTATAAAAACTTCAACAGCTTCAGCTGAAACCACAACATTACCGAATGCCTGATTATATCACGCCATGGCTGTGAGATCAAAAAAGTGGTTTGAATGGGAGTCAATGGGACGTTTTTGTCCTTAATGACTCGAAAGGTTGGAAATTTTAAATCAGATGCTACACAAAAACTAAAACTGCATCAAAGTCAATATTTTGGCTAATCATGGACATGTGTTTAGAAATAACGCCCCAGCCATCCAACATTTGGTTTAAGGAAGATATCACATTTTTTTCACACTGACTTTAAGTAATCAAACTGGCATTTAAGGGGTTAAAATCCTCAAAATGATTGAATGTTTGGTAGTTTTGAGCACAGCTGAAGTTGTTTAAGAGATTTATGCAAAAAAAAGCAGAAAAATATAAATTTGTTAAGTTTTTATAGCAGTTTTTTGGAAGTGGACGTTTTTGTCCTTGATGGTTTAAAGGGTAGTAAACCTGTTTCACAGAGTTCCCCTGACCTTTTAGAGCGATTGAAATTTAAATTCCAAAATTTGCCTGGAAAGAAACTTTGTTACAAAAAATTAGGCCATTTGCACTAACAGATAAAATGGAGAGCAGAGAAAGAGGAAACATTTGGACAAAAATGTCCGTAGTGATGCCTGAGGGTTAATAAAGTCTTAATTTGATTATCCACAGCACTGAGCTGTTGGTCTGTTATTTTTAGTCCCAGTATAACTGGATTCTCTGAGGCGCGCTAACTGGAGAGGAGCTCACTGTCTTGTTTGGAGAAGCTCTGTGGAGGAATTTCACTGACACTGATCCAGACCTCTGCTCACCGCCGCCGCCACTGTCCGTCTTTGATCCTGAGCTCCACCCAGCAGCCTGAATGTGCCGCCTGTCCGTCTCAATCCTGTCAGCACAGCTGCAGCATGTATGAACCACCTTTCAGCCTGAGAATACACAGAAGAGATGGCTTCATAACAAACATCATCAGAACGGCTCCGGTGCTAGTTTCACTAGACTGTCACTGAAGGCTTTCCGGAAGATTCTGGAGTGTTTCTGTGTGAATGTGTGTCCATTCATTCTGTACAGCACTTCTGAGGTCAGGACTCTGAACTCATCAGACCAGGTCTTTCTAGTCCTTCTCTGGTCTCTGGGCCACAGTCATGCTGGAATAGAAAAGGGCCTTCCCCAAGCTGTTGCCACACAGTTGGAAGCATAGCATTGTCCAGAATGTTTGGTCTGCTGAAGCATTAAGATCAGCCTTCACTGGAGATAAGGGGTCTAGACCAGACCCTGAAACCAGCCCCAGACCATTATCCCTCCTCCATCAAACTTCACATTAATGCCAGAGGAAGTTCAGAACTCTTCGGCTATGGAATCAGCGGAGGCTTTTACCCATGATTCTTAGCAGTTGTTGACCCCGCTCTGTGAGTTTACGAGGTCTTCCTCTTCATGGCTGAGCTGCTGTTGTTCCTAAACTCTTCCACTCTCTAATACATCCAGCATGAATCGTCTTTTTGTGGTGTCATCATCCCAGAACCACACTGAAGTCCCTGAGCTCTTCAGAATGACCCGTTTAGGATCACAGATGTTTGAGACCGCATAGATAGGTGATGATTTCGTACACCTGTGGGTCTGACTGAAACACTTGGATTCAATAATTAACAGGTGTGGCCAAATACTTTTGTCCATGTATATACCAACATCATTTGCCTAATGTTGAATGTCCTTTGTGGGCAACTTTTGCAAAAGTAGGAGCCCTCGCTCCTCACCATTTCCATCTACTTTTCTCAGAAGTTTCCACCTGTGGTTTACTATTTGGCAAAAAAAGGAGGAGAAACAGTCTCAACATCCATAACGTTACCAACATTCCATCCTCTGCCTTTGAAGACAATGTCCTCGTTAATAAAATTGATGTGCTTAAAAAAACAATGTTATCCTTTAAAGCTTAAAAACATTCTATCCTTGCTGTTGAGGATGATGTCATCCTTTAAATCCTTTTAAACATTACATTTTTTCTCTGAAGATGTCATCCTTTGAAGACATTGATCTGCTGAAAAAAGATTGTCAGTCTTTAAAACTCATCAACATTCCATCCTTTCCTTTAAAGATGATATTCTTTAAAGCTTCTAAACGTTCCTTCCTGATCTTCGGAGATGTTCTTTAAATCCCGTAAAACATTCTTTTCATGCCTATAAAGATGTCTTCCTTAAAATCGGATCAAAGGTTCCATCTTCCTTTAAAGATTGTCATCATTAAAGCTTATAAAGCATTCCATACTTTCCTTTGAAGATGATTTCATCCTTTAAAGTCTCTAAATCATTCCATCCTTGCCTTTGAAGATGATGTCATTCTCCAAAGTTTCTTAAACATTCCATCCTTGCCTTTGGAGATGATGTCATTCTCCAAAGTTTCTAAAACATTCAATCCTTGCCTTTGAAGATGATGTCATCCTTTAAAGTCTCTTAAACATCCCATCCTTACCTTTGAAGATGATGTCATTCTCCAAAGTTTCTAAAACATTCTGTCTTTTCCTTTGAAGATGATGTCATTCTCAGAAGTTTCTGAAACATTCCATCCTTTCCTTTGAAGATGATGTCCTCCTTTTAAGCTTCTAAAACATTCCGTCCTTACCTTTGAAGATGATGTCATCCCTTAAAGTCTCTTAAACATCCCATCCTTGCCTTTGAAGATGATGTCATTCTCCAAAGTTTCTAAAACATTCTGTCCTTGCCTTTGAAGATGATGTCATCCTTTAAAGTCTCTAAAACATTCCATCCTAGCCTTTGAAGATGATGTCATTCTCCAAAGTTTCTAAAACGTTCCGATTTTGCCTTTGAAGATGATGTCATCCTTTAAAGTCTCTAAAACATTCCTTCTTTGCCCCTGAAGATGATGTCATTCTCCAAAGTTTCTAAAACATTCCATCCTTGCTTTTGAAGATGATATCATCCTTTAAAGTCTCTAAAACATCCCATTCATTGCCTTTGAAGATGATGTCATTCTCCAAAGTCTCTGAAACATTCCATCCTTGCCTTTGAAGATGATGTCATCCTTTAAAGTCTCTAAAACATTCCGTCCTTGCCTTTGAAGATAAAGTCTTCCTTTAGAGCTTCTAAAACATTCCATGCTTGCCTGTAAAGAAGACATCCTTTATAACCTATAACATGTCTTCCTTTAAAGCTTCACAAGCCTTTACAGTGAAGCCATGATGTTGTGACTCTTTCAGAAAGTAATTTTGTGTTGTTTTGCTGAAATTACGTGTCAAAAAAGACATAAAATTTCTGTAAAAACTGAAATGACAGTTTTCCCAAATGTCTGTTAAATATGGGGTCCTTCATATCATATTCTTTATTAGTAATTGATCTGATATCAAATATTTGTATTGATCTACTTCCTCGACTGAAACCTGGCTACCAGGATGGCTGACTTCTTTTAAGAGAAGTTCCTGGAACAAAAATTTCCTGGTACTTTGATTTAAAAAGCATGTTGTTCTGCAGAGAGAGTGTAAAGCTGCTCTGTATGTGCTGATTGGGGGTTGGTGTCTGGATTCATACCTTGCCGTACCTGCTCTGACATGCCTCACACACCTGTGGGGGTGGGAGTGGACGCATAAACACACACTAACATTAAGGTTCCTGGTGCCTGCTCCACCCTGCTTTTAAAAAACACCCCAGGCAAATAGTGCATTGACAGAATGGTGACTGTTTTACAGGCAGAGGCAGGAACACGCTGCTGTGGTTAGTCCACTCACAGAGACCTAGTGGAGCGTCTGTTTGGAGCGTGCTCAGACAGATCGCTCTTTCATGCTGAACCAGGCGCCGTGTGTACCTTTGCTCCCCGCCGCCCCGGTGTTTACCTCCTCTGGCTGCCACGTCAGATTCTCTGCTTGGTGCCTGGACGCCGTTTGGCTGTCTCCTCAGGGATTTCTGCCCGGCTGTGGTCACTTCGCTCCGGCTCCAGGAGGCTGGAAGCTTTAACTCACTCCCTGCAGCTCCTTTGGCTGCTGTTTGTCCACGTCTGAGTGTTTACAGGAGCTGTGAGGATGTGAGGAGGCGCTCACAGCGAGGACGCTCACCTGCCGTCTGAGGGGACTCTAGGAGAGCTGCTTCTGCTCTTATAATCTGTATTTGTGACATCTCTGCAGCTTTAGGATGAGTGGATATCTCTACAGAGGAAGGTAAGGCTGGTCGATGGTCCTCTGATGAGTCATGAGGTCACTTTTGTGAGGGTTTGTGGTTTAATTGAGAGTACAATCAAGATGAAAAGCCTTTTTTGTGCAGTGAATGAAAGAAATAAAGTCAAAGTTCTTTAAAGTCGGATTGAAAAGAGGACCTTTGTGTCTGTTGTTACATAATGACGGAGGTCTGGACTCAAACATGTGGAGCTTCTGGATGGTGGGCAGTGATTGGCTGAGTTATTCCAGAGTAAAAGCCTGACTTGTCTGTGTTCATTTTAACCTTTTAATGCCTGAAAGACGGCACATATTTATTTCATAAATGCCATTAAAACTAAAGAAGTTTTAGCATCTGTATGCAAAGAGAAGTACGTTCAGCAGTTTGTGTTCATAATGCACAAGTAAACATCATGAAGTGGCCTCTATAAAGAGCTGTGATGGCATGGATTAATAATATTTGATTCTATTAGAAATGATTGAATAAGACAAACAGAATGAACTGTTTTAGTGTGAGTGCACTTTTCCATTCCTGATGTCTTTCCATCTGGATAAAGTAAATGTTTAATAGGCCCAGAAGTTTTCTTAAAGTTACGGAAAATGCATTGTTCTCCATTTCATTTTCAATGTTATCCCACAAACCTGAACCAGGTCTGGTCCAAAACTGCTCTCAAAGGGGGCGGGGTTTATGTCTTAGAGATGTTGTACGAATTATCAATGACCTCCATCATCTTCAAAGGCAAGGACGGAATGTTTTAGAGGCTTGAAAGGTTGAAATCATCTTCAAAGGCAAGGTTGGAATGTTTCAGAAGCTTTAAAGGATGACATCATTTTCAAAGGCAAGGAGGGAATGGTTTAGAAGCTTAAAAGGAGGACATCATCTTCAAAGGAAAGGATGGAATGTTTCAGAAACTTCTGAGAATGACATCATCTTCAAAGGAAAGGATGGAATGTTTTATAAGCTTAAATGGTTGACATCATCTTCAAAGGCAAGGAGAGAATGTTTTATAGACTTTAAAGTTTGGCAATATCTTAAAGGAAAGGATGGAATGTTTTAGAATCTTTATAGGATGACATTATCCTCAAAGGAAAGGATGGGATATTTTAGTTTCTTTAAAGGATGACATCATCTTCAAAGGCAAGGAGAGAATGTTTAATAGACTTTAAAGTTTGGCATTATCTTCAAAGGAAAGAATGGAATGTTTTAGAATCTTTAAAAGATGACGTCATCTTCAAAGGCAAGGATGGAATGTTTTGTCAAGGATGAAGGATGACATTGTCTTCAAAGGCAGAGGACAGACTCTTGGTGAAGCTAGGGATGTTGGCGGCCTTTTCCCTCTTTTTTCTAAATAGTTGGCCATGGTTGGCAACAGAACACAACACACAACAGAATATTTATTTAACTGTGAAAGACCACATACAAACCTGTCTCTGTCATTCTCCCAGATCAGTTCATTCAGAAATACTGACACAGGTTTTGTGGTGTCTGGCGTGTGTGTGACCGTCTGTAGAAAACTCTGCAAACGGGCTCTAAGTGAAGTAAAACCACCTGAGAGCCAGAATAAATGTTGTTCTCACACCTCTTCTCCTGACCGGTGGTCTTCAGCTGCTGGAGGCCGTTAGAGGCCGTTACTGTCGTCTGTGTGGCTTCTGTTGTTCCATGTTTACCCAGGTCTCCCTCAGCTGTCTGCACCAAACAGCTAAAAGCCTCAGTCCTCGGTGGTCATGATGTTAGACTCTGATTCAGAGGAAGAGCTCTCTACGTTCTCACTCCGATGTGAATCTGCTCGTCTGTCTGATCTTCACTGTGGCAGATAAAAGAGGCTTTAACAGCTCGGTGAGACTTAATCTCCTTCATTGATTATTCATGATGGGATCAGAGGACGTGCTAATGGGGAGAAATCCAGACCACGTTCCTCTGATCCTCACAAATCCTCCTTACTGACCCGGTCTAAGACTTTACAGGGAACCTAAGGAGCCTGGATAGATATTTTTACTGTTTTAGGTATGGCTGAAAAAAAAACACAAACCTCAACCATGCTGACTTAGAATTGAAGAACTGACATCATGGTGGCTTTTCATTATGCAAGCTGAGAATTAAAGACTCAGTCTGGGGTTTTATTTTGGTGCTTGGATGACTAAGAGGTAGGAAAGTTTAGAGGTGCTTCAGCCAGCAGCAACAACAGAAAACACAGACTTTAGTAAACTAAGAGTAAAAATCTGAATGTGACTGAATGAGCGTCTCCTCTGATAGGTCAGATTTTTAACGTCTGATGACTTTGAGTAAAAGTTTCCCACCTGGATCGGCTTTTCTTTAAGATATTCTTCATGTTTATATTTTTCACCCTCAAATGTTTCAGATCATCAAACTGATGTTAATATTAGACAAAGATAACCTGAGTTAATTCTAAAGTCAGTTTCTAAAAAAGCCATCCAAACCTCCCTGGACCCGTGGAAAGTACTGAGATTAACCACATTCTATAAAGCTGAGATCAGTTTGAGTATCCACATCAAGACCTGATTACTGCCAGACCTTAAGGATCCAGAACCCCTTAACTAGAACCCGTCTGACAAAGTGAGGGAGACTAAAAGATCTCCAACACATCATGGAACCATCTAAAGAAGAACAGCTGAGAAACAAAGTCACTGACATCCATCAGTCTGAAAGGGTTAAAGAGACATTTCTAAGGCTTTGGGGCTCAGTGAGAGCCATTACCCACAACAGGGGAAAACTGTGAACAGTGGTGAACCTTCCCAGGAGTGGCCGGCCTACCAACATGACTCCAAGAGAACATGGACGACTCATCCAGGAGGTCCCAGAAGAACCATGAACAACATCTAAAGACCTGCAGGCCTCACTGACTCAGTTAAGGTCAGAGGTCATGACTCAACAATCAGAACTGAAGCGGACTGCTCGGTGGAAACACAGCAGACCCCAGAATAAGTCAAACTAAGACCCAGACCCATCCGTCCCACCAAATCCTCTCTTTATTCTTTCTTTATGCTCTCAGTAGAGGCAAAACTCCCACCGCAGCTACGGCAGCAGAGCTCTTAGAAACGTTTGTTAGAGTCAAATCTGCTGAAGCATTCGAATACTTCTATAAATATGTAAATGTAAGGTCCAGGCCGGGAATATATGATGTTGGTCTAAATCAGTGTTACTCAACCAAAGAGCCAAACTGTTTAAAAATACCTTTACAAGAGCCACAATCTAAGAGGTGAAAAGTGGCAAAAACGGCTTGGAGTAGCAAAAAAATGAGTTAAAGATGGCAAAAATGGTCCAAAAGCAGCAAAAACGGGTGAAAAGTTACTAAACAATGAGTTACAGGTGGCAGAAAATGTTACAAAAGTGCCAAAAAAATGAGTGAAAAGTGACTAAAATGGGCAAAAAGCAGTCAAGAGGGGCAAACATGGTCCAAAAATAGGAAACAAGTGGTATTTAATGGCAAAGGGATGCTTAAATGAGTGAAAAATGGTGAAAAGGGCAAAAATGGGACAAAAGTGGCTAAAAGAAGTGCCAAAAATGGGCAAAAATATAGAAAACTAGTGGCATTTAATGGCAAAAGGACTCTTAAAGGGGCAAAAGTGGGATAAAAGTTGCAAAAACTGGGGAAAAAGTGGGAAAAAGAAGCGTCAAAAACAAGCAAAAAGTAGGGAAAAAGTGGTATTTAATGACAAAAGGTGGCTTTAATGGGTGAAAAGTGGCAAAAATGGTACAAAGGGGCAAAAAAGTTTCCCTATTTTAAGGTTTTTTTGGGGGAATAATGTTTAAAATGATCACAAAAGAGCCACACGCTGAATATCTCTGGTCTAAATGACGCGTACTTTAAAGAAAAGGCCCATAGAGGCTGAGGCTGGTGGTGGCAGAGGGATTCCTCCACTCCTGCTCTCTGTTTACCGTGTCTCAGTGACTGGTTGGTGGACCCTCACTGGTCCACTCCTGCTCTCTGTTTACCGTGTCTCAGTGACTGGTTGGTGGACCCTCACTGGTCCACTCCTGCTCTCTGTTTACCGTGTCTCAGTGACTGGTTGGTGGACCCTCACTGGTCCACTCCTGCTCTCTGTTTACCGTGTCTCAGTGACTGGTTGGTGGACCCTCACTGGTCCACTCCTGCTCTCTGTTTACCGTGTCTCAGTGACTGGTTGGTGGACCCTCACTGGTCCACTCCTGCTCTCTGTTTACCGTGTCTCAGTGACTGGTTGGTGGACCCTCACTGGTCCACTCCTGCTCTGAGTTTACTGTGTCTCAGTGACTGGTTGGTGGACCCTCACTGGTCCACTCCTGCTCTGAGTTTACCGTGTCTCAGTGACTGGTTGGTGGACCCTCACTGGTCCAGTCCTGCTCTGTGTTTACCGTGTCTCAGTGACTGGTTGGTGGACCCTCACTGGTCCACTCCTGCTCTGTGTTTACCGTGTCCAAGTGACTGGTTGGTGGACCCTCACTGGTCCACTCCTGCTCTCGGTTTACCGTGTCTCAGTGACTGGTTGGTGGACCCTCATTGGTCCACTCCTGCTCTGTGTTTACCGTGTCTCAGTGACTGGTTGGTGGACCCTCACTGGTCCACTCCTGCTCTCGGTTTACCGTGTCTCAGTGACTGGTTGGTGGACCCTCATTGGTCCACTCCTGCTCTGTGTTTACCGTGTCTCAGTGACTGGTTGGTGGACCCTCACTGGTCCACTCCTGCTCTGTGTTTACCGTGTCTCAGTTACTGGTTGGTGGACCCTCACTGGTCCAGTCCTGCTCTCTGTTTACCGTGTCTCAGTGACTGGTTGGTGGACCCTCACTGGTCCACTCCTGCTCTCTGTTTACCGTGTCTCAGTGACTGGTTGGTGGACCCTCACTGGTCCACTCCTGCTCTGTGTTTACCGTGTCTCAGTGACTGGTTGGTGGACCCTCACTGGTCCAGTCCTGCTCTCTGTTTACCGTGTCTCAGTGACTGGTTGGTGGACCCTCATTGGTCCACTCCTGCTCTGTGTTTACTGTGTCTCAGTGACTGGTTGGTGGACCCTCACTGGTCCACTCCTGCTCTGTGTTTACTGTGTCTCAGTGACTGGTTGGTGGACCCTCACTGGTCCAGTCCTGCTCTCTGTTTACTGTGTCTCAGTGACTGGTTGGTGGACCCTCATTGGTCCACTCCTGCTCTGTGTTTACTGTGTCAGCTGCTGAGTGATGTCTGTGTGACCTGAAGCATGCGCTGACTCAGTCCCACCAGTCTGTGAGTCCCTGCTCTCTCTGACACGTCTGTGTGAAGACGCTTGCTTCTTCATGGACTATTTCTAACCCGGCGAGCGCTCTCAGAGTTTACCAGAGAGGCAGACGGAGCTGCAGAAGGCCGGGCAAAGGTGCAGGAATAGTTAAATCTGGATAAACTGGTTTGAGGATCAGTGCGTTTCTGCTGCTGAGCTCTCATGATGTGTTGAGTCTGAGGGAAACCGACTGATCACTGTCTCTGTTGCAGGAACAGTGGAGAGAAACGGGCCAGGCCGAAGAGCATCGGACCTATGATGGGTGAGTAAAGATCCTACATATACTTTATTAGTAAGAGGATTTATTATCAGGTAAAGACAGGCAGTTTCCTGGGCCTTGTGCTCTCAGGGATCTCAGAGCACAGGCAGAGCTGTTAGGTAGACGTCTAAAATCCCCTCAGTGGTTAACCTGAGTCTTTAGAGTGTATATAAGAGGCTCAGTGTGCAAAATTAGCATCAAAATAGAGTCTGAATGTCCACAGAATCCTGAGGAAGGATGCCTGGACCCCTTACCCAAATCAAACCCTCTTAAAAAGTCCCAATGCTAGCAAAATACAGCAAAGCAGGTGGTAAATAAATCTGACCTCTATAAAACAGAGGACTATTGTGGTAAAATGACATAAAGTAAATTAAAACATGAGTAGCAGCTGATGTAGTGAGCATGTTTGATCTAAAGACATGCTGAAGTATTGATTGTCTGCAGTCATGTGATCCTGATAACATCCAAAGGTCAGATGTGGGTCAGGAAGTGAAGAACAGCAGTAAGAATCTATGGAAGTGTAGTAGAGTTAGTTAAGCTCTAGGGGGCGCTGCAGTCATCATCACAACATCTCTACATCCATCAGCTACCAGAACACAGGTCACATGGTCCACCTGGAGAGGAGCTGATCCACATCACTGAGGACTTAGTCCTGCAGACCTCCTACTACAGGTCTAGACTGATGAAGGGGGACCAGAGTGTAGAGGAGTCTAGGTCTGAGACCAGAGTTTAGGACTGAGACCAGAGTCTAGGTCTGAGACCAGAGTCTAGAGGAGTCTAGGTCTGAGACCAGAGTCTAGGACTGAGACCAGAGTCTAGGACTGAGACCAGAGTCTAGGACTGAGATCAGAGTCTAGAGGAGTCTAGGTCTGAGACCAGAGTCTAGGACTGAGACCAGAGTCTAGGACTGAGACCAGAGTCTAGGACTGAGAGCAGAGTCTAGCTCTGAGACCAGAGTCTAGGACTGAGACCAGAGTCTAGAGGAGTCTAGCTCTGAGACCAGAGTCTAGAGGAGTCTAGGTCTGAGACCAGAGTCTAGGACTGAGCCCAGAGTCTAGGTCTGAGACCAGAGTCTAGAGGAGTCTAGGTCTGAGACCAGAGTCTAGGACTGAGACCAGAGTCTAGAGGAGCTCAGGACTGAGCCCAGAGTCTAGGTCTGAGACCAGAGTCTAGGACTGAGCCCAGAGTCTAGGACTGAGACCAGAGTCTAGGACTGAGCCCAGAGTCTAGGACTGAGACCAGAATCTAGACGAGTCTAGGCCTGAGACCAGAGTCTAGGACTGAGCCCAGAGTCTAGGACTGAGACAAGAGTCCAGAGGAGTCTAGGTCTGAGACCAGAGTCTAGGACTGAGCCCAGAGTCTAGGTCTGAGACCAGAGTCTAGAGGAGTCTAGGTCTGAGACCAGAGTCTAGGACTGAGCCCAGAGTCTAGGTCTGAGACCAGAGTCTAGAGGAGTCTAGGTCTGAGACCAGAGTCTAGGACTGAGACAAGAGTCCAGAGGAGTCTAGGTCTGAGACCAGAGTCTAGCTCTGAGACCAGAGTCTAGGACTGAGACCAGAGTCTAGAGGAGTCTAGCTCTGAGACCAGAGTCTAGGACTGAGACCAGAGTCTAGAGGAGTCTAGGTCTGAGACCAGAGTCTAGGACTGAGCCCAGAGTCTAGGTCTGAGACCAGAGTCTAGAGGAGTCTAGGTCTGAGACCAGAGTCTAGGACTGAGACCAGAGTCTAGAGGAGCTCAGGACTGAGCCCAGAGTCTAGGTCTGAGACCAGAGTCTAGGACTGAGCCCAGAGTCTAGGACTGAGACCAGAGTCTAGGACTGAGCCCAGAGTCTAGGACTGAGACCAGAGTCTAGACGAGTCTAGGCCTGAGACCAGAGTCTAGGACTGAGCCCAGAGTCTAGGACTGAGACAAGAGTCCAGAGGAGTCTAGGTCTGAGACCAGAGCCTAGAGGAGTCTAGGACTGAGCCCAGAGTCTAGAGGAGTCTGGGTGAGATCAGAGGACTGGACTCTGCTCGTAGTTCGGGCAGAGCTAACGTGATTGGTCCATCCTCTCCCTGTTTCCTATTGGTCGGTTCATCAGAAGAGCAGAAGTATGTTCAGAGAGCTCCAGGCGGAAACCTCTGGTCCTGAAAAATGAAGCCAGCCTATGTGGCTAAAAGCAGTGAATCCACGCCACAGTCATGGTCTCATGGTCACATAGATGTAGCACTGAGTGAGAATGTCTCACTTTAGGGACAAAATCTGATCTTTTGTTCTCTAATTTTCATCTCAGTCCATAGATTTGAGTTTGGTACAGATTCTATAAAAATGTGCTCTTGAAAAGAGTCCCAATAATAACTCTGTATGAGGTGCAGACCGGCATTTGGTTCGAAGGGAACACTTCATAAATAACCGTCCTGAGAAGCGCTGTAAAACAACGTATTATTGTGCGTGTTTGCAGCCGTGTGTCATCGATGTCAGCGTTGTGTAATTTTAGGTGCGGTGGTCTCCAGCCGTTAACGTCCCAGCAGGCCTCCATCCACAATCCTCTCCACCGTTACAGAGCAGCTTTTAATAATATTTAATGTGCTGCAATTTCAAAGAACCGTCAGAAATCTGTGTGCTGCCAACTCCATGTTGATTACAACCCCCGGGACCTGGCACGCCCCCCCCCCCCCCCCCATACCTTTTGGCTGCGTCTTTAAAAGAATAAAATACAAACTATTGTACAAATGTAGTCTGCGTGGAGCTTTCTGGAAACCCTCCCGGCCTTTTAGAGAGGAGAAGTTTGGCTCTGAGACGTCTTTAGACCTCTGGAAGAGTTTCAGCTGGACAGGAATGAAGCGTGTCCGTACCGTGTGCATGTGTACGGAGATACGGGGCATAGATCCAGCTTTAATGGGGTTATAATGAGGCGAGGGTTAATCAGGACGTCCCAGAGATGTTTTATGAGGACTTTAAAGTAGTGCTCTTTACAGATGAAATACATTTATTTGATTTAAAGGCTGTCTACCAGACAGTCCTCTTCTCTGTGTGCCTCTTTAAATGAACAGCTCAGACAGAAAATATTGATTCAGCCATTTCATGAGAGGACAGCAGACACAAGAAGACACGTTTGGTCAAACCTCTCCGCTTTACACAATCCACAGGAAAACATCCCCAAAACCAGAATCAGTTTCATAAAGAACATCCTGCAAAAGAACAACAAACCAACGCTTGGTTGGTTGGATGGATGAGGAGGTGGCTGCAGGCAAGGATGGAATGTTTTCTAGATCTGAAGAGATAAACTCGTCAAAGGCAAGGATGGAATGTTTTCTAGATCTGAAGAGATAAACTCGTCAAAGGCAAGGATGGAATGTTTTCTAGATCTGAAGAGATAAACTCTTCAAAGGCAAGGATGGATTTATTGTAAGCTTTTAAAATGACATTCCTCTAAAACAAGAATGCAACATTTAATACACTTTACATTTCCCCATCTTCAAAGGCAAGGATGGAATGTTTTCTAGACTTGAAAAGATAAAATCTTAAAAGGCAAGGAGGGAATGTCTATAAGTTTAAAAGAAGACCTCATCTTCTAAGGCAAGGATGGAATGTTTCATAAAATACACAAAACACAAAATAACTTCATCTCTTAAGATTAGAATGGATCATTTAATAGTCTGCAAAGGATTTTGTTATCTACAAAGGCAAGGATGGAATGTTTTAAATGACATCCTCCCCAAAGGCAGCAGACTGTCGTGAGAATGCTTGATGCTGGGACGGGGGGGGGGGGGGGCTCCTTTCCCTCCATTGTTAGTCCACAGCTGTCAACCTTTAGAAACGGGGGTTAAACTGGCGTCCTGATGCTGACTATCAGCCCTGGTGACGGTCCAGGCTGTCAGTTCAGTTCTGTATTTAAATAAAGCTTTGATCGGATGTTCTGATGAAGTTTCTGTCTGGTTTTCAGATTTCTCATGTGATGAAACAGAAAAAGGGCCTCCTGTTCAGATGCACAGCCTCCGAGAGTTTGAGCAGGTAAGGAGCGTGCTGCTGTCACCTTCATGAACGCTGTGAGGTTAAAGTTTAACAGAGCTCTGCTGCCGTGGAGAGAACAGGAAGTGGCTACGCCGTTAGCATGAACTTTAGCGCTGAGGCTCTGCTGAGCCGTTAGCATAAACTTTAGCTCTGAGGCTCTGCTGAGCCGTTAGCATAAACTTTAGCGCTGAGGCTCAGTGAGGAGCCGTTAGCATGAACTTTAGCTCTGAGGCTCTGCTGAGCCGTTAGCATGAACTTTAGCTCTGAGGCTCTGCTGAGCCGTTAGCATGAACTTTAGCTCTGAGGCTCAGTGAGGAGCCGTTAGCATGTTGCTATGTGAGTGTTTCTGTGTCCAGCCTCGTCTCTCTCTGTGGTCCGGACTGTGTCGGCGTGTTTGGGAAGATGTTGTAGCATCAGAGCCTCCTCATGACTCACAGAAGGTCTTCTTCCTCTGCTGGGGCCGTTATTTCCTCCTTCATGTTCACGTTACAGTCACATGGGAAACCCCGCTGTGTTGTTCCCCTGCTCTGAGCTGACTCTGTCCTTCATAATCCCACCGACATCAGGATGGCTGCTGTGAATCTTTGAAGCTTCTGAGAGGATTTTTATCCTCAGATGTGAAAAATGTTTAAGACTTGGTTTTAATCCCAGTTACCTGTCGCCAGCTGAGGATCCGTGTTGTCGGCTGTTTTAGTTTTATTTCTCTTTACCTACCAGGCATGCTAAGGATTGTTTCACTGGACCCCAGAGAAATGTCTAAAAAGCAGCAAAACTGGGTGAAAAGTGACATAAAAGGGCAGAAAGAGGAAAAAATGGGTGAGAGGTGAAAAAATAAGATAAGGGTTGGTGGCAAAAAACGGTTAAAAAAGGGACAAAAACAGCGAAGCAAAGCAGCAAAGCAAGGTAAAAATGGTAAATAGCAGGATAAAAGTGGCAAAAACTGAATAAATTTTCCAAAATGACCAAAAAGCAACAAAACCGTAGCAAAAAGTTAGAAAAAAAGCAGCAAAGGAAGGTAAAAATAGGGGGAAAGTGGCATTTAATGGCAATGAAGGGGAAAAAAAATTGCAAATAGCAAAAAGCAGGACAAAAGTGGCAGAAACGAGATAAAATCTGAAGGTGGCAAAAATTGGTTAAAGTGTGGGAAACAAAGTGATAAATGTGACTAGCCATGGATGATTAGTGAGGCCAAAGTGCCACTTTTTAAGGTTTTCTGGGGGAAAAATGTTTCAAACTAGAAAAGCACTCAGAGAGCGCAGACCTCTGCCTAGCCCTATCTCCCAGTAGTGAAGGATCCTTTAAAACATTACTGGATCCGTCCCCATGTGCCCCCCACCACGGCATTCGCTGATTACTCCCTCCCTGGTGGGGTGGAAACACGGTGAGGCAAAGCATTGGCTTCGCTAGGGGTGGACTGTCATGGCGGAAGCATTGCCTGCTGGTGCCAACAGATGCACTGACAGTCTCACCCACGGTCTCACTGGACGACTGGAAGTCATGGCAGAGGGCGAATATTCCTCTATTCCTCCCAGCATTGTGAGTCTTCTCGCTACAGTTCGCTGTCTTTCTCTCTGTTAGGCTCCGACTCGTCTCCTCGACCGGGTGTGCGTCTTTCAAACTCTATAAACTCCAAAACTTTGAATAGAAACACACAAACATGCTGCTGGGATTGAAGTTACTCATGTCCGCCATCTCCTGGTGTAAAGCGGTAACAGTGCAGACCTCCGCCATTAGCCCTATCTCCCAATAGTACAGAATCCTTTAAAAAATCCTGGATCTAGATGGTGATCCGGATCACTCCCAAAATCTAATCAGTTCTTCCTTAGGCCATTTCTGACATTTCCTGAACGTTTTATCAAAATCTGTCCATGACTTTTTGAGTTATGTTGCTAACAAACAAACAAACGAACAAACCCACCCGATCACATGACCTCTTTGGCAGAGGTAATTAAGACAGAAAAGAGGAATAACATTTCAAACAATAACCGAACCCTTCATCCCCTATTTACTTGCATTTGTTAATGGAACGGTCTTCCTCTGGTAATATGGCGGACACGTCGACGTATAGCAGCAGCGGGCAAACACAGTCAATGAGGCGTCTATGGTGGTGCTCTGATCATGAGGTCAACATAAGGTCAGGGGGCAGGGCTAGTGGCGTGAGAGCTTTCCTCAACTTAGTGGTTTTCACGCCTGATAGTCCGGGGACTCGGTCTGTTTTTGGAACAGAAACGGCGACACTGTTGCACTTTCCTTTGGTTTGGTTAACATTCACACTGCTCTCATGGTCAAACGGACCAAACCGTCTGAACACCTACAACCTCTGCCCGCTAGGGGCGCTGTGGCCACGAACAAACAGCGACTAAGAAGAACAGAAGGCGTAGAAGAAGATGAAACTTCTGGCGGTCTTTTCTTCCACATAAACAATAAAAAAAACACAGAGTTTACGCTGTCTCAGGGTTTCTGCTCTTGCTTTGTGGCATTATGAGCAGCCAGCGAGGCGGAGAGCTGTCCAGCATGTCGGTCTTTACATGAGACGAATAAATCATTACCGACTACGACGTGTTGCCATGGAAACACAGACGCCAAGGGAGGTACCAACATGTGTTTGAGTGTATTAAATCACATATAAATCCTTACATCATCACGCTTTATGCCTCTTCCTGCCTTTGGTTCACGAGTTGGTCTGCTTCGCTTTCACTCCTCTAATGAACCGCACCAGGGATCGTTTGGAAGCGGACCGAGACCCCCTGTTTGAAGCGGACCAGAGTCCTCTTGTTTGGTCCGCACCAGAGTTCGCCTGAGCTCTCACACCACTCCCAACGAACCGGACTATCCAGGAAAACGGACCAGAGTTGGTTTAAAGCAGACCAGACAGCTCTGGTGTGAATGCGCCCTTAGAGATGTTTTATTTGACTAAAATTTGACCTGAAGGGTAATAACACACTGAACTGTCTTACAACACACCTAAAAACAGAATTGTTTTCACTTTACAGGGTCTTTAAAGCTTTTATTTTAAGGCTTCTTGCCTTTATTTTGGAGAGGTCATGACAGTGTAGGAAACCAGAGAGATGACTGAGAGCTGAGGCACAGGTCAGACTTGACCCCAGTCCTCCTGGTTGGCAGACCAACGCCTCCGTACGTGAGAACCGACCTAGCCAACGGGTCATCGGCGCCCTAAAGAGGCCGGTCTCTACTGTGGACATGGAGCTAAATCATTCTTTAGCGTATGTTTTTACCAGTGCTGTCAGAAACTCCCAACGCTCCTCTGATACTGAAATATCTCTGAAAATGATCAGAGAGCTCTGAGCCCTCCGAGTCAAGGCTGCAGCTGACGTATAGGCGTATAAATGAGGCCACACAGGCAGATGTATTTTTAGATTCATTTCACATGAACGCCTGCTCTGCTCTCTCTCCTTTGGTTCTGGTTCTGAGCCAGAGTAATGGATTCTGGGAGCAGAGCCAGGTGCATTATGGGTCAGATATAACTCTGTAGGTGCTCGCTTAAATTACCCCGTTCCCCTTTCAGTGAAGGACGGAGCTTTAACGAAGGAAAGTTCTGGTTAGAGAGATGATGGCGTGTTTGGAAAGAGGTGACTTATTGGAAACGTGACGCCGCAGTGAGATCAGATCAGATCGACTCCACGCTGCAGGAGAGAATACGCTGATTGGTAATTTATTAGAAAGAGGAACCTTTTATGGAACCAAACCTACGGACAGTCAGCATCATGGCTCCACGCCGTCAGGCGCCGCTGGCTATTTCTGTCAGAGGTCAAAACTCCTCTGAGAGATGATGCTCGCCACAACACCTCTGCCAAACCTGCAGAGGAAGATTACACACAACAAAAGCCCGGTATTACGGCGTGGAGGCGGGATAAAGAGTAAGACGTGTCAGTCACAGGATATAAATGGAGGAGATGATGAAGGCATCAGCCTGCAGACGTGGAAGAGTGACTATGGAGGCGTAATGTTTGAACATGTGAGCTAAAAATAGATCAGAGATTTAAATTAGAGGTGTAGGCCTGAGGATGGACGCTGCAGACCTGCATGTGTAGAGATCAGCAGCTTTAAGGCTCTCCGCTGGACATTTTTAACCCTTTCAGTCGACGTTTTGATAAAAAGGAACTGCAGGTTTAATGTTTCTGACTGTGCCAGTAAATTCAGTGCATTCCAGCTTAAAGTGGCTGAAATTTTGTAAAAAAGCTTCGGCGATATGAGCAGATATTTCAGCCTGCAGCGGTGCGAGTGGAGGCAGAGCGAGCTCTGATTGGACATTACAGCACAGAGGCAGCTCTTCTTTGAAGTTCTCCTCCGACTCTCCCACCGAGGGATGAAGGGATGAATCATGATGCACGCAGACACGCACGCTGACGGCAGACTGGGAGCTCAGACACGGCGGCGTATGGAGGGACGGCCCAGAGATCACAATCATGGCCGATATGCTGCAGAGCTGCAGAAAGCCCCTAAAGGGACAGTCCCCTGTTTCTGCATCACCGCCCATTTGCATGGATAAATCTTTGAAATAAATCTGGTTTGGTTAAATGGATGAAGTTTGTTTGTGTCAGTCACATTTCTGAGGAGAAACATGCAGGAGCTTCCAGCTCCTCAAGGCTTGTTATTCATCATTTTATCCCTCTGACACCTGAGCTGTGAGCGATCACCAGGAAGACTAGAGGTTTAAAAAATGGAAGAAAAATTCCACATAAATTTGTAAAATTTTCAAGCAAATTCCCCTTATTTTTTAAAAATCTAACTTCCCAAAAATTATTGTAAAAAGTCCCTGAAGTTCCTCAAAATTGATGAGAAATTCCTCCAACTTTCAAACATATCCCAGAAATTTCCATGAAATTCTCAAAAATTTCAAAGCACACCACTTTCCCAAAATTCCATCATACTTTCCCCAAAAACAAAAAATACATTTCTCAATATTCTGTATAAATACCTTTACATTGTTAGGCAAATTCACCCAAATATTCAAAACAATTGAAATTTTCTTGAAAATTCTTTGGAATTTCATTAAATAATAAACAAAATTACAAATATTTTTCCAATCAAAAATTACGGTGAAAATGGTTGATTAAAAACTACAAATTTTCTTAAATTATGAAATATATATCATTTCATAATATGATCATATATGGTCTATATAGCCTCAGTCACTGTATGACCATATATGGTCTATATAGCCTCAGTCACTGTATGACCATATATGGTCTATATAGCCTCAGTCACTGTATGACCATATATGGTCTATATAGCCTCAGTCACTGTATCAAACAGCTCCTAAACACACTACCTGGCTTTCTCTTCACAACAGGCCGGTGTGTGAACTCGTACCATAAAGCTGTCATTCTTGTAGTGAAAGAACCACAGTCCACTGCTAAAGTTAGCGGTGCTAAAGTTGCTATCAGCCCCCCCCCCACCCACCCGAGGTCAACAATCTTTGTTAAAATACCAGGGAACTTTAAACATAAGTACAGCTGCTATAAAGCACTGCTCTGTTTTATTTAGTAAATGAATGAGAGCATGAAAGGGAAACTGTGTATTTAGCACATGAATCTCTGCAGACAGAGTATGTGGAATTTTAGGGTATTAGTTTTGTAAAGATGGTGCAGGGGTTTTTTGAAAATGTGTCTTTTGCACTTTTGACCTGATTAGTTTGATCTCAGTGAGCTCAAACATGCCTGAAGTCTGCTTTTGTGAGAGGCATTTGTAAATTTGAGCATTTTTGTCTAAATTCCAGAGAAAACGATCTGTTGTTTGGAGTCTCAGAGCTTTTTTCCTCTGAGGAGATGAGTCATGAAACCCAGATGCTGCACCTGAATTTCTGGATCAGTGGAGGTCCCGGGTAGGGAACAGTCGAGTTCTGAAACATTACCAAACACAGTGTTCTCTGTGATGAATTTCCTGCGTCTCTGCTCTGAATTCAAACAGTGGGGAAACTGGCACGGCTCAAAACAAAGCTGTGAGATCTTCAGTCGCCTTGATCAGATTTCCATGTGGAGGAGTCGGTGCTCCAAGTCTGAAAGTTTCACAAACGGAAACTAGTGATTTTTAATAAAGAGCAGAGACGGAACCGCCAGGAGCCTTTCGGAGAAGTTTCCACTTTCTGACGGGGCAAATTGAAGCTTTTTGACCTCTCTTTGCCTCTGTAGTGTTACGCTGAGCGTTCCTGACGGTGGGAGCGTTTGTTGGTTCTCCGATTATTGAACCCAGGTTACGACCGTGTGCGTCAGTTTAAAGTCGGCGGGTTTGGATGAAACTGGATCCTGCCAGGGCTACGTTTGTATCTGTCAAACATCCTCGCTCTGCGGGCCTGAGGTTTCAGAAAAAACTGGAGAAATCATCCAATCAAAACGCCGCTCTCTTGAATGGCCTTTATTAGTCCGCAGGAGAAATTGGAAGCACATGTCCGCTCATAAACGTGGATTCAAACCAACCGCAGAGACGCAGAGATTGATAGGAGGAGGAGGAGGATTGGGTCTAATTTCTGCCATTTAAACCTCAGGACAAATTAGGGCTGTTAATCTGTTATTCTGCCCTCGCCCTCAGGGTTCACGCCAAAAACGCCGCACTCGCTCTGAAGAGGCGCTACCACACGTCTGTCATGGAAAACATGTTTCTCCCCTTATCTCCGCCGTCTCTTATCTCCTCGCCGTCCTGGGCTCTCCTTGTTTTTGTGGCGGCGTCTGAAAATAGGTCAGAATACTGCACAGTGTTTGTGTTCAAGCCTGCAGCCGTCAGCTCTGATTGGTCGCTTCATGCAGCTGATCTCTGCAGCTCTGCATAAAGAAAACAGCAGAAACAGGAGAGCAGAGGGAACAGGAGGAATGTCCTCTCACCTAGGAGATGACTGTGAATATTTAGGGCTCAGTCACTCTGCAGAGAGCTTTAATGGACTTTAGTCTGATTTTAGCTGATAGAGACCCTGACTGATCAGGAACGGATCATTTAAGCTTAAAAACTGATCCCTCTAGTCTCCAGGATCCAGACTGATCATCTGTGTTCATCCTGAGGTGTGTGAGACTGCAGAAGAGCTGTGCATGTGCTGAATCAGCATTATATCAGGAGAGATGCACCATCCAATCAGTGTGAGACTGGTCTGACCAATCAGTGTGAGACTGGTCTGACCAATCAGTGTGAAACCGGTCTAACCTATCAGTGTGAAACCAGTCTAACCTATCGGTGTGAAACCAGTCTAACCAATCAGTGTGAGACCGGTCTAACCTATCAATGTGAAACCAGTCTAACCTATCGGTGTGAAACCAGTCTAACCAATCAGTGTGAAACCGGTCTAACCTATCAGTGTGAAACCAGTCTAACCTATCGGTGTGAAACCAGTCTAACCAATCAGTGTGAGACCGGTCTAACCTATCGGTGTGAGACCGGTCTAACCTATCGGTGTGAGACCGGTCTAACCAAAATAATATATATATAAATAATAATATAGAAAATAAGAATACTATGAGCTCAGCACCAGCAGACTGGTGGCATTCTCTTTTTTTTTCTCTCTCAGACATGTACCGTCCACTGAGAGGCCACCAAGAAAGCATTTGATCTATTTGTGTTAATTTGGACCAGTGGTTCTCAACCTTGGGGGTCATGAGACACTGAGAGGGGGTCTCCAGAAACCCTAAAGAACTAAGAATATTTTTTAAATTACACTGTTGCCACTTTACACCAGTTTTGTCACATTTTTGTTAACCTCTTTTCTTAATTTTTTTCCCACCGATTTTTCTACATTTTTGCCGTTTAACACCTGTTTTTGTCACTTTTAAACTCTTCCCAACACTTTTTTCTGCTTGTTTTTGCTACTTCTAAACCAAATCTCACCACTTAAGCTTAATATTGCCTCTGTTTACCCGTTATCGCCACTATTAACCCCTTTTAACGAGGGATGCACCATATTATCGGTCTTACATCGGTATCAGCAGGTATCAAAATTTCTGCCGATATTTACATATATTTTGTCTGTGTATTTCAGCATATATTGACTCTAAATTTTGTCCATATATCCTGATAAATGAGTGGAGTTTTAGGCTGGACTAACAGACCTGTGTCAGTATAGGTCTATTTCTTTTTTTATCCTCATTCTTTAAACTTTCAAGTGTTTTTAAGGACTAAAGTTTGTTTTCTTGGTCATCCTCAAACCTTAAAGTGTGTCCAAAGGACTGAAATTTCTTGTCTGAAGAGCATATTTAAATATCGGCATCGGTATTATGAAATCTGTAAATATCGGCAAAAATCCAATATTGTGCATCCCTACTTTTTTTACCACTTTTTACACCCAATTTTCCACATTTAACCACATTTTAACATTTGATATGTCCATTTTTGCTAGTTTAACCAATGTCTGCAGATATCTGCCTATTTTTTCTTTATAATAATAATAATAATAATAATAATAATATCTTGAATTTATATAGCGCCTTTCAAGAAACCCAAGGACGCTTTACAGGAACACATAGACATGGACAAACTATGTGAGGGTAGGATGAGTGTGAGGGGTGGTTTAGTGAAGACTGTAGGCTGTGGTGAACAGGTGGTGCTGGACACGTTTTTTGAAAATGTCCAGAGATGGAGCGCTACGAATGTCTGCAGGAAGAGTGTTCCAGAGGGTGGGGGCTGCAGCACTGAAGGCTCTGTCTCCATAGGTTCAGAGTTTGGTTTTGGGCATGGAAAGTAGGCCGGTGTCTGAAGATGGAAGGTTGCGGGATGGTGTGTATGGATGGAGGAGATCAGAAAGGTACTGGGGAGCCAGAGCATGGAGAGATTTGTATGTGAGGAGGAGGACTTTGTAGTTGATACGGGGTTTTGGTACAGGGTTTTGCTGGGAACTCCAGACAGGACTCCATTACAGTAGTCCAGGCGGGAGGTTATGAAAGCATGAATGAGTGTTTCAGCCACAGAATCAGGGAGTGATGGTCGGAGTCTGGAGATGTTCTTGAGATGATAGAAGGCAGATTTGGTGACAGACTTTATGTGGGACTGGAAGGAGAGGGTGGAGTCCAGGATGACGCCCAGGTTTCGGACCTCGGAGGACGGACAGATGGAGGTCCCGTCCACATCGAGCATGAGAAGCAGTTTCAGCCACATTTTAACTCTTTTTTTACCATTATTTATGCCCATTTTTGCCTTTCATGCCATTTTTGTCAAATTTTTGCCACTTCTAACCCATTTCTGCTACTTTTAAAATCCAATTTCACCATCTTTTCCATCATTTTTTGCCATTATTAACCCATTGCAGCAATTTTTAACCATTTAAATTTTTTTTTTTTTTTTTTGCCCCCCTTGGCCCCCTCTGAGTCCACCAGAGCTCTAACTGACGGTCCTACAGCCCACAGTTTGTTCTGTGATCTAGAACTTCAGCGGCTGTTTCGGCCTCTGGAGGGTTAAAGATGAGGCCAAAAACAAGAACTAAATGTGCATAAAAGCAAACACAGGAGGACTGAAGGTCTCTGGTCCTTCAGGCCCTCCGCAGACCGAGGTCGGCCCTTGCAGGAAGACCACTAAAGAGGTTTCTGTGGATTCTTTCTCACAGATCTAAAGAAGAACCTGCAGCACAAACTCTTTCGTGTGTTTCAATCAGATGCAGAGGACTAGTGTTTGCTCAGGTTTTGGAGAAGGCCCCACCATGGAGGTCTGCAGCCAGGTCCTCCTGGAGTTCTGATGAGGATGCAGACTGGAGGAGCTCCAGAATCTTCTGTGGGAGAGAATCTGTTCAAACATCTTTAGTAGGATTCAGCGTGTTTGGGATGATGTGAGAGAGTTTGGTCTGCTGGCAGAGATCTGTGTTTCAGGAAACGCCGTCCGTACTCACAGCCGCCCGCTCAGGTTGAAGTGTGACACCAGTTTCCTCCTCTGGTCTCCTGAAGCTCCTCTGAGAATAGATATGGACGTCTGCCTGCGCCCTCTCTGACCTACACTGTAAAAACACTGCAGAAAACCCAAAGGTCAGGATTCTCCACTAAATATTAGAGTAAAAAACAGGTTAGAGGAGGAAAAATGTCCTGTTTTTAAAAATGAATGAAGACTCTGCACATGTAAAAACAACACAGAAAACATGTTTGATGATGTCATCATCTAAAGCAGTATGGTTAATTCTGCATTAGATTATCTGTGATGAAGTGTCACATTTTAAGGGTTAAATCCAAGTCTAGTCTCCAAGTCTTATTGTAGGACTCATCATTCAGACATGCAGGTGGTCATCATCAGAAATAAAAGATAAACAGATCAGTGAAAGTCTGCACATCCTGTTCTGTTACAAGGTCACAGCACCAACTGCTGGCCTGGCATGTACATTACAGGGTTGTAGTCATTTTTTGCAGATCTGTGCTTGCAGAGGTTTCCATCACAATGATCACAGGAACAAATTAAAAATTCATGTTGCATGTAAACATCCATAGAATGGACAGCAGGGACGTTAGAGCTGAGGATCATCAGTCTCTGTTAAACAGGTCTGTGACAGCCTGTCTCTAAGATCCATGAATGCACGAATGCCGATAAAAGACCTGAGGAGGAGACGTTTTCTAGGCTTGGATTTTGTAGAGTGTTTTTTACAGTGTGTCCTGAAGACGAGCTGATGAGCGTTAATGGACGTGCTGACAGGAAGGAGTCGGTTTTCACCACAGCAGCACTCAGACCATCGATCGATGCGTTGGATCAGCTTTCAGCTCAGACAACCAGGGGCATACACACACACATGCACATGCATACACATACATGCACACACACACATGCACATGCATACACATACATGCACACACACACATGCACATGCATACACATACATGCACACACACACATGCACATGCATACACATACATGCACACACACACACCCACACACATACACATACACACACACACACACACGCATGCACACCCATACATGCACACACATACACATACATGCACACACCCACATGCACATGCATACACATACACACACACACACGCACCCACACACATACTTGCACACACATACACATACATGCACACACACACATGCACACGCATGCACGCTCATACACGGTCTCAGTGGATAGTTGCTGGATGGGGTAGATGATTCTGGTCTTAATCAGATTTAGGCTAAAATCTTTGGAATGCAGACGAACAATACGCCGACACCGAGGCTCCTTTGTCTGCGGTCACATGGTGCTGCAGACGGCTGGTCTTTGTCAGAAATAACCCAAACCAGTGATCTGATATTTATTTACTCGTGCAAACATCCGTTCACAAGATGAGCTGTGTAGTTTGATTTTATTTTGAATGTTTTCGCATGTATTTCCGCCCTGACTGTGATGGTGTCTGACAGCGGTGGTCTGCAGTCAGACTGTCCTGATCTTTTATGCATTTCTGCTCCTGTTGGTTTAAACTCCTCAGACTCTGCATGAGGATGTAGCATTCCAGCTCTCTGACACAGGTATCATTTCTGCTGTTAGAATATTTGAGATGATTTTCCAGAATGTCCACTGAAGTTAATGTTATTGCCCTGCAATCCTGGGAGAAGTTGCTGTGGAATTTTGAGGAATTTTCATGCTAATTTGGGGGAACGTCAATGTGTTCGTATATTTCAGGAATTTTCTCTGGGGGTTGTGGGTGAAACATGCTTCATATTTTTTGGGCATTTTTTGGGCATTTTCATGAAAAGTCTTTTTGGGCATTTGGAGACATTTGTTCTGAAATGTTCAGGATTTTTTTTTTTTTTGACAAGTGAAAATTTGGGAAATGAGTTTGGATTGGATTTTTTGAGGAAATTTGCAGTGGAATATTTCAGTATTCTCATGGAAATTTGGGGACTTTCTGGTAAATATTTGTACATGTATTGACTGGGAATTTGGAGGTTATGTCCTTTAAATTTTTAAAGAATTTTCACAGAAATTTCAGGGATTTTGGGGAATTTTCCATCCATCATTTCATGGAATTTTAGGGAACGTATTCGTACATTTTGGAGAATTTGTTTAGAAATTTTTGGTAATTTGCTGAAACCATGGACCAGCTGGCTGAAGCCAAAACATCTGCTCCAAAATCAACCCAGTAGGGTATTTGTGCAGGACCTGCAGGAGATATGTGGACATGATTTATGTGAAAACTACTTCCTGTTCAAAGACCAGACTGAGGTTTTGTACCGACCCGGTCCTGCTGATCCCAAAAAAGAGGGAAAACTATGCAGTCCAATCTAAAGCTCTGGTCTCAGTGGGTCACATCAGTCTTGTTGGGATGCAGCAGGAATTAAAGCTTTAGCAGTCCTGTTTTAGAGAGGAATAAATCAGCAGATCTTTGTGTGAAAATGTGAGGAGTACGGGTGAAAAGATGACTTTTGAAAGACCAGAATAAAGCAACAGAGCTTGTATTTCCTTCTGTGCAGCATGATTCTAACAGCAAATATTTGCTCTGGGCTTCTTGAACAAGTCCTAAAAATAAAAACCATGTTAGATGATGTTTCACCGAGTAATTACAGTTTCACTGCGGGCTTTAATTTCACCACAATCATGTTTGCATTCATTTAAACTCCTCATAAAGATGTCAGCAGCATCCTGCAGCAGCTGTGGATGCTCACACAAGATTTCACTGCTCAGTGCTGCACTAGCGCCCCCATCTGGAGGGGAATAAACAAAAGATGTATTTATAGTTTGACTTTGTTAATCGATCCCAGCCGTGTGTAATAAATCTGAGCTCCTCTCCATCGGGTCAGAGAAGACATATTGACTTGATCACGTTGTCGGTCATGGATGGTAATTGCTGAGTTAACGTGTTTCAGTAATCTGCTCCCCGCGGTCACACACCCACGCCGAAGATCCACGTCACACTCAAACACCTCAACCATCTTTGTCTGAGTCCTGACCAGTGTTTTATTCCTCAAAAGTCTGCAGAAACATCACATGTGTTGAGGAACATGACCTCCACAGAAACATCACACATTTGTAGAGACAGAGTCTGCAGGAAAGGATGCATGTCTGCAGAAACTAAACGTATGTCTGCAGAAACGGAACATGTCTGCAGGAACTGAACCTATCTGCAGAAACTAAACGTATGTCTGCAGAAACTGAACATACGTCTGCAGAAACGGAACATGTCTGCAGGAACAGAACATATGTCTGCAGAAACTAAACGTATGTCTGCAGAAACTAAATGTATGTCTGCAGAAACTAAACGTATGTCTGCAGAAACTAAACGTATGTCTGCAGAAACTAAACGTATGTCTGCAGAAACTAAATGTATGTCTGCAGAAACTAAACGTATGTCTGCAGAAACTAAATGTATGTCTGCAGAAACTAAACGTATGTCTGCAGAAACTAAATGTATGTCTGCAGAAACTAAACGTATGTCTGCAGAAACTAAATGTATGTCTGCAGAAACTAAACGTATGTCTGCAGAAACTAAATGTATGTCTGCAGAAACTGAACCTGTCTGCAGGAACTAAACGTATGTCTGCAGAAACGCCCTGTGTCTGTGCATCAGAGACGTCTCATGTCAGAAAATCATTTCACAGTCCTAGATGGTTTCTGTGTTTGTGCGATCTTCTCTTTATGCTGCACAGTTTGTTCCAAAGCTCCATTGTTTGCGTTTTCATATTCAGAAGGAATGTATGTCTTGTATTTCAACATCTGCCCTCCCTGGAGCCCACAGATCATGTGGAAACGGTTACAAACAAAAAGCTAAAGAAGAAGAAAAAAGTCTTTTTATGAATTGGTCTTCAACTTTGTGGTCGGCCGGATGCTGCAATTACTCAAGACAGTACAGTTAGTGTTTGACAGCGAGGTCGGAGAGGCAGAGAAACCACACAGTGTACACACCGACCAATCATCTTCGTGTTGTGTAGAGGACGCTGAAGGCTAAAGTGACGCTACCGTGACCGAAACCACAGTTCCTGCCAAGGGAAGGAGGAGAAGGACAGACCTCAGTGATGATGATGGTGGTGGTCATAGGTCAGCCTTTGTTTGTGATGATGATCTTCTGTTTAACTCCTAAAGCTGACATAGAGGACAGCAGCTTTTCTTTAATGCTGCTAAACCAGCAGGACGGCCGTGCTGCAGTTTAAACACTCAAAGGTCCAACAGGAGGAACTTTCAGCTTAGTTCAGTTTAGAATATTTAAATACTGACAGTGCCTCCATATTTGTGATTCTTTTGCGTGTTTATTGTTGTCATGGAAACCCTGGGGTCCTGGGGCCTGAGCTGGTCTTAGATGTGAGGAGGGGGCCTGTGGAAGAACGGATGGGGACCGCTGCCATGTAGTGGGAGATTTGTATTAATGCACATAAATATCACAGGATTTGTTGGATTTTTGAGTACCAACAGCAGGATGACTCCTAAAATAAAAATGTAGTGCAGGAATGTCAGACTCAGTCACAGCAGGGACCGAATCCTGAATGTGGGTCACACAGGGCCTAACAGGGTCAAAATTTCACATTAACTGTCACCCTCACCTTAACTGGTAACGAATTATAGAGAAAAAATGTAACATTAATGATAAATGATTTGGGGACTTTAAAAAAGTCATAAGGTGAAATTGTGATTTTTAACAATTAAAGTACTAAAAAATTTCAAAATTATGAGTTTTAAATGTCAAAATAAAAGATACATTTTAAAATTATGAGTTTTAAATGTCAAATATGAGAATTTTTTTTAAATTATGAGTATTTCAATGTCAAAATATAAAATACATTTTGTAATTCTGAGTTTTAAATGTCAAATATGAGGTAAATTTTAAAATTATGAGTTTAAATATCAAAATATGAGATATAAGTATAAGATTAAAACTATTGAGTTATAAAAGTCCAAAGATGAGCTAAAAATGTAAGACTTTAAGAAAAGGTAAGATCTTTTAGAAAAGGTTAATATTTGTGATTAAAAATTCAAAGTCAGGAGTTCAAAATGTCAAAATGTAAGATAAAATTCAATTTCAGGAGTTTAAAATGTGAAAATATAAATTAAAAATTAAAATCATGAATCTAAATGGTCAAACTATGAGAAAAATTTTATAATTCTGAGTTTTAAATGTCAAAATATGAGATAAAAAGTCAAAACCAAAACTTTAAGTCAGTATTGTGAGATGCAAATTAGAAAATATGAAATGACAACACAAATTCCTGACTTTATATCAACTTATTTTAACTCTTTACTCTTTCTAATTCTTACAGGCAGGTTTTTAATCATCAAGGTTATTTTTAGAGTCTTATACTGGAGGAAACCTCATACTGGTGGACCAGTTAAAATAAAAATATGATCTGGTGGGCCCGGTATGACTGCACCACAGGAAGGATTTGGCCCCTGGGCCTTGAGTTTGACAGCCCTGCTCTAGTGGATGATTGTCAGCTTTAAACTTTGAGAGTTTAAAAACTGACTTTGAGAAAAAAATAGCAGATAACTGCTCCTCTCTAACCTCTGCTGTCTTCATAAGAAACCCGACGTTAAAGAGGAAATGAAGGCGGGCTCTACGCAGCTGCGTTCATATCTGCACCATCTCTGTGTGATGGTGGTTCCCATCAGCTGATTGATTCTCTGACTGATGGTCTGACTGATGGTCTGACTGATGCTCTGACTGATGCTCTGACTGATGCTCTGATTGATGGTCTGACTGATGCTCTGACTGATGCTCTGATTGATGCTCTGACTGATGCTCTGATTGATGGTCTGACTGATGCTCTGACTGATGCTCTGATTGATGCTCTGACTGATGCTCTGATTGATGGTCTGACTGATGCTCTGATTGATGGTCTGACTGATGCTCTGACTGATGGCCTGACTGATGCTCTGACTGATGGTCTGACTGATGCTCTGACTGATGCTCTGACTGATGCTCTGACTGATGCTCTGACTGATGCTCTGACTGATGCTCTGACTGATGGTCTGACTGATGGCCTGACTGATGGTCTGACTGATGGTCTGACTGATGGTCTGACTGATGGTCTGACTGATGCTCTGACTGATGCTCTGACTGATGGTCTGACTGATGGTCTGACTGATGCTCTGACTGATGCTCTGACTGATGCTCTGACTGATGCTCTGACTGATGCTCTGACTGATGGTCTGACTGATGGTCTGACTGATGCTCTGACTGATGCTCTGAATGATGGTCTGACTGATGGCCTGACTGATGCTCTGACTGATGCTCTGACTGATGGTCTGACTGATGGTCTGACTGATGCTCTGACTGATGCTCTGACTGATGGTCTGACTGATGGTCTGACTGATGCTCTGACTGATGGCCTGACTGATGCTCTGACTGATGCTCTGATTGATGGTCTGACTGATGCTCTGACTGATGCTCTGATTGATGGTCTGACTGATGGTCTGACTGATGCTCTGACTGATGCTCTGACTGATGCTCTGATTGATGGTCTGACTGATGCTCTGACTGATGGCCTGACTGATGGTCTGACTGATGCTCTGACTGATGCTCTGACTGATGCTCTGACTGATGCTCTGACTGATGGTCTGACTGATGGTCTGACTGATGGCCTGACTGATGGTCTGAATGATGGTCTGACTGATGGCCTGACTGATGCTCTGACTGATGGTCTGACTGATGGTCTGACTGATGCTCTGACTGATGCTCTGACTGATGGTCTGACTGATGGCCTGACTGATGGTCTGACTGATGGTCTGACTGATGCTCTGACTGATGGTCTGACTGATGCTCTGACTGATGGTCTGACTGATGCTCTGACTGATGCTCTGACTGATGCTCTGACTGATGGTCTGACTGATGGTCTGACTGATGCTCTGACTGATGCTCTGAATGATGGTCTGACTGATGGTCTGACTGATGCTCTGACTGATGCTCTGACTGATGCTCTGACTGATGGTCTGACTGATGGTCTGACTGATGCTCTGACTGATGCTCTGACTGATGGTCTGACTGATGGTCTGACTGATGGTCTGACTGATGGTCTGACTGATGCTCTGACTGATGGTCTGACTGATGGTCTGACTGATGGTCTGACTGATGGTCTGACTGATGCTCTGACTGATGCTCTGACTGATGGTCTGACTGATGCTCTGACTGATGCTCTGACTGACGCTCTGCATTAGTTTTGTAGACTCTCTCTGGGCTGCTTAAAGGCCGATCTGTGCAATCAAAGACTCGTCTCCAGCCTCTCTGCTTGCTCTTTTCTCCCACAGATCCTCCCAGCTCTTCTTTGGCTCTGCTGGATCTTTCAGAAAAGGTTGTGAAAGAGCGACATGTGCGGAGCAGACCCTTCCCCTCCTCACATACCAGAGAGAGAGAGCAGCCGCTCTGCCAGGGAAAAGGGAGGAAAAATGTTTGGGAAAAATAAAAACCCGGAGTTGGACGGCTCCGTACGCTCCCATGTGTCATTGTTTACTTCCAACGCCGCGTTCCTGGAATCAGCGCCTACACGGGGGTGTTGAAACGGAGAGCTTCAGGGACAGACAGGTGCTTTTTGGTAAAAGTCTCCGAGGTCTGGGTGATTGAGGGAGAGTTTAAACAGAGTAATTGTTAACAGGATGGAAAAGAAGACCAGGACCAGTAAGGGAAACTTTCATCAGGTCATCTGTCCTGTCTCTCTAAATCCCACCTTTCTGGTTTTTCTCTCTTAGCAGCTAAGCTAGCTTACCTGCCTGCCCGGCCTTTCAGCCTGATGGAGAACTAGAGACGGTCTTAGTCTCTGTTTAAATCTGAAGGAAATATTAACACAGAGCTCCATATGAACCAGACTGTCCAGTAAACATAGATGCAGATTTATGCTGACTCAGCACAGTCTGCAGTAGATGTGAGTGGAACCGTGCTCAAGTACAGGGAGCCAATCAATGAGTAGAGCAGTGATGTCATCTCTAAACATCTCCTGTCTCTTTAATACTGTCATATCTGTGCAGCACGCCTCTGAAGGAGGAGGGTCAATCACTAGGACACGCCCATCTTTCCTCTATTCCAACTGTCCAACCAGCCGACCTCTTTGGTGCTGTCTAAAGGACAAAATAGAAGATTTTCCCTCCGTTACACGTCTAATAGTGGAGAGAAGAGCATGACTTGCATCTTATTACCACCAAATGAACTTTTTTCACAGGTTTTTAGTGTCCCGGTACGTACAGGTGCCCTTGTCATTATTTGGCCCCGGCCCCTCAGACGTCCTGAGTCCACCACTGCTGTCAGAGACTTTCTTTAATTTTCCAGTGAGGTCAGATTAACCCAGAGTTACTCAACCCTGCTCAACCAAAGAGCCAAACTGTTCAAAGATACCTCAGCAAGAGCCACAATCTACATGGTGAACAGCGACAAAAATGGGTTAAAGTGGCAATAAAAATAAGTAAAAGGGGGGACAATGGTCACAAAGCAGCAAAAAAGAGTGAAAAGGGGCAAGGTAGGCATAAAATGCCAAAACTGGCTGAAAAGTGACAAAAATGGGCAGAAAGTGGCAAAATTTGGGTGAGAAGTGACACAAAACCCAGTTACAGGTGACAAGATGGTGTAAATACTTGGACCAAATAGATTTGGTTCAAACTGGTACAGTTTGGTTCCATTCAGAACTTCAAAAAATCAATCCAGTTCCATCTAAATAGATTTGGTTTGATTTGATTCAGATTTGATTTGGTCTAAACCGATTTGATTCAGTTCCATTCGATTCAGTTTCAGTTTCATCAGATTTGATGCTGTTGATTTAATTCAGTTTGATTTAATCCAGTTTGATTTGATTCAGTTTGGATTGGATCTCATTTGATTTGGCTCAGATGTTTTGGATTGGTTTAGTTTGATTTAGTTTGATTTAGTTTGATTTAGTTTGATTTAATGTGTTCGATACAATCCAGTTTGGTCAGACTTGATTCGTTCTGATTCAGTTTCAGTCGATCTATTTTGGATTACTTCAGTTCTATTTCATCCCACCTGTGTGATTTGGCTCAGTTCAATCTCATCTGCTTAGCTCTAAGCTGCTAAAAGCAGCAGAAGAATCCTGATTATGTCTGGAATTGTTGCATAAATTCTGCAGTTTTCCTTCGTTTCCATCACTGGAGCTAAATTAGAAAAGTAAAGTCTGTTTCTGGAGGTATGCTGGATCTAGAGCCAACTCTAATCTTTCATCCCTGTGAGACCTGGGTTTGCAGGTCTCTGTCTCTAAGATTGACTAGGTATTATCATAGATCATTCTAGAAAACACAACGGTGGACTGGAGGGAAAACCAAGACGTTTGGCAGGGTCATTCTTTGTCTGCATTTTCATCCAAGACCCCCCCTGGCCCTGGTCCACGAAACCGGCAGATAAAGAGCCTAAAACGGTGCAGGAGGAAGCTGACCTTGTGGTGATAGCGGGTCCATGCAGGGTGCCCAGAACTGGCAGGTCCCAGGACTGGCAGGTCCCAGAACTGGCAGGTCCCAGGACTGGCAGGTCCCAGGACTGGCAGGTCCCTAATGGAGGCAGGAGGCTGACTGTGGCCTGGCTCGGATCAGCCGTGCTGAGTAATTCTGTGAGAAAATACCAGGCCAATTAGTGCTAACGAGGACCTGATTGGAGCCAGATGAGCGTTTATTGAATTTGTCAGACAAAGGTAGAGCAGAGATAGCTAATGAGGAGCAGAGACAGCCGGCCGCTCTGGAACGTTTAATTCTGCTGGCAGTGCGGCGGCGTTCTCCAGGTTTGTGGTTTCAGACATTTCTAATGAGGAAGACAAAAGTCTGACTGAGTTATCGTTGGGTTCATTTAGATTATTGATGGATTATTTTGATTATTGATGGTTCATTTAGATTATTGATGGTTTATTTAGATTATTGATGGTTCGTTTAGATTATTGATGGTTTATTTAGATTATTGATGGTTCGTTTAGATTATTGATGGTTCGTTTAGATTATTGATGGATTATTTTGATTATTGATGGTTTATTTAGATTATTGTTGGTTTATTTAGATTATGGTTGGTTCATTTAGATTATTGTTGGTTTATTTAGATTATGGTTGGTTTATTTAGATTATGGTTGGTTTATTTAGATTATGGTTGGTTTATTTAGATCATGGTTGGTTCATTTAGATTATTGTTGGTTTATTTAGATTATGGTTGGTTTATTTAGATTATGGTTGGTTATTTAGATTATGGTTGGTTATTTAGATTATGGTTGGTTTATTTAGATTATGGTTGGTTTATTTAGATTATGGTTGGTTCATTTAGATTATTGATGGTTCATTTAGATTATGGTTGGTTTATTTAGATTATAGTTGGTTTATTTAGATTATGGTTGGTTTATTTAGATTATTGATGGTTCATTTAGATTATGGTTGGTTTATTTAGATTATGGTGGTTCATTTAGATTATGGTTGGTTTATTTGAGTTATGGTTGGTTCATTTAGATTATGGTTGGTTTATTTGAGTTATGGTTGGTTTATTTAGATTATTGTTGGTTTATTTAGATTATTGATGGTTTATTTAGATTATGGTTGGTTCATTTAGATTATTGATGGTTTATTTAGATTGTGGTTGGTTTATTTAGATTATGGTTGGTTTATTTAGATTATGGTTGGTTTATTTAGATTATTGTTGGTTCATTTAGATTATGGTTGGTTTATTTGAGTTATGGTTGGTTCATTTAGATTATGGTTGGTTTATTTAGATTATGGTTGGTTCATTTAGATTATTGATGGTTTATTTAGATTATTGATGGTTTATTTAGATTGTGGTTGGTTTATTTAGATTATGGTTGGTTTATTCAGATTATGGTTGGTTTATTTAGATTATTGTTGGTTTATTTAGATTATGGTTGGTTATTTAGATTATGGTTGGTTCATTTAGATTATTGATGGTTTATTTAGATTGTGGTTGGTTTATTTAGATTATGGTTGGTTTATTTAGATTATGGTTGGTTTATTTAGATTATTGTTGGTTTATTTAGATTATGGTTGGTTATTTAGATTATGGTTGGTTCATTTAGATTATGGTTGGTTCATTTAGATTATTGATGGTTCATTTGGATTATGGTTGGTTTATTTAGATAATAGTTGGTTTACTTAGATTATGGTTGGTTTATTTAGATTATTGATGGTTCATTTAGATTATGGTTGGTTCATTTAGATTATGGTTGGTTTATTTAGATTATGGTGGTTCATTTAGATTATGGTTGGTTCATTTAGATTATGGTTGGTTCATTTAGATTATGGTTGGTTCATTTAGATTATGGTTGGTTTGTTTAGATTATTGATGGTTCATTTAGATTATGGTTGGTTTTTAAGTTTATGGTTGGTTCATTTAGATTATTGTTGGTTTATTTAGATTATGGTTGGTTCATTTAGATTATGGTTGGTTATTTAGATTATGGTTGGTTCATTTAGATTATTGTTGGTTTATTTAGATTATGGTTGGTTCATTTAGATAATGGTTGGTTTATTTAGATTATTGTTGGTTTATTTAGATTATGGTTGGTTCATTTAGATTATGGTTGGTTCATTTAGATTATTGTTGGTTTATTTAGATTATGGTTGGTTATTTAGATTATGGTTGGTTATTTAGATTATGGTTGGTTCATTTAGATTATTGTTGGTTTATTTAGATTATGGTTGGTTTATTTAGATTATGGTTGGTTTATTTAGATTATGGTTGGTTTATTTAGATTATGGTTGGTTCATTTAGATTATTGATGGTTCATTTAGATTATGGTTGGTTTATTTAGATTATAGTTGGTTTATTTAGATTATGGTTGGTTTATTTAGATTATTGATGGTTCATTTAGATTATGGTTGGTTCATTTAGATTATGGTTGGTTCATTTAGATTATGGTTGGTTTATTTGAGTTATGGTTGGTTCATTTAGATTATGGTTGGTTTATTTAGATTATTGTTGGTTCATTTAGATTATGGTTGGTTTATTTAGATTATTGTTGGTTCATTTAGATTATGGTTGGTTTGTTTAGATTATTGATGGTTCATTTAGATTATTGATGGTTCGTTTAGATTATTGATGGTTTATTTAGATTGTGGTTGGTTTATTTAGATTGTGGTTGGTTTATTTAGATTATTGTTGGTTTATTTAGATTATGGTTGGTTTATTTAGATTATGGTTGGTTTATTTAGATTATGGTTGGTTATTTAGATTATGGTTGGTTTATTTAGATCATGGTTGGTTCATTTAGATTATGGTGGTTCATTTAGATTATGGTTGGTTCATTTAGATTAAGGTGGTTCATTTAGATTATGGTGGTTCATTTAGATTATGGTTGGTTTATTTAGATTATGGTTGGTTCATTTAGATTATGGTTGGTTATTTAGATTATGGTTGGTTCATTTAGATTATTGATGGTTCATTTGGATTATGGTTGGTTCATTTAGATTATGGTGGTTCATTTAGATTATGGTTGGTTCATTTAGATTATGGTGGTTCATTTAGATTATGGTGGTTCATTTAGATTATGGTTGGTTCATTTAGATTATGGTGGTTCATTTAGATTATGGTTGGTTCATTTAGATTATGGTTGGTTTATTTAGATTATGGTGGTTCATTTAGATTATGGTTGGTTCATTTAGATTATGGTTGGTTTTTAAGTTTATGGTTGGTTCATTTAGATTATGGTTGGTTTGTTTAGATTATTGATGGTTCATTTAGATTATGGTTGGTTTTTAAGTTTATGGTTGGTTCATTTAGATTATGGTTGGTTTATTTAGATTATAGTTGGTTCATTTAGATTATGGTTGGTTTATTTAGATTATGGTTGGTTTGTTTAGATTATTGATGGTTCATTTAGATTATGGTTGGTTTTTAAGTTTATGGTTGGTTCATTTAGATTATGGTTGGTTCATTTAGATTATTGTTGGTTTATTTAGATTGTGGTTGGTTTATTTAGATTGTGGTTGGTTTATTTAGATTATTGTTGGTTTATTTAGATTATGGTTGGTTTATTTAGATTATGGTTGGTTTATTTAGATTATGGTTGGTTATTTAGATTATGGTTGGTTTATTTAGATCATGGTTGGTTCATTTAGATTATGGTGGTTCATTTAGATTATGGTTGGTTCATTTAGATTAAGGTGGTTCATTTAGATTATGGTGGTTCATTTAGATTATGGTTGGTTTATTTAGATTATGGTTGGTTCATTTAGATTATGGTTGGTTATTTAGATTATGGTTGGTTCATTTAGATTATTGATGGTTCATTTGGATTATGGTTGGTTCATTTAGATTATGGTGGTTCATTTAGATTATGGTTGGTTCATTTAGATTATGGTGGTTCATTTAGATTATGGTGGTTCATTTAGATTATGGTTGGTTCATTTAGATTATGGTGGTTCATTTAGATTATGGTTGGTTCATTTAGATTATGGTTGGTTTATTTAGATTATGGTGGTTCATTTAGATTATGGTTGGTTCATTTAGATTATGGTTGGTTTTTAAGTTTATGGTTGGTTCATTTAGATTATGGTTGGTTTGTTTAGATTATTGATGGTTCATTTAGATTATGGTTGGTTTTTAAGTTTATGGTTGGTTCATTTAGATTATGGTTGGTTCATTTAGATTATAGTTGGTTCATTTAGATTATGGTTGGTTTATTTAGATTATGGTTGGTTTGTTTAGATTATTGATGGTTCATTTAGATTATGGTTGGTTTATTTAGATTATGGTTGGTTCATTTAGATTATGGTTGGTTCATTTATATATTACTGATGGTTCATTTATATTATTGATGGTTCATTTAGATTATTGTTGGTTCATTTAGATTATTGATGGATTATTTTGATTATTGATGGTTTATTTAGATTATTGTTGGTTCATTTAGATTGTTGATGGATTATTTTGATTATTGATGGTTTATTTAGATTATTGATGGTTCATTTAGATTATTGATGGTTTATTTGGATTATGGTTGGTTCATTTAGATTATTGATGGTTTATTTAGATTATAGTTGGTTCATTTAGATTATTGATGGTTCATTTAGATTATTGATGGTTTATTTAGATTATGGTTGGTTCATTTATATTATTGATGGTTCGTTTAGATTATTGTTGGTTCATTTAGATTATTGATGGTTCATTTAGATTATTGATGGTTCATTTAGATTATTGTTGGTTCATTCAGATTATGGTTGGTTCATTTAGATTATGGTTGGTTTATTGAGATTATGGTTGGTTTATTTAGATTATGGTTGGTTTATTTAGATTATGGTTGGTTCATTTAGATTATGGTTGGTTTATTTAGATTATTGTTGGTTTATTTAGATTATGGTTGGTTCATTTAGATAATGGTTGGTTTATTTAGATTATTGTTGGTTTATTTAGATTATGTTTGGTTCATTTAGATTATGGTTGGTTCATTTAGATTATTGTTGGTTTATTTAGATTATGGTTGGTTATTTAGATTATGGTTGGTTCATTTAGATTATTGTTGGTTTATTTAGATTATGGTTGGTTTATTTAGATTATGGTTGGTTTATTTAGATTATGGTTGGTTCATTTAGATTATTGATGGTTCATTTAGATTATGGTTGGTTTATTTAGATTATAGTTGGTTTATTTAGATTATGGTTGGTTTATTTAGATTATTGTTGGTTCATTTAGATTATGGTTGGTTTATTTAGATTATTGTTGGTTCATTTAGATTATGGTTGGTTTGTTTAGATTATTGATGGTTCATTTAGATTATTGATGGTTCGTTTAGATTATTGATGGTTTATTTAGATCATGGTTGGTTCATTTAGATTATTGTTGGTTTATTTAGATTGTGGTTGGTTTATTTAGATTGTGGTTGGTTTATTTAGATTATTGTTGGTTTATTTAGATTATGGTTGGTTTATTTAGATTATGGTTGGTTTATTTAGATTATGGTTGGTTTATTTAGATTATGGTTGGTTATTTAGATTATGGTTGGTTTATTTAGATCATGGTTGGTTCATTTAGATTATGGTGGTTCATTTAGATTATGGTTGGTTCATTTAGATTATGGTGGTTCATTTAGATTATGGTGGTTCATTTAGATTATGGTTGGTTCATTTAGATTATGGTTGGTTATTTAGATTATGGTTGGTTCATTTAGATTATTGATGGTTCATTTAGATTATGGTTGGTTTATTTAGATTATGGTTGGTTCATTTAGATTATGGTTGGTTATTTAGATTATGGTTGGTTCATTTAGATTATTGATGGTTCATTTGGATTATGGTTGGTTCATTTAGATTATGGTGGTTCATTTAGATTATGGTGGTTCATTTAGATTATGGTTGGTTCATTTAGATTATGGTGGTTCATTTAGATTATGGTTGGTTCATTTAGATTATGGTTGGTTTATTTAGATTATGGTGGTTCATTTAGATTATGGTTGGTTCATTTAGATTATGGTTGGTTTTTAAGTTTATGGTTGGTTCATTTAGATTATGGTTGGTTTTTAAGTTTATGGTTGGTTCATTTAGATTATGGTTGGTTTATTTAGATTATAGTTGGTTCATTTAGATTATGGTTGGTTTATTTAGATTATGGTTGGTTTGTTTAGATTATGGTTGGTTCATTTAGATTATGGTTGGTTTATTTAGATTATGGTTGGTTTGTTTAGATTATTGATGGTTCATTTAGATTATGGTTGGTTTATTTAGATTATGGTTGGTTCATTTAGATTATGGTTGGTTCATTTATATATTACTGATGGTTCATTTATATTATTGATGGTTCATTTAGATTATTGTTGGTTCATTTAGATTATTGATGGATTATTTAGATTATGGTTGGTTTATTTAGATTATGGTTGGTTCATTTAGATTATGGTTGGTTTATTTAGATTATGGTTGGTTTGTTTAGATTTTTGATGGTTCATTTAGATTATGGTTGGTTTATTTAGATTATGGTTGGTTCATTTAGATTATGGTTGGTTCATTTATATATTACTGATGGTTCATTTATATTATTGATGGTTCATTTAGATTATTGTTGGTTCATTTAGATTATTGATGGATTATTTTGATTATTGATGGTTTATTTAGATTATTGATGGTTCATTTAGATTATTGATGGTTTATTTGGATTATGGTTGGTTCATTTAGATTATTGATGGTTTATTTAGATTATTGTTGGTTCATTTATATTATTGATGGTTCGTTTAGATTATTGTTGGTTCATTTAGATTATTGATGGTTCATTTAGATTATTGATGGTTTATTTAGATTATTGTTGGTTTATTTAGATTATGGTTGGTTCATTTAGATTATGGTTGGTTCATTCAGATTATGGTTGGTTCATTTAGATTATGGTTGGTTTATTGAGATTATGGTTGGTTTATTTAGATTATGGTTGGTTTATTTAGATTATGGTTGGTTCATTTAGATTATGGTTGGTTTATTTAGATTATGGTTGGTTCATTTAGATTATGGTTGGTTTATTTAGATTATTGATGGTTCATTTAGATTATGGTTGGTTTATTTAGATTATAGTTGGTTTATTTAGATTATAGTTGGTTAATTTAGATTATGGTTGGTTAATTTAGATTATGGTTGGTTAATTTAGATTATGGTTGGTTATTTAGATTATGGTTGGTTTATTTAGATTATGGTTGGTTATTTAGATTATGGTTGGTTTATTTAGATTATAGTTGGTTTATTTAGATTATGGTTGGTTTATTTAGATTATGGTTGGTTATTTAGATTATGGTTGGTTATTTAGATTATGGTTGGTTTATTTAGATTATAGTTGGTTTATTTAGATTATGGTTGGTTTATTTAGATTATGGTTGGTTATTTAGATTATGGTTGGTTATTTAGATTATGGTTGGTTTATTTAGATTATAGTTGGTTTATTTAGATTATGGTTGGTTTATTTAGATTATAGTTGGTTTATTTAGATTATGGTTGGTGTTTAAGTTTATGGTTGGTTCATTTAGATTATGGTTGGTTTATTTAGATTATGGTTGGTTCATTTATATTATTGATGGTTCGTTTAGATTATTGTTGGTTCATTTAGATTATTGATGGTTCATTTAGATTATAGTTGGTTCATTTAGATTATTGATGGTTCATTTAGATTATTGATGGTTTATTTAGATTATGGTTGGTTCATTTAGATTATTGATGGTTCGTTTAGATTATTGTTGGTTCATTTAGATTATTGATGGTTCATTTAGATTATTGATGGTTTATTTAGATTATTGTTGGTTTATTTAGATTATGGTTGGTTCATTTAGATTATGGTTGGTTCATTCAGATTATGGTTGGTTCATTTAGATTATGGTTGGTTTATTGAGATTATGGTTGGTTTATTTAGATTATGGTTGGTTTATTTAGATTATGGTTGGTTCATTTAGATTATGGTTGGTTTATTTAGATTATGGTTGGTTCATTTAGATTATGGTTGGTTTATTTAGATTATTGATGGTTCATTTAGATTATGGTTGGTTTATTTAGATTATAGTTGGTTTATTTAGATTATAGTTGGTTAATTTAGATTATGGTTGGTTAATTTAGATTATGGTTGGTTAATTTAGATTATGGTTGGTTATTTAGATTATGGTTGGTTTATTTAGATTACAGTTGGTTTATTTAGATTACGGTTGGTTAATTTAGATTATGGTTGGTTATTTAGATTATGGTTGGTTTATTTAGATTATGGTTGGTTATTTAGATTATGGTTGGTTTATTTAGATTATAGTTGGTTTATTTAGATTATGGTTGGTTTATTTAGATTATGGTTGGTTATTTAGATTATGGTTGGTTATTTAGATTATGGTTGGTTTATTTAGATTATAGTTGGTTTATTTAGATTATGGTTGGTTTATTTAGATTATAGTTGGTTTATTTAGATTATGGTTGGTGTTTAAGTTTATGGTTGGTTCATTTAGATTATGGTTGGTTTATTTAGATTATGGTTGGTTCATTTAGATTATGGTTGGTTTATTTAGATTATAGTTGGTTTATTTAGATTATGGTTGGTTTATTTAGATTATGGTTGGTTCATTTAGATTATTGATGGTTATTTAGATTATGGTTGGTTTATTTAGATTATTGATGGTTCATTTAGATTATGGTTGGTTTTTTAGGTTATGGTTGGGGTCATTTAGATTATTGATGGTTCATTTAGATTATGGTTGGTTCATTTAGATTATGGTTGGTTTATTTAGATTATAGTTGGTTTATTTAGATTATTGATGGTACATTTAGATTATGGTTGGTTTTTTAGGTTATGGTTGGGGTCATTTAGATTATTGATGGTTCATTTAGATTATGGTTGGTTTATTTAGATTATGGTTGGTTTATTTAGATTATGGTTGGTTCATTTAGATTATTGTTGGTTCATTTAGATTATGGTTGGGTTCATTTAGATTTTCATCCTGTACATCTCTGACATTAAAGACGGAGTTTTGATGTGAATCACTGACAAAGCTTCTGAACCCTTAAATGTGAGACATGTGGACTCTTTAACCCCTCTAAAGTCGGTGGGCTGTCCTGAAGTGGCCTCTGTCTTCTGTAATCACATGTTTGGATGTTTCTCATGAGGACTGGAGTGGAGGGTCCACTTTATTCTCACACATCTGCTTCTACAGCGTGGGAATAGAAGCGTTACACGTTAGAGCCATAAATCTCCTGATGAGTCTGTCCCTGCATATTTCAGCAGACAGTTAACAGCCAGGACTGTGGAGTTAAGAGCCGATGCCAGAGAGGGAAAGTGACTATGTGAATATGAAGAGGAAATTAGGATGTCAACCTCTAAATTAGGAGACGATTCTCTGAAATATGAGATTAAAACTTCTCAGACTCTCATTACTAAAACACACTCTCATGATTTTGACTTTATCTTTCCTCTTTCTATCTCCAATCTTGACGTTTCACTTTCAACTTTTTATCTTTGAATTTCAGTTTTATTTCATATTTAGATTTTTTTATCTATTGATCTGACTTTTTTTATGATCTTGAATTTTTACTTCCTATTCTCTGCTTTTTTCTCTTCAATTCCTCTTTAATCTCATTACTTTGACTTTTAATCCTTTGTTTTCAGTTTTTCTCTAATATTTAGGACTTTTCTTCTCAATGCTGACTTTTTAGCTTAAAATTCAGCATCTTCATCTCTTAACTTTAACTTTTTATCTCAAAATATCAACTCTTTATCCCATTTCTTTGGGTTTTAAACTCTGAATTTAGACTTTAATCTCTTAATTTCCACATTTTATCTCAACATTTCAAATGTTTGTTTTTCATTGTTTCTGCTTTTTATCAAAATGTGAGCTTCTAGTCTCTTATTTTGACTCTTTATCTTTTAATTTTGGCTAAATATCTCTCATTTTAACTTTATAATCTCTCTGTTTTGACTATTTCTCTAATATTTATGACCTTTCATCTCTCAACTTTGACTTTGTAGCTTATAATTTTGCATTTTCATCTCTCAAATTTATTTTTTAATCTCAATTTCAATTGAGATTTAATTAATTTTTTCATTTTATTATCTTTGCTGAATATCTAAAAAATTAAACTTTATATTCTATTTGTCTTGATTGATTCTTTTTTATTTGACCTTTCAGTTCTTAATTTGAATTTGTCTTAAAATTGACTGTTAATCTTTTATTTTGACTTTTAAATCTCCTATTTTTGACTCTTTACCCCGTTATTTTGGTTTTTTAACTCTGACTTTGGACTTGTATCTCTTAATTTCCTATTTTTATTTCAACTTTTTGTTTTGTTGTTTTGGCTTTTTATCTCAGAATTTAGACTTCTTATCTCTTAATTTTGACATGTATCTTTGAATTTTGGCTTTTTATCTCTAAATTGCATCAATTAAATCCCATTTTTGGGCTCTTTAACTTCTATTTTTGACTTTAAACTTTTTAATTTCAACTCTCTGTGAGGTGGTAGAATTGTGTTTCTATGGTGTCTAACTGTTAACGAACATAGAAGCTGCTATGATGAGCTAACAATAGTTAGCAGGATCATCAGCATCAGAGAGGTTTTTCTGTGGAGGTCCAGAAACGGATGTGTGAGTTTGTGGTCGATCTCAGGGGATCGGAGGACTGTGCGTTCTTTTGTTATCATCTTTTTAACTCAATCGCTCGCTCTGCTCCTCTTCTCCTTTTCTTTTAACCGTCTATTCCACCTGACAATAATTTTACCACTGCCAGTTGATAGCAGTGCATCGGTTTTTGCAGAGAGCGACCGGCACCCTTCTGCAGCTTCTCCTGCTATAAAGCAACAAAAGAGCTCCATAGACGATGCGTGCATTTAGAGAGATCTATTCACTCATTCTTTCTGTGCATATCGACCAATCACAGCAGGCCGAGCCCGCCCCCGGGCCAGCGTCCTAACATCCATGCCTGTGTGGGTCCGTACTTTTGGGAGTAATCAGGCCAGTAGAGAAACTCCTGGTATGAGACTGAAGACCAGAAGGACGAGTAAATATTAGTCTGATCAGCTGATGTGACCTCTGCTCTCATTTTCTCCTCTCCTTCTTCTGTCCCTGCATCTTCTCCTTCCTCCATCACGTCATTCAGTCCTCTTTTATCCACCCCCCGCCTCTTTGTCTCATTATGGTCGCTCCTTATCCGCCCAGCTGATGGTTCAGTGCAGCGAGGCCCTCAGGCCCCACTCTGCGTCCCTTTGATTTTCATCCACAGACAACAGAAAGGAGGGCAGCGGTCCAGAGTCCACAGAGCATGCTCACAAACATACTGTAGCTCTGTAGGTTAACAGTAGGCCAGCATCCATGGAGTCGTTCATGCACACGGCCATGCTCATCCACGTGGATGCTCGCTGGTTCTGCCGTCCTAATCTTTATGGTACGAGTATGTGAGTGATGAAAGGCTCAAAGTAAAATCATTGAGAAATAAAGGAAACAGCCCAGCAGCTAATTAGCAGCCCTGTGTTTCTGTAATTACAGTCTGGCGGTGAAATGGTGCTCCCGGACCTGGATCCATGACCTTCATTAGCTAAAGACGTTTCGGCATGTACTTAGCTAAATACTGAGGTGTGTTTCATGTTTCCTCTCGCTGCGATTTAGACGCTCAGAACAGCTGTGGAGAATTAAAACAAAGAACAGCAGGCTGAAATAATCATTTAGACAATGGGAAATAAACTATTTGTTGTAGTTGAAGCCAAAAATATCTCTGAATGTTCAGATTTGACTGTGAAAGCTCCAGAAACATTCATGGAAGCCTGAATCAGTCATCAGAAACCAGACTCAGCCATGAGAAACCTGGATCAGGGATCAGAAACCTGAATCAGTCATCAGAAACCAGACTCAGCCATGAGAAACCTGGATCAGGGATCAGAAACCTGAATCAGTCATCAGAAACCGGAATCAGTATCAGGGATGTCACAAAGACATTTTTAGTGGCATGGAGAAAAAAATACAACATAAAAAGTCAAGAATGTGATTTTATTTTGAAGGACAGGTCTCTGTTTCATGAAAGTTCTGTTCCCTGCTGCATTATAGATGGATGGATGGATGGATGGATGGATGGATGGATGTTGGATGGATGGATGGATGGAAGTTGGATAGATGGATGGATGGATGGATGGATGGATGGATGGATGTTTGATGGATGTTGGATGGATGGATGGATGGATGGATGGATGGATGGATGTTGGATGGATGGATGGATGGATGGATGTTGGATAGATGTTGGATGGATGGATGGATGGATTTCTCTCTGTTTGGTAACAGATTCCTGCAGGATGCCATAGAAACACTCTCTATCTGAATAAACCTGCTCTACCTTAACCCTGTCAACCTGCCAGTGAAAGTCCTGCAGCATGACCTTTGCTACAGGATGTTTCTGTACATCTACTTCCTGTTTGTTCCTCCTCGCCCTCTCTGTCAGAGACACTGCAGAGAGGATTAAGATTCAGCAGCAGAGGAGGAGACGAGCCTACTCCCAATTATTCAGAGATGATTTTAATTTCTCTCAGATCTTCTTTGTGTCCTGACCTACATGCAGTCAGAGCTTCCTCTGCAGCGGCACCCTCTGCTGGAGGAACAGCAGGGTGACAATGGCAGCGTAGATTATGGGGTTACGGCGTCCTCCTCCCCGTCATTAGTGTAATGACAGAGTATCTGTGTACGTCTGTGACAGCAGACTCTCCTGAGCTCTTCCTGCTCCGTCTGTCAGCCTTCATTCATAAATCCGTGGCTCCACCGGCGGCGTTTCCTCTGCTTTCTATTTGAGGAGAACGGCTTTTAAAAAAAGAGCGCCTGACTTTGTTCTGTTTGTTTTCTCAGATCTCTCCTCTCTCTCTCCACGTACGGCACAAATGAATCCGAGCAGAGCGCCAGGAACTCCGGGAGAGATTGGGTTACACCGCTTCCCAGAGACAAAAGTGGCCTGTGCGGGAGGGTCGGCCATGACAGTTGGCAGTTGGGTGGGTTAGCGGCGAACTTGATACCATAATTTAGATCTGCCATAAACACACAGAATGAGTCACAGACGTCTGAAATAAAAGCCTGGGAAAACGGGGCCCAAACATGAAATCCACGCTCTTATGATTAGACGTAACATGTTTATCATGGCGTACACAAACTGATGGCAGGAATGTGGCGACCGCTCTCCTGCTGTACTGACTCCTCCTTTTTCTCAGAGGTTCAATGGTCATGATGATCTGAGGATAAATGAACGCTCGTGATCTTTGTTTCTGACTCGTGTTTCTGCATGCAGAGCGTCTGTTGATGCCTCCTGATTGTCTCTGGCACCGCCGTCGAGTGAGGGAGCGAGGGAGCGAGAGGAGGTTTGAAGATTAGCTTAGCAGGATGGTTTCCTGTCAGATCTGCAGAAATGAAGAGTTTCCATCACAAAGGCCAGCGGGGACACGTGTGCGAACAACACAACAGTTCAGAGGCCAACCAGTGAACCCGGGACAGGGTCTGAGAGGAGAACTGCTCCTCTTTTAATACTGGGACCTTTTTTAATTTACATCAGTTTAATTTCTTTCTCTTTTTTTCAACAAAAGAGATTTACATTTTTAAGAAGGATATCTACTACACACGATTAAAAAAGAGATTTGTTTCTTTAATGAGTGGTTGTTTACCAGGTTAGATTTAAAATATGGTTTTTCAGCTTAACTTTATAATAGATCAGGATTTTTCTGACCTTCATGACCTTCCAGGTTGGCCGGACCCCTGAAAACTGTCCCATTGACCCCCCTTATGGGTGACCTGGTCTGCACACGACTATCCTAGAATATTCATGGCTGTTCAACCACCTTCAGGTCCGAGTCTCTGGCGCCTTTATTTTGGGGGTCACGGGCTAAAAGGGTTGAGAACCCCTGCTCGGGGTCATGGGACACTGAGAGGGGGTCTCCAGATGCCCACCGAAACTTTTAAATTACACTGTTGCCACTTTACAATGATTTTTATCCATTTTTTTTTACCCCTTTTCATAATTTTTCCCACCAATTTTAAAACATTTTTACCATTTAACACCTATTTTTGTCATGTTTAAACTCTTTCCACCAATTTTTACTGCCTGCTGTTGCCACTTAAGCATAATGTGGCTTCTGTTGACCCATTACTGCCACTATTAACCACTTTTTTCACCCAATTTTTTTCCATTTTAACCCCATTTCACCATTTAATGTGCCAAATTTTGTTGGTTTAGTTTCTCATTTATCCCCCTGATAGACGGCCTCGTCTCCACATGACTATTCTAGAATATTCATGGCTGTTCAACCACCTTCAGGTCCAGTGGGGGTCCCCAGTCTCTGGCACCTTTATTTTGGGGGTCCCGGTCTCTGGCACCTTTAGTTTAGGGGTCCCGGTCTCTGGCCCCTTTATTTTGGGGGTCCCGGTCTCTGGCTCCTTTATTTTGGGGGTCCCGGTCTCTGGCACCTTTATTTTGGGGGTCCCGGTCTCTGGCCCCTTTATTTTGGGGGTCCCGGTCTCTGGCACCTTTAGTTTGGGGGTCCCAGTCTCTGGCCCCTTTATTTTGGGGGTCCCGGTCTCTGGCCCCTTTATTTTGGGGGTCCCCGGTCTCTGGCACCTTTATTTTGGGGGTCCCCAGTCTCTGGCACCTTTATTTTGGGGGTCCCCGGTCTCTGGCACCTTTAGTTTGGGGGTCCCGGTCTCTGGCCCCTTTATTTTTGGAGTCCCGGTCTCTGGCCCCTTTATTTTGGGGGTCCCGGTCTCTGGCCCCTTTATTTTGGGGGTCCCGGTCTCTGGCACCTTTAGTTTGGGGGTCCCAGTCTCTGGCCCCTTTATTTTGGGGGTCCCGGTCTCTGGCCCCTTTATTTTGGGGGTCCCCGGTCTCTGGCACCTTTATTTTGGGGGTCCCCAGTCTCTGGCACCTTTATTTTGGGGGTCCCCGGTCTCTGGCACCTTTAGTTTGGGGGTCCCGGTCTCTGGCCCCTTTATTTTTGGAGTCCCGGTCTCTGGCCCCTTTATTTTAGGAGTCCCGGTCTCTGGCCCCTTTATTTTGGGGGTCCCGGTCTCTGGCCCCTTTATTTTGGGGGTCCCGGTCTCTGGCCCCTTTATTTTAGGAGTCCTGGTCTCTGGCCCCTTTATTTTGGGGGTCCTGGTCTCTGACACCTTTAGTTTGGGGGTCCCGGTCTCTGGCCCCTTTATTTTAGGAGTCCTGGTCTCTGGCACCTTTATTTTGGGGGTCCCGGTCTCTGGCCCCTTTATTTTGGGGGTCCCGTACTCTGGCCCCTTTATTTTGGGGGTCCCGGTCTCTGGCCCCTTTATTTTGGGAGTCCCGGTCTCTGGCCCCTTTATTTTGGGGGTCCCGGTCTCTGGCCCCTTTATTTTGGGGGTCCCCGGTCTCTGGCACCTTTAGTTTGGGGGTCCCGGTCTCTGGCCCCTTTATTTTTGGAGTCCCGGTCTCTGGTCCCTTTATTTTGGGGGTCCCGGTCTCTGGCCCCTTTATTTTGGGGGTCCCGGTCTCTGGCCCCTTTATTTTAGGAGTCCCGGTCTCTGGCCCCTTTATTTTGGGGGTCACCGGTCTCTGGCACCTTTAGTTTGGGGGTCCCGGTCTCTGGCCCCTTTATTTTGGGGTCCCGGTCTCTGGCCCCTTTATTTTGGGGTCCCGGTCTCGGGCACCTATAGTTGGGGGGTCCCGGTCTCTGGCCCCTTTATTTTTGGAGTCCCGGTCTCTGGTCCCTTTATTTTGGGGGTCCCGGTCTCTGGCCCCTTTATTTTGGGGGTCCCGGTCTCTGGCCCCTTTATTTTAGGAGTCCCGGTCTCTGGCCCCTTTATTTTGGGGGTCACCGGTCTCTGGCACCTTTAGTTTGGGGGTCCCGGTCTCTGGCCCCTTTATTTTGGGGGTCCCGGTCTCTGGCCCCTTTATTTTGGGGGTCCCGGTCTCTGGCCCCTTTATTTTGGGGGTCCCGGTCTCTGACACCTTTAGTTTGGGGGTCCCGGTCTCTGGCCCCTTTATTTTGGGGGTCCCGGTCTCTGACACCTTTAGTTTGGGGGTCCCGGTCTCTGGCCCCTTTATTTTAGGAGTCCCGGTCTCTGGCACCTTTATTTTGGGGGTCCCGGTCTCTGGCCCCTTTATTTTGGGGGTCCCGGTCTCTGGCCCCTTTATTTTGGGAGTCCCGGTCTCTGGCACCTTTATTTTGGGGGTCCCGGTCTCTGGCCCCTTTATTTTGGGAGTCCCGGTCTCTGGCCCCTTTATTTTGGGAGTCCCGGTCTCTGGCCCCTTTATTTTGGGGGTCCCGGTCTCTGGCACCTTTATTTTGGGGGTCCCGGTCTCTGGCCCCTTTATTTTGGGGGTCCCGGTCTCTGGCCCCTTTATTTTGGGAGTCCCGGTCTCTGGCCCCTTTATTTTGGGAGTCCCGGTCTCTGGCCCCTTTATTTTTGGAGTCCCGGTCTCTGGTCCCTTTATTTTGGGGGTCCCGGTCTCTGGCCCCTTTATTTTGGGGGTCCCGGTCTCTGGCCCCTTTATTTTAGGAGTCCCGGTCTCTGGCCCCTTTATTTTGGGGGTCCCCGGTCTCTGGCACCTTTAGTTTGGGGGTCCCGGTCTCTGGCCCCTTTATTTTGGGAGTCCCGGTCTCTGGCCCCTTTCCGGTCTCTGGCACCTTTAGTTTGGGGGTCCCGGTCTCTGGCCCCTTTATTTTTGGAGTCCCGGTCTCTGGTCCCTTTATTTTGGGGGTCCCGGTCTCTGGCCCCTTTATTTTGGGGGTCCCGGTCTCTGGCCCCTTTATTTTAGGAGTCCCGGTCTCTGGCCCCTTTATTTTGGGGGTCACCGGTCTCTGGCACCTTTAGTTTGGGGGTCCCGGTCTCTGGCCCCTTTATTTTGGGGGTCCCGGTCTCTGGCCCCTTTATTTTGGGGGTCCCGGTCTCTGACACCTTTAGTTTGGGGGTCCCGGTCTCTGGCCCCTTTATTTTGGGGGTCCCGGTCTCTGACACCTTTAGTTTGGGGGTCCCGGTCTCTGGCCCCTTTATTTTAGGAGTCCCGGTCTCTGGCACCTTTATTTTGGGGGTCCCGGTCTCTGGCCCCTTTATTTTGGGGGTCCCGGTCTCTGGCCCCTTTATTTTGGGAGTCCCGGTCTCTGGCCCCTTTATTTTGGGGGTCCCGGTCTCTGGCACCTTTATTTTGGGGGTCCCGGTCTCTGGCCCCTTTATTTTGGGGGTCCCGGTCTCTGGCCCCTTTATTTTGGGAGTCCCGGTCTCTGGCCCCTTTATTTTGGGAGTCCCGGTCTCTGGCCCCTTTTTTTGGGAGTCCCGGTCTCTGGCCCCTTTATTTTGGGGGTCCCGGTCTCTGGCACCTTTATTTTGGGGGTCCCGGTCTCTGACACCTTTAGTTTGAGGGTCCCGGTCTCTGGCCCCTTTATTTTGGGGGTTCCGGTCTCTGACACCTTTAGTTTGGGGGTCCCGGTCTCTGGCCCCTTTTATTTTGGGGGTTCCGGTCTCTGACACCTTTAGTTTGGGGGTCCCGGTCTCTGGCCCCTTTATTTTGGGGGTCCCGGTCTCTGGCCCCTTTATTTTGGGGGTCCCGGTCTCTGGCCCCTTTATTTTGGGGGTCCCGGTCTCTGGCCCCTTTATTTTGGGAGTCCCGGTCTCTGGCCCCTTTATTTTGGGAGTCCCGGTCTCTGGCCCCTTTATTTTGGGGTCCCGGGCTGAAAAGGTTGAGAACCTCTGCTCTAAACCCTGACCAGGTGAGTCGGTGGGTAAATGTGAGTAAACTTCAGACCACATGAGAGCCCCTCTTCATGCTGGTGACGTCTTTTTAACCCTTTAAGCTCGTACTGAAGTGACGGCATGAGTCTCTTCGCTGTGATTGATGATGTGGTCGTTCAGATGTCTGAGCTGCATGTGGTCATCCTCTTTGTTGTGCGAGCGTTTCTATTGGCTGAGGACCCTGGCCCTACATAAACAGGTAAAAACTCTCTTTAGTCACATGACTCTGCAGCAGCAGAGAAACCAACAACTAAAGAATACCGCCAGCCAGAAACCAGAGCGTGCATCCAAGATTCATCCCTTTACAAAGCCCAGTTCCAGAAAAGCTGGGACACATGCAAAACATTAATAAGAACAGTGATTTTTAAATCAGTTTCAACTGAAAACAGCACAATCAGGATATTTAATGTGCAGCTGAAAAACTTTATTGGAATCATGCACATTTTGATTTGATGCTTTCTAAACATTCTCTAAACCCTGGGGGCAAATTATAAATATAGTATAATTATATAAATGTATATGAATTTAACTATAAATGTGAGCTTCCAATCATCTAGTGAGTGGCTAGCTTTGTTTTTTTAAACACCTGACCGTGCGATGTCTAATCCACCTGGTTTTCAGAAGCTTTTTTTGACATCTAGAGCGTCTTTGAGGGTTTTCAGTGCAGAAAAATCCTGACAGTGTTTCAGCAGTCAGCTGTAGAGATGTTAAATCACCTGTAGATCCTGTTCTTTTTATGCATTTACTCCTGGATGTCTTTACCCTGCAGAAGAGCAGTTCAGACATGAAGTCCGCTCATGCATCTGAATAATTTTGTCTTTGATGAGAGGGTCTGATAATCCTCATGTTGACCATCTGTCTGCCAGCTTCCAGGCAGAGTTCTGGTTTACTTCTTACTGGGTCTGACTCGAACAGTCTGGTGGAGGAGAGGTTTAAACTGGCAGCAGAGAAAAGCAGTAAATCCTGAACTGGAAAACTTTAACATTCTCTCTCTGATTAATGAACGGCTGATTCATCAAAACTGTTGTTGTTTATTTCAGCTGGCTGCTGATCTTCACTTTCTTCTTCTTTTCCTGTTTTTCTGCTGGTTTTTATCTTCTTTTCTTTCTGCTCCCTCTTTCTTCTTCTCCTTTTTGAATTTTCCTGTCCTTCTCCTTCTTTTATTTTTCTTCTGTTCTTCCTCTTTTCTCTCCCCTATCCTCCTGGTCTAGTTCACAGCTCAGCAGCCCGGTTCAGGAGGAGTCATCTTCCTGGCTCCATGGCGAACATTCCTCTTCATTTTGATTGGCTTGTTGGTGATAATGTCAGAATTTTCAATGTTAGACTCACCATGAGACAACTGAGAGTGAAACCAAGATGTACGCTCCCCTAGAACAGTGGTTCTCAACCTTGGGGTCAGGATGGGGTCATGGACACTGGGAGGGGGTCGCCAGATGCCTCAAAGAAACCAAGAACATTTTTTTGCACAATTTGAGCCCATTTTTGCTTCTTTTTACCTCTTTAAGAACTACCCTTACTACCCAACCAAACGAGGTTCAATGGATTGTGGGATATGTAGTTCCTTCATTGTTGCAGAGTAACGTCCACAGCGACATCAGCGTGCATGTGAGGGTGGAGTCTAATTTCTGTTCTCAGGTGGAGGATAAACACGGATTATGTCATATTTCCTCGCTGTTTCAGGATGCCCGGTTTGTTCGACCTCCCAGAACTTTAGACTCGGGTGGAAACAGACAGCCATGAGCTCCAGGAACCTTTTGGCTCCAGAGTTCCTGGAACTAAGCGTTCCTGGTACTGTTGGTTTAAAGCCCCTATTGATCTGCCTCCCCACAGCTGCTCCACCATCCCCCCTCCTCTCCTGAGTGCTTTTTGATCTCTGGCCTCTCGTCGCCTGGATGAGGTCACTTCCTGTCTAGCTGAGTCTCCACGCTCACACCTCTGGATCAGGGAGGAACGATGGAGCGAGCGCTGCAGTGAGAGAGAGTTTGGTGTCAGATCTGCATCCAGAAAAGGCCTGGCTCATGTTTGCAAGATTTCTGTTCCTCGCCTTCGTTCGTGATGCGATTAATGCTCTGAAATATGAGCAGCGGCGAGATGTCTGCAGCCCCCCCCCACATCACAAACCGGAGGAACCTCGTCTTTAACACACAGGTCGTACTGACCCGTCCGTGTTGCACGTTTCCTGTTTGGCGTCGACTCTCCGCCGCCATCGGCAGCTGTTTTAGCCTCAGGAGCGGCCTCAGTGTCTCTCCGCCTCCCTCCCTCTCTCTGGGAGTATCGACCCGCAACATCAACCCGACCCCCGTCCATCACAGTCTGCTCTGACTTCCAGGGGTCGGGTATCTGAGACCGCCGGGGTCAGGAGGGGAAGTGGTGCAGGAACAGGAGACCTTTCTGATGAGAGAGGGATCTTTGTGGATCTAGAGAAGGTACTCAGTGTTTTCTCATGTTTAGTTTTATAGCATGGAGGAACCAGCCCCCTTTGCCCCTCCCACCTCTGCGTTTTCCTCTCCCAGATACCATAATGCAAAAAAGAGTTTCAAGTCCTGAAAACTCTCCATCTTTCACTCTTTATAGAACCAGCAGTCAAGCATGGCAGCTGCTTAGGAGCCGACTAAAGAAGCCCTGCTACATCTCTGAATATAAAATATAAATATTTAGGGTGAAGGCTATGAATCAGTGGTGTGGAGGAATAAGCTAGAAATACGCCACATGTGGTGCATGAACCGTGGCAGTAAAAAAAAGGGAATGCTGTTTATTTTATCAGTAATCTGTAAATTAAACCCTGACAGAGATGCCACTCATTCAGGAAGTACTGCAGGATTTTAGCCTCCGGTCTATTTGAACATGATGCTTCTAGCTTTGCACACTTGGATTGGGGGATTTTCTGCTGTTCTTCTTAACGAATCCTCTTCAGCTCAGTCAGGTTAGATAGGCAGGCATGTTCAGGTCTCTCCAGAGATAATGGGTACGGTTCTCTGGTTGGTAGGGTTCTCTAGCTGGGTAGGGTTCTCTGGTTGGTAGGGTTCTCTGGTTGGTAGGGTTCTCTAGCTGGGTAGGGTTCTCTGGTTGGTAGGGTTCTCTAGCTGGGTAGGGTTCTCTAGCTGGGTAGGGTTCTCTGGTTGGTAGGGTTCTCTGGTTGGTAGGGTTCTCTAGCTGGGTAGGGTTCTCTAGCTGGGTAGGGTTCTCTGGTTGGTAGGGTTCTCTGGTTGGTAGCGTTCTCTGGTTGGTAGGGTTCTCTGGTTGGTAGGGTTCCCTGGCTTGTAGGGTTCTCTAGTTGGGTAGGGTTCTCTGGTTGGTAGGGTTCTCTAGCTGGGTAGGGTTCTCTGGTTGGTAGGGTTCTCTGGTTGGTAGGGTTCTCTAGCTGGGTAGGGTTCTCTGGTTGGTAGGGTTCTCTAGCTGGGTAGGGTTCTCTAGCTGGGTAGGGTTCTCTGGTTGGTAGGTTTCTCTGGTTGGTAGGGTTCTCTAGCTGGGTAGGGTTCTCTAGCTGGGTAGGGTTCTCTGGTTGGTAGGGTTCTCTGGTTGGTAGCGTTCTCTGGTTGGTAGGGTTCTCTGGTTGGTAGGGTTCTCTGGCTGGGGAGGTTCTCTAGCTGGGTAGGGTTCTCTAGTTGGGTAGGGTTCTCTGGTTGGTAGGGTTCTCTAGCTGGGTAGGGTTCTCTGGTTGGTAGGGTTCTCTAGCTGGGTAGGGTTCTCTAGTTGGGTAGGGTTCTCTGGTTGGTAGGGTTCTCTAGCTGGGTAGGGTTCTCTGGTTGGTAGGGTTCTCTAGCTGGGTAGGGTTCTCTAGTTGGTAGGGTTCTCTGGCTTGGTAGGGTTCTCTCGTTGGTAGGGTTCTCTAGCTGGGTAGGGTTCTCTGGTTTGGCAGGGTTCTCTGGTTTGGCAGGGTTCTCTGGATGGGTAGGGTTCTCTGGTTGGTAGGGTTCTCTGGTTGGTAGGGTTCTCTAGCTGGGTAGGGTTCTCTAGCTGGGTAGGGTTCTCTGGTTGGTAGGGTTCTCTGGTTGGTAGCGTTCTCTGGTTGGTAGGGTTCTCTGGTTGGTAGGGTTCCCTGGCTTGTAGGGTTCTCTAGTTGGGTAGGGTTCTCTGGTTGGTAGGGTTCTCTAGCTGGGTAGGGTTCTCTGGTTGGTAGGGTTCTCTGGTTGGTAGGGTTCTCTAGTTGGGTAGGGTTCTCTGGTTGGTAGGGTTCTCTGGTTGGTAGGGTTCTCTGGCTGGGGAGGTTCTCTAGCTGGGTAGGGTTCTCTAGTTGGGTAGGATTCTCTGGTTGGTAGGGTTCTCTGGTTGGTAGGGTTCTCTAGTTGGGTAGGGTTCTCTGGTTGGTAGGGTTCTCTGGTTGGTAGGGTTCTCTGGCTGGGGAGGTTCTCTAGCTTTCTCTAGTTGGGCAGGGTCTGGTTGGCAGGGTCTCAGCTGGGCAGGGTTCTCTGGCTGGTAGGGTTCTCTAGCTGGGCAGGGTTCCCAGCTGGGCAGGGTTCTCTGGCTGGCAGGGTTCTCTAGCTGGGCAGGGTTCTCTGGTGGTAGGGTTCTCTAGCTGGGCAGGGTTCTCAGCTGGTAGGGTTCTCTGGCCTGGTAGGGTTCTCTCGCTGGTAGGGTTCTCAGCTGGGTAGGGCCCTCTGGTTTGGCAGGGTTCTCTGGTTTGGCAGGGTTCTCTGGATGGGTAGGGTTCTCTGGTTGGTAGGGTTCTCTGGGTTGGTAGGGTTCTCTGGTTGGTAGGGTTCTCTAGCTGGGTAGGGCCCTCTGGCTGGTAGGGCCTCTAGCTGCAGGGTTCTCTCAGCTGGGTAGGGTTCTCTGGTTGGTAGGGTTCTCTGGTTGGTAGGGTTCTCTGGTTGGTAGGGTTCTCTGGTTGGTAGGGTTCTCTAGTTGGGTAGGGTTCTCTGGTTGGTAGGGTTCTCTGGTTGGTAGGGTTCTCTTGCTGGGTAGGTTCTCTAGCTGGGTAGGGTTCTCTAGTTGGGTAGGATTCTCTGGTTGGTAGGGCTCTCTGGTTGGTAGGGTTCTCTAGTTGGGTAGGGTTCTCTGGTTGGTAGGGTTCTCTGGTTGGTAGGGTTCTCTAGTTGGGTAGGGTTCTCTGGTTGGTAGGGTTCTCTGGTTGGTAGGGTTCTCTGGCTGGGGAGGTTCTCTAGCTGGGTAGGGTTCTCTGGTTGGTAGGGTTCTCTGGTTGGTAGGGTTCTCTGGCTGGGGAGGTTCTCTAGCTGGGTAGGGTTCTCTGGTTGGTAGGGTTCTCTAGCTGGGTAGGGTTCTCTAGCTGGGTAGGGTTCTCTGGTTGGTAGGGTTCTCTGGTTGGTAGCGTTCTCTAGCTGGGTAGGGTTCTCTAGCTGGGTAGGGTTCTCTGGTTGGTAGGGTTCTCTAGCTGGGTAGGGTTCTCTAGCTGGGTAGGGTTCTCTAGCTGGGTAGGGTTCTCTGGTTGGTAGGGTTCTCTGGTTGGTAGCGTTCTCTAGCTGGGTAGGGTTCTCTAGCTGGGTAGGGTTCTCTGGTTGGTAGGTTTCTCTAGCTGCAGGGTTCTCAGCTGGGTAGGGTTCTCTGGGTGGTAGGGTTCTCTGGTTGGTAGGGTTCTCTAGCTGGGTAGGGTTCTCTAGCTGGGTAGGGTTCTCTGGTTGGTAGGGTTCTCTGGTTGGTAGCGTTCTCTAGCTGGGTAGGGTTCTCTAGCTGGGTAGGGTTCTCTGGTTGGTAGGGTTCTCTGGTTGGTAGCGTTCTCTGGTTGGTAGGGTTCTCTGGTTGGTAGGGTTCCCTGGCTTGTAGGGTTATCTAGTTGGGTAGGGTTCTCTGGTTGGTAGGGTTCTCTGGCTTGGTAGGGTTCTCTGGTTGGTAGGGTTCTCTGGTTGGTAGGGTTCTCTAGTTGGGTAGGGTTCTCTGGTTGGTAGGGTTCTCTGGTTGGTAGGGTTCTCTGGCTGGGGAGGTTCTCTAGCTGGGTAGGGTTCTCTAGTTGGGTAGGATTCTCTGGTTGGTAGGGTTCTCTGGTTGGTAGGGTTCTCTAGTTGGGTAGGGTTCTCTGGTTGGTAGGGTTCTCTGGTTGGTAGGGTTCTCTAGTTGGGTAGGGTTCTCTGGTTGGTAGGGTTCTCTGGTTGGTAGGGTTCTCTGGCTGGGGAGGTTCTCTAGCTGGGTAGGGTTCTCTAGTTGGGTAGGGTTCTCTGGTTAGTAGGGTTCTCTAGCTGGGTAGGGTTCTCTGGTTGGTAGGGTTCTCTAGCTGGGTAGGGTTCTCTAGTTGGGTAGGGTTCTCTGGTTGGTAGGGTTCTCTAGCTGGGTAGGGTTCTCTGGTTGGTAGGGTTCTCTAGCTGGGTAGGGTTCTCTAGTTGGGTAGGGTTCTCTGGTTGGTAGGGTTCTCTAGCTGGGTAGGGTTCTCTGGTTGGTAGGGTTCTCTAGCTGGGTAGGGTTCTCTAGTTGGTAGGGTTCTCTGGCTTGGTAGGGTTCTCTAGCTGGGTAGGGTTCTCTGGTTTGGCAGGGTTCTCTGGTTTGGCAGGGTTCTCTGGATGGGTAGGGTTCTCTGGTTGGTAGGGTTCTCTGGCTTGGTAGGGTTCTCTGGTTGGTAGGGTTCTCTAGCTGGGTAGGGTTCTCTGGTTGGTAGGGTTCTCTGGTTTGGCAGAGTTCTCTGGATGGGTAGGGTTCTCTGGATGGGTAGGGTTCTCTGGTTTGTAGGGTTCTCTGGTTGATAGGGTTCTCTGGTTGGTAGGGTTCTCTAGTTGGGTAGGGTTCTCTGGTTGGTAGGGTTCTCTGGTTGGTAGGGTTCTCTGGCTGGGGAGGTTCTCTAGCTGGGTAGGGTTTTCTAGTTGGGTAGGGTTCTCTGGTTGGTAGGGTTCTCTAGCTGGGTAGGGTTCTCTGGTTGGTAGGGTTCTCTAGCTGGGTAGGGTTCTCTGGTTGGTAGGGTTCTCTGGTTTGGCAGGGTTCTCTAGCTGGGTAGGGTTCTCTGGTTTGGCAGGGTTCTCTGGTTTGGCAGGGTTCTCTGGTTGGTAGGGTTCTCTGGTTGGTAGGGTTCTCTGGTTTGGCAGGGTTCTCTGGTTGGTAGGGTTCTCTGGTTGGTAGGGTTCTCTGGCTTGGTAGGGTTCTCTTGTTGGTAGGGTTCTCTAGTTGGGTAGGGTTCTCTGGTTGGTAGGGTTCTCTGGCTTGGTAGGGTTCTCTGGTTGGTAGGGTTCTCTAGCTGGGTAGGGTTCTCTGGTTGGTAGGGTTCTCTGGCTTGGTAGGGTTCTCTCGTTGGTAGGGTTCTCAAGCTGGGTAGGGTTCTCTGGTTTGGCAGGGTTCTCTGGTTTGGCAGGGTTCTCTGGCTGGGTAGGGTTCTCTAGCTGGGCCCCTCCAGACTCATCCGTAATCCGCTCCTGTGTGGTCTCTGCTGTGGTCTTAGGGTCAGCATCATGTTGGTCCAGTCTGAGGTCCTGAGCGCTTAGGAACAGGTTTTCTTTGAGGACATCTCTGTACCTTCCCTCACTCTGACCAGTCTCCCTGCTGCTGAGAAACACCCCCACACCATGATGCTGCCGCCGCCATGCTTCACTGCTGGGACGGTTTTGGTCAGGTGATGAGCGGCGCCTGGTTTCCTTCAGATTTAGAACCGAGGCCGACAAGTTCAGTCTTGGTTTCATCAGACCAGCGAATCTGGTTTCTCAGTCTGAGAGTCCTTCAGGGGCTTTTTAATGAACTCCGTCGTTCATGTTTGTTGACTGGAGAGCCAATAGTTAACCTCCGTTCATCTCTGCAAGACTCAGTTTAGCATCTAGTGCTCACAGAGGCTACAGCAGACATTTCTGCACTTTAATGGTCTACTGGTAGTAATGGTAGACATTTCTGCTCTTACTGGTACTAGTAGGCTTTTTTAGAGCCACTGCTGATGGTAGAAGGAGAAACAGTCCTCACACATTTTGCTTGAAAGCTCCACAACAGTCAAGATTATTCATATCGACCAGTGATACTCGACGTGTGGCTCTTTTATGTCTACATTTGAAATATTATTCCCTCAGAAAACCATCAAAAGAATTATCCACTGCAGTTTCCCACTCTTATACAGCAGGCTTTGTCAAACTTAGTTGTCAACCTTTATTTGTTGTCTTGACCTTTGCTTTTTGTTTTGTTGTAATGTTTCCATCGCCCGTATTTGAAATGTTTTGCCTTTTTTTACCTTTTGTGCTACATTAATACCATTTCTACCCTTTTCACCAGTTCTTACCTCTTTTATCCTGCTTTTTGCAAATTGCCTTTTTTCTCTTTTTGCCATTTTGCCTAACCCTTTTTCCCATTTCCCCACCTTTTTGCTGCTTTTTGCTGATCAGATAAGCAATTTTTGCCATTTTCTGCCTTTAACCCCTGTTCACCCATTTTTGGCAGTTTCTTTTTTTACCTATTATGCCAGGTTCAACTTATTTTTATTGCAACCTTTACCCACTTTTCACCACTTAGATCGTGGCTCTTGTATTGTATTTTTCACCCATTGGTCTTTTTGGTTGAGCAGGGTTGAGTAACACTGTCATATACACATATATTTATGCACCCATCCTAGTCTTCACAGCTGAGCCCTTGTGGCTCCTGTTGCTGATGGCGTCGGTTTGTGGGCCCGATGCTCCAGTACAGTTGTACCCAGTACTTGTTGATTTGGCTGTTGCTAGCAGACTCTGACTTCCGTGGCCACCGTATATTGACCAGCACCTTTACTGGGCTCTGATAAGCCTCGGCATCAGATGCCTTAACCCAGCGTTCAGCCCGTCCTTCAGCATCAGTCCTGCAGACCCAAAGTAGTCCACATAGCAGCTTTCATTTCATACCCAGCCCCAAGCCAGCGAGCCAGGCATACTCAAAAAAATCTTAAATGATGGTGCAATCAAGAGAAAGAAAGTCAAAGAAAAGAGAAGAAGTCAGCTCTAACAAATCTAGTTAGCTTTAGTAGGTGGTTAGAATCAGTCTGCATCTCTAATCTGCTTCCTAATCTAGTTACCTAATCCTATTATTCATGCAGCGTTCTGTGGAAACGCTCAGATTTCCACAGGTCAAACTTGAGTCTGAATATAACAGGAACATGTTCCCTAAAACACAGTTATTTATGCCTGCTTCTTCCTCCCAAACAGCTCTAATGTGATTTCACTCAGATCTGCCTGTCTGCAGAGATGATTTGCTTTGGTTTCCCATAAATCACTGCTGGTTTTGATCATGTTTAGAGCTGAAGTTGGCTCGCCGTTCCAGTGAAGACGAGGTGAATGATCCCCGTTAGTCTGTTTCTGAACGTCTGTGTGCCGTTAAAGAGACTCAGATCCTGTTTTGCTTCATGCCTCTTGTTCTTCTGGCATCATTAAAGTAAAACAATGGTGCTCCGAGTCAATCGTCATGGAAACGCTGAAAAAGCTGCAGATAAACAGAGAGGGCAGCCAGGGTTTGTCTAAAGCTGTGTGACTGAATGTTTCCTACTGGAGATGCTATGGACAGCGTGCAACTCTGCACACCACCTCCTGGTGATATGACCTCAGGCTTCAGTGTGCACTCTACTGTACTTGATGTATGATTTCCACAGCTTTAAAGCTATCTTTTTATGTCTTTCTCTTTGGTTTGTCCTCTGCTGCATCCATGCCACAAAAAGCCCAAAACCAGCCTGGAAACTCAGACAGCAGGCCGTCCTGCAACGCCCTGAGAGCGAGTCCAGACTCATGAAAACAACTGAAGAAATACCCAACAGTCTTTCTCCTCACAGTCTGACAGTTTACTATTTTCACCATGACCCTCTGGGGAGGGCATGGCGTTGAAGTGGTGGCCATACAGGAACACTGCTGCGAGGCACGGACGCCAAAAGGTGGTTCTCTGCTTGTGGGGTTGAAAATAATCGATGTATCCTGATGCAAACGTAGATGATTCTGCATCGATGCTGATGGGTGTGGTCTGTGGTTTAGCATAGTCGTGCTGACAGAGACGTTGTCTGGATGGGAGCATATGTGTCTCTAAAAGCTCTCTCTACTGTCCAGCATTGATAGTTCCTTTCCAGATGTTAGAGCTGCCCACGCCATAGGCACTAATGCAACCCCATACCATCAGAGATGCAGGCTTTAGACCTGAGCCAGGAGAACAAGCTGGATGCTCCCTCTCCTCTTTAGTCCACAGGACATGGCATCTGTGGTTTCCTCTGACCACAGAACAGTTTTCCATGTTTCCTCAGTCCATGTTAAATGAGCTTTGGTCCAGAGAAGACGGACCACGGTGTTTCTGGATCCTTCTTCTCTCCATGATCCAGCTTTAACTGTCATTGGTGGATGGCACAGCCAACTGTGCTGACAGACGATGATTTCTGGAATGTTCCTGAGCCCATGCAGTGATTTTAGTACAGAATCATGCCTGTTTTTAATGCAGTGGCCCCTGAGGGCCCCAAGATCACCAGCATCCAATACTGACCTTCAGCGCTCACACGGAGCTGCATGCTTCCAAGCAACTGATGGAGGAGATCAGGTTTCCTGATTCCAGCTGTGACTGATGCCACTGTTCTGAAACGTTCTAGAAGTGTCCGAAAGTTTGTGTCTAAACATAGATTCTGATGCATCTCTATGAGCTGATAAACTATTCATCTCGGAGGTCAAGGATGGAATGTTTTATAAACTGTAAAGGATGGCATCACCCTCAAAGTCAGAATGGAATGTTTTATAATCTTTAATGACATCATCAAAGTCAAGGTTGGAAAATGTTATCATCTTTTAGGTGATAACATCATCTTCAAAGGCAGAGGACAGAATGTTGGTGAAGCTGGGGATGTTGGGTCATTTTCCCTTCATTCCTGGCTGATGGTAGACCTCTAAATGACTCAATCCAGTCCTGAACAGAGTAGGAGGGCGACTGTGGATTTAAAATCTAAATGATTGACCATGAGGAGGATTTTTTATGTTTAAAGTTTCCATCGACGGCTGTTTTGTTGCTTTGGCAGCTCCACAGGAGGCAGCCTTCACAGCGAACTAAAATCCCCCACCTACAGCTACATCTTGATGCTGAATAAGTCTAAAACCACTCCTGCAGGGGTCGGGCTGTAATTGGGAGTGTGCATGTGAGTGTGTGACCATGTGTGTGATTTGGATTGGCAGAGCGCGGGGAGTTTTCCCTCTTTACCGGTAACAGGAGCCGCTTGATGCCAGCTCGCTCGACATTTTCCAGCCCCGCTCTCCGACGGTGCCAAACCTCTAATGCAGTTCTGCAGGGGAACGTCTGATTGTGTTTACTGTGCTGCCACGGCCCAACGTAGACATGGCGGTTAGAAATTATAATTTGTAAACCTAATTAAATCATCAAGAGAGCCACTCAAAATATCCCCGAGAGCTGATTACAGCGTGGAGAGAGAGAGGAGGAGGCAGACTGTGGAGAAAAGCTGCACACACTGTCATATCCATGCCTGAAAAACATAGCATTAGAAAATGTAGAGAGTCATTTAATAAAAAATGGCCCTCAGAGTCTGTGATGTGGCCCTCAGAGTCTTTGATGTGGCCCTCAGAGTCTGTCATGTGGCCCTCAGAGTCAGTGATGTGGCCCTCAGAGTCAGTGATGTGGCCCTCAGAGTCTTTGATGTGGCCCTCAGAGTCTGTCATGTGGCCCTCAGAGTCAGTGATGTGGCCCTCAACGTCTGTCATGTGGCCCTCAGAGTCAGTGATGTGGTCCTCAGAGTCTGTGATGTGGCCCTCAGAGTCTGGAATGTGGTCCTGAGGGTCAGTGATGTGGCCCTCAGAGTCTGTCATGTGGCCCTCAGAGTCAGTGATGTGGTCCTCAGAGTCTGTGATGTGGCCCTCAGAGTCTGGAATGTGGTCCTGAGGGTCAGTGATGTGGCCCTCAGAGTCTGTGATGTGGCCCTCAGAGTCTTTGATGTGGCCCTCAGAGTCTGTGATGTGGCCCTCAGAGTCTTTGATGTGGCCCTCAGAGTCTTTGATGTGGCCCTCAGAGTCTGTGATGTGGCCCTCAGAGTCAGTGATGTGGCCCTCAGAGTCTGTGATGTGGCCCTCAGAGTCAGTGATGTGGCCCTCAGAGTCTTTGATGTGGCCCTCAGAGTCAGTGATGTGGCCCTTAGAGTCTGGAACGTGGTCCTCGTCTGCCACTTGCTTTGACCAGTTTAGATTCTGACAAATTTCACTGAGAAGAAGACTGACAGGATTGTTGTTGACGAGAAGTGTGGGTTTTTTCCTTCTCTCCTCAGTCCTGATCGCCATCCTAAACCCTGAATAGGATCAGCACAGACACGTCTGATCACTGAACTTTGGGCTGGTATCACAAACCAGAAAGGGCACTTTTAACCGCTTTTCTCCTTCATCAAATGAAATTCATCCATGAAAGCAAACATTGGTTTACTGTTGAGTAAATGGACCTGATGGAGCTGTTTTACTGACCAGAGTCCAGCAGCTCACAGTGGGAGTCATTTTAAATAAATCTATTCTATAATCTAATCTAATCTCAATCTAATCTATAATCTGTTACCGAACCCTGCGCAACCAAAGAGCCAAATTTTTAAAGGTCACATATTTTATGCTTTTAAGACAAGTTTATATTGTTCTCAGAGGTTCTCAAAACATTTCTGTGAAGTTTGTTTCTGTAAAAACTCTCCAGTATTGATCTCTGCATGTCTAAAAACCCCTCTGTTTCAGCCTGATCAGAACCAGCTGTGTCTGTGGCTTTAAATGTTACTGAGCTGTCTGACTCCGCCCCTGACCACACCTCTCTCAGGAAATGGATGCAGCACTTGCGATATTACAGACACTTTTTTTTCCCGAAGTTTAGACTGGGATTTGAACCATCAATCTCCGAGACCTATCCAGCATCTCAGCTGGTAGCTGATAGGATCAGGAGAGGAGGGCGGAACCTTCCTCCAAGTGGGGGAGGGCCAACCAAACCTGGGGGTGGGGCTTAGGCCCCTGGTGAGGTCACTAGATGTAAAATCTGAGAACAGCTTGTTTAAGCACACATTTTCTGAAAGGTGGAGAAAGAGAGGGAGAAAGGGAATGGATTTTTCTGGTACCTGAGGGGATTGTGGCCAGAACAGGGACACAGATTTGTGTTAGAAAAGCCTGAAAAAGTGATTTTTGCACGGTATGTACCCACAATCTAAGTGTGAAAAGTGGCAAAAAATGGGTGAAAGTGGCAAAAAAATAAGTTGAAGTGGTGAAATGGTCAAAAAGTGGCAACCAAGTGACCTAAAATGGGTGAGAAAAATGGGAAAAAGTGGAATTCAATGGCGAAAAGCGGCTTAAATATGCAAGAAGTGTCAAAATATGGCAACAAAGGGGGAAAAATTGTAAATAGCAAAAAGCAAGATAAAAGAGGCAAAAACTAAAGAAAAATTAATAACAAAACGCAAGTTACAGGTGGAAAAAATGTCAAAAATGGTTAAAAAATGAGTGAAAAAGACTAAAATGGGCAAAATGTTCAAGAACTGGCAATGAAGTGGCAACAATGAGTGAAAATTTGCAAAAATGGGGAAAAAGTGGCAAAATTGATTAAAAGATGAGTAATGGGTGGCAAAAAAAACTGGCAAAAACTAAAAAAGTTTTTAAAAATGAAAAAAAACTTTGGCAAAAAATGAGTGAAAAGACATTGAAATTATCAAAAGTGGCAAAAAATGGGAAAAAAGTGGAAAAAAATTGCAAATGGCAAAAAGAAGGACAAAGAAAACACTGGCAAAAGGGGGCAATAGCAGCAAACTTGGGCTTAAAATGCTGGAAAAATAGATTAAAAGTGGCAACAAAGGGAAAAAAATTTGAAATAGCAAAAAGCAAAATAAACAAGGCAAAAACTGGTGATAAACTTTCATAACAAAATCGAGTTAAAGGTGGAAAAAAATTTTCGAAAATGTTAAAAAATGTGGCAAAAATCGAGTGAAAAAAGACTAAAATGGGCTAAATGATCAAAAACTGGCAACAAAGTGGCAACAATAGGGAGAAAAAGTGGCAAAATTGATTAAAATATGAATTACAGGTGGCAAAAAAAAAACTGGCAAAAACTAAAAATTAAAAAAAATGTAAAAATTAAAAAAAAACTGGCAAAAATGAGTGCAAAGAGACTAAAATTGTCAATAGTGGCAAAAATGGGGGAAAAAAGTGGAAAAAATTGCAAACGGCAAAAAAGCAGGACAAAGAAAAAACTGGCAAAAAGTGGCAATAGTGGCAATCTTGGGCCTAAAACGCTGTAAAAATATATTAAAGTGGCAAAAAAGCAGAAAAATTACAAACAAGGGCAACTGATATATACAACCAAAAATAAAGGTTGACAGTTTAAGCAGTGTTGTGTAATTTCTGAGGTTAAAGTTGACCTTTTTGAGGTTTTGTGGAGAATAATATTCCTAATAAAGACACAAAGATCCACATGTGGCTCCAGAGTCACACGTATCACTGGTCTGGTCTGTGTTACTCCTACGTCATCTATCTTAAAACCACATTAGTGAACTCTTTAGCTCTCTGGTTCTTATGAATGTTTCTGAGTTTATTCCATGATACCAGCTCACAGAAACTCGGAGCATCCTCGGCCTGGAAAACTGTCCTCCAGTCTTTTTCCTTCTCTGGACTTGGACGCTGATGTGAAGCTGGAAGCGTCGGGAAGCATTAGGATGATTTCATTCCACGGGTACGCGGTCCGGTCTTTCTCTCTCTCTGACCTCTGGACCAGATGCTGCGGTCGCCGTCTCTCCTCCAGACCGGCGTTTTTGGTCCTGGGAGGCGGCGATGCACTTGTGACTAACTCCGGCTGTTATTCAGCCAAAAACCTTTCAGAGTGTGTGTGTTAATCCGTGTGAGTGTGTCCGATCCAATCCTCTGTCAGCTCTTTAGAGCCGGCCCTAAAACCCGGGCGCTCATCTGGTTTGATTTTCGGGTGATTGCGGTTCAAACGGCGTCAGGCTGAGCTCGTTAAACGTTGTCATCGTTAATAAAAGCTTGGCCCGTTCTCCTGATTATCACTTATTGACAAATAGCTCTGGAAACCAGTCAGCCGGCGTCTCTGAGGACGCCATCCATGTTTGGAGGTTAGAGGAGGAACGTGGCCAAAAGTTTGTGGACGTATGAGCCTGACAGATAATTAAAATGAGTTTGACTCAGGCTGAATCATGACGTTGTAAATGCTCACAGCGGTGGAGATCTGATCCTCAGATACATCCAGGAGACCCGCTGAACATGCATCCTGCTGAAATATCAAACTTTGATGCTCCAAAGTAAACCAGGACGGATCCAGACTGTGAACTATCAAGGCCTCAGCCCAAACTGAGGAGGGTCTCAGGACTTCCTCCACTCTCAGGCAGTTCAAACACATTCAGACTACAAATTTTCTTCCAAAATGGAAACTTCAGTTTGAGCAAAATAATGCAGAAAGTCCTTTGGATCTACATCTTCTTTGTATTCATTTTTATTGATGTATTTTGGGGCTTTTCAGTTTTTTATTGAAAGAGGAGGACAGGGGGGAAGAGTCAGAAACCGTCCAGAACAAGGCCTCAGTGAGGAACATCTCCTCCTCCATGTCTGCTGCTGGAAGCCCGTCCCAGCTTTTGTGGTCACCTGTGGCTGTTGTTGCTTGATGGGTCTCTCTTCATGCAGGTGTGTCGAGCATCTCTGGCTTCTAGCTTTGTGTTGCTGCCTCTGCAGATGTCTGAACTTCACCGTCACGTCCTCGTCCCTCTAGAGCTCATCCTTGAACCTCTGCTCAGATTTAAACCTGTCTGTAGTTATTTCTCTATTTTCTGACGAGATGCCACGCTGGCATGTTTCAGCTGAATGTCGAGTGTTGTGGCTGCAGATGCATCGTCCTTTTAGGATAAAGTTGTCTGAACCTGAATGGTTTCCCTCCTCTGCAGGCCCTCCTCAGGCCTGGGTTTGGCCCCGCTCTGTTTAGACTCTGAAGGAGCTTTGGGTCCAGGTTCATCACAAACTTCCTGATGACTCGGTTCTAGTCCGCCTGCCGCAGGACCACGAGGGGGGCTGCGGTCCAGCTCTGGACAGTTTAGTTAACCTTTCGATGCAGAAGCGTGGTCAGAAATGACCCCAGCGTTTTTTTTTTGTTTTTGTTTTTTTTTTTGCGATGTCGTTGTTATTTTAATTTTTTATGCTTTAATCTTCGATGTGTTCCTCAGGTTGTCTTTGACATGAGGCTGTCTGGATTTGTATCTAACTCTTAGATTTTTTAAGTTATTGCATTTTTTTTATCAGTTCCACACTTTTCCATACGTGGGGTCAAAAATGACCCCAAGCATTTTCTGTGGAAGTTCAAAGGTTAACCCTAGGAACCTTTGATTTTTATCAGCTGTGACTGTCAGGTTTACATTTACTGTCCATCCTCACATCTAACTCCATAAAAACAGGATTTTCAAAGATAAAAACTCAAAATCAAGGTTTATAACGGTCAAAATATTAGATTAAATTTGAAATCATAGTTTAAAAATGTAGATACAATTTTAAATCATGAGTCTAATCAGTAAAATATAGAATTAAAAGTGAAAGTAAGGATTTAAAGGTCAAAATATGACTTCATATTTGAAGTTGTGAAATTAAAAGGTTAATGTATGAAATAAAAAGCCAAAATCATGAATCTACGTCCTGAACACGAATGTTTTTTTTCCACATTCCTGACTTTTTATCTGATTATTCAGACTTTTTCTACATTTTATGACAAGGATATCTGAAATAATCCAGGCTAAGTTTCGGTTTTTATACTGGAGGAAATCTGCAGACCTTACTGGGCCAGGTAGAACTGGACCAGGTCTAGAGTTTGACAGCTCTGGTCTAGAGAGGCAGCCTCTAGTTAATGACATTTATGGACCTTGTTCTGATCAGTGATCAATATTTAGTGATCAATAACATGCATCATTGGTGGTTCAACAGTTTAAATCCCTCTGAACATCTCATCATTTCCTCTAGTTTATGAAAATGATTCAATAATGTAGAACCAAACCAGGTCTTATTATTATTACTGATCATTCTCCTGTTGGGGTCAGTTTTGGATCTTTACCTTTTTTACCTTTCTCAAAGCTGTTTCAGGATAAAATGTTAATAAAAGTGATAAATGAACACGTCAAACATGAAATCATTCTGTTGTTGACCAAAATATAATAAAAATAATCATCTTTAACCAAATAAAAGACTCATTCATTCTAGTTGGGGTGATTTTTGAGCCACTGATGGAGGAGTGGAGGTGTTGGTAGGTCAGGAAGCGAAGGGTTAAATGTGCCAAAGACAGAAAAGATGTTAATAGATTTTCATAAAGGACGGTGCCTTAGTATTCATACTGGCGCCTGACTTTGTACCAGCGTTAACTTTAACTTAAACTCAGACCAAAAATGTTCAACAGCCTTTTTCCATGAGAAAGACTGAAACAGGATAAAAATAGATCTTTGATGATTAAAACTGACTTAACGTCCTGCAGACTGAGCATGTGCAGCTTTCTATCTGAGAGGGTTCAGAGTTTTCTGCAGCTCTTCTCTCCTCTCTGCAGACTGTGAACATGTGTTGGTTGTTCAGCTGTGTGCTGGTGTGTAGTCGTGGTCTCATGTTGGTGTTCGTGTGTATGTGATCAGAGTCTAACAGCGCTGCATTCCTCAGTGACAGCCGCAGGCCGCCACATTCCCTAAATATCCTCTGGATCTGCTCCGCTCTCTCCGACCTGCACAGATGAAGAGGTTCTCTGAGCTCAGGTGGAGCTACGGCGCCTCCCAGTGGACGCGCGGTGACCAGTGTTATGACATGTTTACAGCAAAGCTCAAATCTGTGAGCCGTCGTCGTCCACTGACGGCTTTTTCTCTCCTCAGCTGAGAAACTTTTAACCTACAAGAACAAACTCTGTTTTTTATTATGGAGCTCCAGATGGAGATGAATGAATGATCCCTTCTGGTCTTTTTACTCTTTCCTTCAGTGAATCTGCCTGAGGTTATCACAGGTGTAGAAACAGTGAGACAGAAGAGCTGAAATGGGTGAAAATTAAAGACTTTTACATGTTTACAGTGCAGAAAAGATGTTTCCATCACACTTTAAAAGACTGCATTACTGTTCAGAAAGTTTAAATGTTTAGGCTGCAGTAAGGCGTAGATGTGATAGCAGCAGATGGAGGGGACTGAGCACTGAACCCTGGGGGACACCCTGAGACGGGGGGGCTGGAGTCTGAGGAGAGGAGGAGGTGAAGGTGAAGGGCTGGTTGGTGCTGTGTTGGGAACAGGAGCCGGACAAAAAACAGCTCATATAGACTGTAATAGGCGAGGTGATTTTATATCCACGAGGAGACAACACACGCCAGCACTGACAGGAACTGGAGGTTGGAGGTAAGAGGTAAGAGGTAAGAGGTTGGACGTTGGAGGTAGGAGGTAGGAGGTTGGAGGTTGGAGGTTGGAGGAAGGGGAAGGAGGTGGGAGGTTGGAGGTTGGAGGTAAGAGGTTGGAGGTGAGAGGTTGGAGGTGAGAGGTTGGAGGTTGGAGGTAAGAGGTTGGAGGTTGGAGGTAAGAGGTTGGAGGTTGGAGGTAAGAGGTTGGAGGTAAGAGGTTGGAGGTGAGAGGTTGGAGGAAGGAGGAGGGAGGTAGGAGGTTGGAGGAAGGAGGAGGGAGGTAGGAGGTTGGAGGTAAGAGGTTGAGGTAAGAGGTAAGAGGTTGGACGTTGGAGGTAGGAGGTAGGAGGTTGGAGGAAGGGGAAGGAGGTGGGAGGTTGGAAGTTAGAGGTAAGAGGTTGGAGGTGAGAGGTTGGAGGTGAGAGGTTGGAGGTTGGAGGTTGGAGGTAGGAGGTTGGAGGTAAGAGGTTGGAGGTAAGAGGTTGGAGGTTGGAGGCAAGAGGTTGGAGGTAAGAGGTTGGAGGTAAGAGGTTGGAGGTTGGAGGTAAGAGGTTGGAGGTGAGAGGTTGGAGGTAAGAGGTTGGAGGTTGGAGGAAGGAGGAGGGAGGTAAGAGGTTGGAGGTTGGAGGTAAGAGGTTGGAGGTGAGAGGTTGGAGGTAAGAGGTTGGAGGTAGGAGGTTGGAGGTTGGAGGTAAGAGGTTGGAGGTAAGAGGTTGGAGGTTGGAGGTAAGAGGTTGGAGGTAAGAGGTTGGAGGTAGGAGGTTGGAGGTAAGAGGTTGGAGGTTGGAGGTTGGAGGTAAGAGGTTGGAGGTAGGAGGTTGGAGGTAAGAGGTTGGAGGTAAGAGTTTGGAGGTAGGAGGTTGGAGGTTGGAGGTAAGAGGTTGGAGGTTGGAGGTAAGAGGTTGGAGGTGAGAGGTTGGAGGTTGGAGGTAAGAGGTTGGAGGTAAGAGTTTGGAGGTAGGAGGTTGGAGGTTGGAGGTAAGAGGTTGGAGGTTGGAGGTAAGAGGTTGGAGGTTGGAGGTAAGAGGTTGGAGGTTGGAGTTAAGAGTTTGGAGGTAGGAGGTTGGAGGTAAGAGGTTGGAGGTTGGAGGTAAGAGGTTGGAGGTTGGAGGTAAGAGGTTGGAGGTAGGAGGTTGGAGGTTGGAGGTTGGAGGTAAGAGTTTGGAGGTAGGAGGTTGGAGGTTGGAGGTAAGAGGTTGGAGGTAGGAGGTTGGAGGTAAGAGGTTGGAGGTAAGAGTTTGGAGGTAGGAGGTTGGAGGTTGGAGGTAAGAGGTTGGAGGTTGGAGGTAAGAGGTTGGAGGTTGGAGGTAAGAGTTTGGAGGTAGGAGGTTGGAGGTTGGAGGTAAGAGGTTGGAGGTTGGAGGTAAGAGGTTGGAGGTTGGAGGTAAGAGGTTGGAGGTAAGAGTTTGGAGGTAGGAGGTTGGAGGTTGGAGGTAAGAGGTTGGAGGTAGGAGGTTGGAGGTTGGAGGTAAGAGGTTGGAGGTAAGAGTTTGGAGGTAGGAGGTTGGAGGTAGGAGGTTGGAGGTTGGAGGTAAGAGGTTGGAGGTAAGAGTTTGGAGGTAGGAGGTTGGAGGTTGGAGGTAAGAGGTTGGAGGTGAGAGGTTGGAGGAAGGAGGAGGGAGGTAAGAGGTTGGAGGTGAGAGGTTGGAGGTGAGAGGTTGGAGGTTGGAGGTTGGAGGTAAGAGGTTGGAGGTAGGAGGTTGGAGGTTAGAGGTAAGAGGTTGGAGGTTGGAGGTAAGAGGTTGGAGGTGAGAGGTTGGAGGAAGGAGGAGGGAGGTAGGAGGTTGGAGGTTGGAGGTAAGAGGTTGGAGGTTGGAGGTAAGAGGTTGGAGGTAGGAGGTTGGAGGTTGGAGGTAAGAGGTTGGAGGTAAGAGGTTGGAGGTTGGAGGTAAGAGGTTGGAGGTAAGAGGTTGGAGGTTGGAGGTAAGAGGTTGGAGGTGAGAGGTTGGAGGTAAGAGGTTGGAGGTAGGAGGTTGGAGGTTGGAGGTAAGAGGTTGGAGGTAAGAGGTTGGAGGTAGGAGGTTGGAGGTTGGAGGTAAGAGGTTGGAGGTTGGAGGTAGGAGGTTGGAGGTAAGAGGTTGGAGGTTGGAGGTTGGAGGTAAGAGGTTGGAGGTTGGAGGTAAGAGGTTGGAGGTTGGAGGTAAGAGGTTGGAGGTTGGAGGTTGGAGGTTGGAGGTAAGAGGTTGGAGGTTGGAGGTAAGAGGTTGGAGGTTGGAGGTAAGAGGTTGGAGGTTGGAGGTAAGAGGTTGGAGGTAAGAGGTTGGAGGTGAGAGGTTGGAGGTAAGAGGTTGGAGGTTGGAGGAAGGAGGAGGGAGGTAGGAGGTTGGAGGAAGGAGGAGGGAGGTAGGAGGTTGGAGGAAGGAGGAGGGAGGTAGGAGGTTGGAGGTAAGAGGTTGGAAGTTGGAGGTAAGAGGTTGGAGGTGAGAGGTTGGAGGTGAGAGGTTGGAGGTTGGAAGTTGGAGGTTGGAGGTAAGAGGTTGGAGGTAAGAGGTTGGAGGTAAGAGGTTGGAGGTTGGAGGCAAGAGGTTGGAGGTAAGAGGTTGGAGGTAAGAGGTTGGAGGTAAGAGGTTGGAGGTTGGAGGTAAGAGGTTGGAGGTGAGAGGTTGGAGGTTGGAGGTTGGAGGTAAGAGGTTGGAGGTAAGAGGTTGGAGGTAAGAGGTTGGAGGTAAGAGGTTAGAGGTTGGAGGGTTGAGGTTGGAGGAAGGGGAAGGAGGTGGGAGGTTGGAAGTTGGAGGTAAGAGGTTGGAGGTGAGAGGTTGGAGGTGAGAGGTTGGAGGTTGGAGGTAGGAGGTTGGAGGTAAGAGGTTGGAGGTTGGAGGTTGGAGGTAAGAGGTTGGAGGTTGGAGGAAGGAGGAGGGAGGTAGGAGGTTGGAAGTTCGAGGTTGGAGGTAAGAGGTTGGAGGTTGGAGGTAAGAGGTTGGAGGTAAGAGGTTGGAGGTTGGAGGTAAGAGGTTGGAGGTAGGAGGTTGGAGGTTGGAGGTAAGAGGTTGGAGGTTGGAGGTTGGAAGTTCGAGGTTGGAGGTAAGAGGTTGGAGGTTGGAGGTAAGAGGTTGGAGGTAGGAGGTTGGAGGTTGGAGGTAAGAGGTTGGAGGTAAGAGGTTGGAGGTAGGAGGTTGGAGGTTAGAGGTAAGAGGTTGGAGGTTGGAGGTAAGAGGTTGGAGGTGAGAGGTAAGATGTTGGAGGTTAGAGGTAAGAGGTAGAAGGTTGGAGGTGAGAGGTTGGAGGTTAGAGGTAAGAGGTAGGAGGTTGGAGGTGAGAGGTTGGAGGTGAGAGGTTGGAGGAAGGAGGAGGGAGGTAGGAGGTTGGAGGTTGCTCATGCTGTCAGAACTGAGTCCAGGTTTCTGGAGGATGGGGGTCAGGACTGCAGGTCTGAGACAGTGGGGGACTGAACCAGAGCTAGGACTAGGACTAGGACTCTGTCTGATAATGTCTGGCTCTTCAGCAGCTGTAGTAAATCTTCTCCTCTGCCTCTTTAACAGCTGTCCTCTGACCTCTGACCTCCCAGTATAAATAAATCTTATACAGCAGTGTTACTCAGCCCTGCTCAAACAAGGAGCCAACTTAAAAACAAAAATACCTTTGGAGCCACAATCTAAGTGGTTAAAAGTGCCAAAAATGGGTTAAAGTGGCAACAAAAATAAATTACAGGGGTGAAAAAGTGGCAAAAATTGACTAAAAAATAAGTCACAGGTGGCAAAAATGGTCGAAAAACAGTAAAATGTGGCAAAAATAAGTAACTGAAATGGGAAAAAGTGGCATTTAATTGCTAAAAGCAGCTTTAATGTGCAGGAAGGAGCAAAAAAAATTGAAAATAGCAAAAAGCAAGATAAACGAGGCAAAAACTGGTGAAAAATTGGCAAAAAAACGAGTTACAGGTGGCAAAATTGGTCCAAAATGTGGCAGAAAAAAATGAGTGAAAAGAGGCTTAAGTGGACAAAAGTGACAAAATGGTAAAAAACTGGCAAAGAAGTGGAAAAATGGGTGAAAATTGGCAAAAATGACAAAGACTGGTGAAAAGGGGAAAAAAAAGTGGCAAACTTGGGCTAAAAAAGCTGTAAAAATAGATAAAAAGTGGCAAAAAAAAGGTGAAAAAATGGCAAATAATGGCAGTGGAAATATTAAAAAATGAAAGGTTGACAATTTTAGCCGACTGTACAAGAGTGAGAAACAACCTGATCAGTGTGACCTGCAATGTATAATTTCTGAGGTTAAAGTTTTACTTTTTGAAGGTTTTCTGGGGTGGAAATATTTAACATAAAGACGTAAAAAAGCCACAAATAATCACAAAAGATCCACGTGTTGAGTACCAGTGGTCTACAGACTCGTCTGTGAGTCTGCTGAGACTTATGGAGCTGTCTGATTGGCTCATCGTTGAAGGAAAGACTGAAACTCTTGGTTGAAATGATGGTTATGGATTTAAGGAGCTAACGTCTACAGCATCGCCCCCCAGCCCCCCCTCTGAGTCCACCAGTGCTCATTAAACGTTTGCATTTTTGACATGATTGGACGTTTTTCAGTGAGTTTGTGCAGCCGACAGCTGAGGATAGAGCCGGTTACTTCCCCAGCTCTTCCTCCGTCTGCCTCTTCTTCTGACCATGAAGCCCTCAGAGAGGTTCTAGTTTCATGGAGTTTATTTTTATTCTCTGTTGGCGGTAAACGTAGACGCCATCCAGGATCGATAGACTATAGAAAAGGAGAGAGGGAGACGTCCGCTGGTGTTTTGTTCCTTCTGCTGACACTTGTGTGACCTCTATGGTCGGATCCAGGCCCCCGTTAGAGTCTTTTTACCTGTGAGAGGACTGCTGCACGCAGAGAGACCTGCACTGATGCATGGAGGACTGGAGCCTCTCCCTCCATGCTGAACCATCTAAAGCAGCAGCAGGACTCTGATATTTGGAGCTTTATTGATTAAACAGATGCCTGACTTTAAGGTGAACCTCCACTCTGCACTCATTAAAGGTTTGCTGTGCCTGAACACAGCGAGGTGTTTCTGCAAACAAAGAGAAGGTTTCTCTCACACGTTCACAGCTCTGACCCGGGCTCCTGCAGCTGCCTCCATCCACACTCGCTCCCGTCTCAGATTCTTGGCATGACTTCCTCGTGGTAAAAAAGGAAACAACCCCTCGCCCCTCTGCCCCCCCTCCCTCCTCCCATAATCCCCTGCTGCCTGCCTGTGTGCCATCCCTGCCCTCTCGAATCAAATCTGAGCAGAGAGGAGCTCGAGTCACTTCACGATCTAAGCTAGAATCCAGCTAGTGTTGATGTTTGACGGCAGGACGGTCGTCTAGTTCAGGCACTAAGTTCCTCTCCAATCCTGTCCGTTCAGCTGTTCTGCTGCACTAAATGGGGGGCTGCGATGCCCCCTCCTGTGGTCATGTCTAACGCTGCTTTCCCCGGTTGTCGCACCATCTCGCAGCACCTGAACGACCTGAAGAAGGAGAACTTCAGCCTGAAGCTCCGGATCTACTTCCTGGAGGAGAAGATCCAGCAGAAGTTTGAGGAGAGCAGCGATGACGTGCACAAGAGGGTGAGTCTGAAAATGATCCCACATATGTGTTTCTAAAACTCCACCGTGCATGCACGTATCTGTCTCCATGCTGCCAGCTGCTGTTTCTCATGTTCATGTCTGACAGTAGGGCCCAAAATAACGTCTACATGTTTTCAGATTCACTGTGACGCAACAAACAGAGAAATGATGCCACATCAACAGAATTATAACGGTTGATTGAAGCTTTACCAGTAGCAGACAGTCTAAGGGTGTGTCCCTTTGCAGAGATCGTTGTGCTTAGAGAGACCCTGGCTCCTTTACTGCACGCCATTCCCTACTCTCTCTGTCCTCTAATAAAGGTATAAGAGCCCAACACTACTCTTTAGAATAAAACCAAACCTCAGTGAAACCTGCGATACCACAGCCCAGAAGTCCTAACCCACCGAGGACGATTTTTCATCTTTAGCCATGAAAACTTGCAGGGAAACTCAAAAGCATTGGCAACATTCCCCTCCTGAATACCTCGTGTTTCATCGTGATCAAATCTCCATAACTTCATTGATAAAGAACAGAAACCTCTCTATTCAGACCTTCTTACAGAGCTCTGTTAAAATCACACTAATGCAATGGCAATAACTGCCAAAGTAACGACTTCAACCCACTTCTACAAATGTTGCCAACCTATTTGTGCAATAAAATGTGCAGGACGTTGCCTGCAGATATTAATAATTAAAAGTAGAAAACTGTCCAATAACAGAAGTCAAGGACGAGAGGTCTGGCTGCAGACTGTCTGATCCCACAGACCGTTTATCAGAGACCTTATCCCAGACAGGAAGTGGCTAATTTTCTGGTACATCTTAATACCAGTTTTTGAAATCTTCTTTTTTTATTCAATTTTATTCATAAACAAACTTTACAGACTACGACGAGCTAACTTAGCTAAGCTCTGTGGCTAGATAGCTACACAGCTATGTAATCTATAGCTACATTAGATTTATCAACGTGAGCTTAAGCAAATGTAGCTAAAGCTAACTTAGCTAAGATATGTAGCTACATAGCTACACAGCTATGTAATCTATAGCTACATTAGATTTATCAACGTGAGCTTAAGCAAATGTAGCTAAAGCTAACTTAGCTAAGATATGTAGCTAGATAGCTACACAGCTATGTAATCTATAGCTAAGTTAGATTTAGCAACATGAGCTTAAGCAAATGTAGCTAAAGCTAATGTAGCTACATAGATACCACACCTACTTAGCTTACCTAGCTGCTTTCTGAGCTCACCCTTAGCTATGTTAGCTGTGTAAGCTACGTAGCTTACATAGCTTTCCCTGGCTACGCTGAAATGTTTCTGATGTCTCTCTCCTTACTTTATGAGATTTTTGTAATCAGATTAACAGGCTAACAGGTTTTTGACTTGTAGCTGTTAGCATCCTTGCCGTTACTGAAACCCTCATTAATCCTCGGGACCACGTGTGGATACGGACCGGCCTTTCTGTCTGCAGTCTGCATGCGTTTAATCAAAGTCAAAGGTCAGTTTCTTCTCTACGGGACTAAGAACGCTGTCAGCAGGCGCATTCAGACCAACATTCAGACCATCGGCCTGCTTCAGAGAAAATCAGTAAACAAATGTTTCCGCTGACCTCAGTTTGCTTTCAAACTTACTGAAGTTAGTTAAACACAAAGTACTCCACTCTACCACCAGGGGGCTCTGGATCAAAACAACAACAGAAGCTGCCCAGTTTTTGTTTTTTATTGAGAACCCTGATCGAGAACGTCCTCCCTCTATCGTGTTCATTCACTAAACTCTAACCACTTTTCTGTCCCTTGGGTAAAGTCTCCATAATGAGGAAGAAAAGCTGTTAAAAGTGGACTTCCTGGGGTGCAGCTGGCCCAGGCTGGCCTGGTTATGGTCTTGTATGCAGGTAGCCCAGGTTCAGGTCTGTGATAGCCCTCTTTCCTTATCCACCATCCTCCTCCATGAGTAAACGCCCTAGAAAGAAACTTGAATAAAAGACGGCGTTATTGGGGCACACTGAAGGCTACTTGCAAAGCATTCTGGGATAGCACGATTCAGGGAGGCCACTTTAAATTTTGGTTGTTCCTAAAAAAATGGAAAAATGAACACTGTTATGGAAAAAACCCTCTTTGTTATCCTGAGATCAGGACATAAATAGAACTAAGTTAAGGTCCCTGACTTCTGTTGAACATAATCAAATGAGCCCTGATGCATTGTGGGAATAAACTGAACACAGTATATTGTCCATGCTAAAAAAGAACATTTTGAGGGTTTATTTCCCAAAAAGCATCAAACAGAAGAAACTCCTGCAGCCTCTCTAACGGTCCAGGTCTGTCCTGGTGCTCGCTCCTCTGTGAGGGAGAAATCAAACATCAGGAGGCGTGAGGGTGTCTCTGCATCGATGGTTCTTGTTGCTTATTTGCAGCCCGCTGCAGCTCTGTGACCCACTTTTGGGTCTTGAACCTACCAGAGGAGAACAATGGCTTCATACAACACCATGAAAAAAGGACCTTAAATCTGAAATGGAGGTTAAAACTCACCCCGATGATCTCAGTCTGACGGTTTACTGTAAACACTGTTCAGCTCTGCAGACGGAAACCCGCCACTCTGGGATGCAGAACTAAAACCTTCTCTGCTGCTCTTTTACTCCTACCAAACAGGATTTATTGGTGGAAATGTAAAGACTAATGCAGAAAATGAGCCCTGATGCTTCCTGCAGACCAAACAAACAGTACTGTTGAGTATCTGCAGAGAGCAACATGTCTGCCCCTGCAGTGACATACTGACCTGGTTTTATCTGCTGCTGCTGCACCACATGACCCACATCAGGCTAACATGAAGGCCTGCAGGCCTGCTGCATGCACGCTCACTCTGCATGCATGCTTCTGGTTGTATGGTCCACGTATGATCATAAACATGCTGCATGCTGCTCCCCGCAGGTACAGTACCCTCATCATCATCATCATCATCATCATCATCATCATCATCATCAGTGTGTCAGTGTGTCAGCAGTCCACCTGCTGCTCCTCCTGTAGTCTAAAACTGATACTACTACATAAATCATCACGCACGTGAGCGAGCTCACAGCCAGATCAGTCCGGTTTGTTTCAGTGCAGAGCCAGAAGTTAAAAGTGGAGGTGTTGCTGGGTGGGGGGGGGGGGGGTACACAGGAGACACACATAGCAGGTGCTGATATCCCACCGGCTATTTATAACCCTGCAGAGATCCGTGAAATATGGGTCAGCACGTGCAGCTAACGGACGCCTTCTCATTCTCCTCTGTGCAGAAGTTCATTAAAAATCAGAGTTTAATCCTTTATCCAGAACTTCATTAGGAGGTTTTATGTGAACGGCTGCATCTTTAAGGTTTACATGACCATGCATACAAATAAAGGCAGTCTCTATATCATCCCCACTCTAGTTCCATCATAACAGAACGAGTCTGAAACGTCCAAAACTGATTTTTATACTCTCATGAACAAAACTGCAGCCAAACTCTTTGGTGGCGTTTGGCTGCCATGTCTGCTGGGTTCATTCTAAGGAAGCACACTGTTAGCATGACATCTGAATATCTGCAGATAAAAGCTTACACTGCTAATCATCCTCACTGGCAGATGTGGAAGTTGTTCCTGGCATACTGGCCGTACACATCAGCAGAACTGACCCCTGTACCAAATTAAATGTGTGCAGAATCATCTAGATCAGGGCTGTCAGACTCAGTCACAGCAGGGGCCGGATTCTGAATTTGGGTCTAACCTGAGGGTCTAACAGGGTCATTTAAGGTTAAAATAATGTTTTTAAAAGGCAAAATATGAGGAAAAAAAAGTCAAATTCATGAGTTTTAAAGGTAAAATGAAATAAAATTAACAGGCATGAGTTTTTAAGCTAAAAAAAATGAGATAAAAGTTAGGAGTTGAAAAAAGTCAAAACATGAAATGAAAGTCAAAATCATGAGTTTAAAAGGTCAAATAGAATTTAAAATTTAAAATTATGAATCTAAGAGGAATGAGAAAAAAGTCAAAGTTAAGAGATATAGAGGTTAAAATGTGAAATAAACAGTCACAACCAGAACTTTTAGTCAAAGTCGTCAGAGAACAAAACTGAGAATACAGAGAACACACTCATTCTCCTGTGTTCGACTTTTTGTCAAATTATTTTTACTGTTTATTTTTTTCCATGTTATGACTCAACAGTGATTTTATAAATCATCAAGGTTAGGTTCACATCTTTATACTGGAGGAACTCTGCAGACCTCATACTGGTGGACCAGTTAGAATGAAAATATCTGATCTGGTGGGCCGAGTAGAACTGGGCCACGGGCCGGATTTGGCCCCCAGGCCTCAAGTTTGACACCCCTGATCTATATTTAAGCACTGATATCAGTCCTGCTGTTTGCAGAAAGAGTTTGGAATAAATGCCTTTTTATTTTATCAGCAAAGATCTTTGTTTCATCTCTGCTCGTTCTACTGAGGCAGACGTCCTGATCCTCTCAGTCATGAAGATCTTAGAGATTTTCTGGTTTTACCACCTGTTAAAGTTTGTGATGCATGGATCCACTCTGACCTAAACTCACTAGATTACAGCTGACCGCTCTGTTAGCCTAGCCTCTCTAAGCTAAGCCCTGTCTGAAGGGGCAGCGCTCACTGAAATCTCTACAGCAGTGTTCCTCAGCCCGGCTCAACCAAGAGCAAACTGCTGGAAAAGGCCACAGCAAGAAACGGCTGAAAGCTGCTAAAAGGAGGGAAACCTGGTAAAAGTGGCATTTAATGGCAAAAGGTGGATTAAATGGGTGAAAAATGGCAAAGAAGCAGGAAAACAGTGGCTAAAACTGATGAAAACAGGCAATAATGGGATAAAAGTCGAAAAATGTTGAAAAAGTTGCTAAAAGAAGTGGTAAAAATGGGCTAAAAGCTGCAGAAATGCATTTAAAGTCAAATAAAATGTGAAAAAGGTAAAAAATAAAGGTTGAAGATTAAGTTTGACCATTAAAACCCACTGTGTCAGTGTGGGAAACAAACTGGTTAATGTGACTGGTGATGATATATTTTCTGAGGTCAAAGTTGAAAAGAATAATATTTCAAACTGAGACGTTAAAGAGCCACGAGGCTCTGGAGCGTTATCCGGCCAGCCCACAGAGTTATAGCTGTAATACTTTAAAGAGCTGACAGCCAGCGTCAGAGACCGGGTCTGTCAGTCAGTGTTTCTGAGTCCACCCTCTTCTTCCTGCTCGGCTCATCCTCTTAAACCAAAGCGTGCGTGCCGGCGTCCATCCTTCTGTCAGCTCTTATTGTCCGTCTGATTCTGTTTTCCAGAACATCGAGTTGAAGGTGGAGGTAGAGAGTCTGAAGAATGAGCTGGAGGAGAAACAGCAGCTGGTGGACAAAGCCCTGTGAGTATCCCGTTCCTTCCTTCATACAGTCGCCTCCGTGGTGTCGGTTTCAGCTCCTCGGGCCTTTAACCCTCGTTTGCATTCACGCATCACTCCTCTGCAGAAAATCACTCTTTAAACAGCCGTTACACTCAGCAGGAGCTGCAGACGTGTGGAGATGCCCTCAGAGAAATCCCTCTTCAGGGCTACGTTGATTATTTCCACTTTATTTATATTTTAAAGAGGTTAAAGTTCACCAAAGAGCCGCACAGTAGAAGGATATGTCTGATGTTTAATCAGAGCCCAGCAGACCTTCATCACAGGAGAGCCCACCTACAGGCTCACCTCCTCATCACAGAGGTCAGAGGGACGACAGGACACTGAAGGATGAAGAGGACCTGAGGATGAAGAGGACCTGAAGATGAAGAGGACCTGAGGATGAAAAGGACCTGAAGATGAAGAGGACCTGAGGATGAAGAGGACCTGAAGATGAAGAGGACCTGAGGATGAAAAGGACCTGAAGATGAAGAGGACCTGAGGATGAAAAGGACCTGAAGATGAAGAGGACCTGAGGATGAAAAGGACCTGAAGATGAAGAGGACCTGAAGATGAAGAGGACCTGAGGATGAAGAGGACCTGAGGATGAAGAGGACCTGAAGATGAAGAGGACCTGAGGATGAAGAGGACCTGAAGATGAAGAGGACCTGAGGATGAAGAGGACCTGAGGATGAAGAGGACCTGAGGATGAAGAGGACCTGAGGATGAAGAGGACCTGAGGATGAAAAGGACCTGAAGATGAAGAGGACCTGAAGATGAAGAGGACCTGAAGATGAAAAGGACCTGAAGATGAAGAGGACCTGAGGATGAAGAGGACCTGAGGATGAAGAGGACCTGAGGATGAAGAGGACCTGAGGATGAAGAGGACCTGAGGATGAAGAGGACACTGAAGGATGAAGAGGATCTGTGTTTATAGGGCTGAGGATGAGGAGGGTGAGGAGGATGAGGAGGGTGAGGAGGGTGAGGAGGGTGAGGAGGATGAGGAGGGTGAGGAGGGTGAGGAGGGTGAGGAGGGTGAGGAGGATGAGGAGGGTGAGGAGGATGAGGAGGGTGAGGAGGGTGAGGGTTGTTTTGGGGGGGTAGCGGGCAGGGGTGTGGTCTGGGTTTTCTGCTGATTCAGGGATTATTGAGCTGCAGCAGCTGTCCGTCTCTCTGATCTTCATCTTCTTCTCAGACTCTCAAACAGGCTGAGGAACTTTAGGTTCAACCACAGAAGTCCTGCAGCTGCTCTCAAACACCAGGAGGTCTGATCTTTAATACCGGCTCATTCCTTTATGAACCCTCAGAACCTCTCTGAGTCCAGTAACAAGTCCGTCCCCTGTCTGGACCGGCTGGATGATCAGTTTATTTCAGTGCTGCTCCATGAATGTGTCGTAGGTAAATATGAAACCCTTTCCTCAGAGATGGGTGAATTAAAAATGGCGTTTCTCCTGTTAGACGTCGCGTCCTGCGGTCATTAGCTCCATTAGTCAGGTCAGGGTCAGCTCTGAGGCCTGTCCCCTCCCTCCCTCAGAACCACTAACGGGTCTGACTGATCCATGAGAGTCTGACCCTCGGGCGGTTGGCGCTGCTGAGAGGTGGAGCGCTGACAGACCCGGACCCTGACCCGGTCCCTCAGAGGTTCTGGAGTCGTTACAGTCCTGACTCCACAGAATCCACATCGCTCCTGTCCTTTAAGGTCAGAGGTCAACCTGCCCAGCTGTTTTTTGTCACACTCTTTTATTCTCTGCCTTCAGGTTCGCTGGTCCAGCAAACATTTATTTGAACAATCTCTCTATGATGATCAGTGGTGATCAGCTCTCAGTCGCCATGGTTACCAGTAAACAAACAGGACATGTAGTCTGAGGACTAGGAACTGCTCTGTTGGCACTCAGGACCAGACAGCCATTGTTATAGTTAATATCCCATTTTACTGACAAATATTAAAGTCTGTCTGTGAGTCTCTCTGTTCTTGATGTCATAGGTCAACAGCAGAGAGCTTGTCCAATCAGAGCGAAGCAGAGCTGCAGCGCCGCCTGGCGGAGCGTCAGGAGGAGATCAGCCACATGCAGGAAATCCTCCAAACCAAAGTCCAGCTGCTACAGGAGGTCTGCACACACACCCACACGCACACACACCCACACTAGTTTATCTTTGAGTTTTTACCCCTGACAGCAGTGAAGGGGACTAAACCAAGCTAGACTTTAAAACCTGGACCTGGACCCTCTTTATCCTTATTTTAAACCCACAGTTTTAAATCTTGGTGTAAAAGTTGACAGTGATTTTAAATTGGATCAACAAATAAATTCTGTAGTTAAATCCTGCTTTTATCGTCTCAGGCTTTTATCCAAGATTAAATCGGTTTTATCTTCTAACCACTTTGAGTGAGTAGTTCATGCTCTCATTTCTCCACGGTTGGACTACTGTAAATCTCTACGTTGGTGTTACTCAGGCCTCCCTCGCACGTTTACAGTTAGTCCAAAATGCTGCTGCTCGTCTTTTAACAGGAACACAAAAACATGACCACATCACCCCGATCCTGGCGTCCCTCCACTGGCTTCCTGTTCATTTTAGAATTCATTTTAAAATTTTATTGTTTGTTTTTAAATCTTTAAATGGATCAGCGCCCCAAAACATCTCTGACCTTTTAAATGTTTATACCTCCTCCTGATCGGTTTCACCTCGTCGTCCCAAAAACCCGATTCTTAAATCACGTCTTAAAACTCATTTTTACTCTTTGGATTTAACTCAGCAGGAGAGTTGTGTGATCTCTGTCCCTGTGTTTTATGGCTTTTATTTGCTTTATGTGTTTTTTATTTCTTTTTAAGTTGTTTCTGTGCTGTTCTTGCTTGCTTTTATGCCTTTCCTCTTGTTGTTGTTGTTTTTTAAATTTTAGCAGTGTTTGTGACTTCTTTGATTTTACTGTGCAGCACTTTGGTAAACTTGAATGTTTTTGAAATGTGCTGTATAAATAAAGTGGATTGGCTTAGATAGACTTAAAAAAAGCAGAATAGCCCTTTACATGAATGCATACAGGCAGATGCATCAGCACAGGTCTGCAGCTCTTCCTCTCTTCTGTGCTCAGGAGGCCGAGTTAGCGCGTGCTGAGGCCGAGAGGATGGCGTCGCTGGCCGATTCTGAGTCTCAGCGCCGCGCCGCTCTGGAGAAGGAGATGGTGGAGAGGATGGAGGCGACGCCGTTCACCCAGCAGACCCTGGACAACAAAGACCGGTGGGTAGACTCATGAAACCCTGATGGTTCAGGCTGACGGCCGTCCTGGTCTGTGGACGCCCTCTTTAATCTCAGGAGGCCAAATCATTTCTATTCTCAGCGCCGTGAGCGCCGATACCTCTGACTACACCAACCTCCTCTCTGCCAACGACAAACCAGAGAGCTGTACAGCAGCTCCAGCAGTCCACGCTCATGCTCTCTCTCTCCCTCTCTCAGGGCAATCAAGGAGTTGAAGCAGCAGAAACATTCGCTGGGTCTCCGAGTCGAGGAGCTCCAAAACGAAGTCCACGACCTCTCCTCCTCTCTCCAAGAGAAAGAAAAACAAGCTGAGGTACTCATGTCACACCAACACGCTTGAAGCTTAGCGTAAAACCAACGAACCATTGGATCCGGTCTAGAACCGGCCTACATTGAGTCCGGTCTAGAACCGGCCTACATTGAGTCCGGTCTAGAACCGGCCTACATTGAGTCCGGTCTAGAACCGGCCTACATTGAGTCGGGTCTAGAACCGGCCTACATTGAATCCGGCCTAGAACAGGCCTACATTGACTCCGGTCTAGAACCGGCCTACATTGAATCCGGCCTAGAACAGGCCTACATTGAATCCGGTCTAGAACCGGCCTACATTGAATCCGGTCTAGAACCGGCCTACACTGAGTCCGGTCTAGAACCGGCCTACATTGAATCCGGCCTAGAACCGGCCTACATTGAGTCCGGCCTAGAACCGGCCTACATTGAGTCCGGCCTAGAACCGGCCTACAATGAGTCCGGCCTAGAACCGGCCTACATTGAGTCCGGTCTAGGAGCGGCCTACATTGAATCTGGCCTAGAGCTGACCTACATTGAATCCGGTCTAGAACAGGCCTACACTGAGTCTGGTCTAGAACCGGCCTACATTGAATCCTGTCTAGAACCGGCCTACATTGAATCCGGTCTAGAACAGGCCTACACTGAGTCTGGTCTAGAACCGGCCTACATTGACTCCGGTCTAGAACCGGCCTACATTGACTCTGGTCTAGAACCGGCCTACATTGACTCCGGTCTAGAACCGGCCTACTTTGAATCCGGTCTAGAATAGGCCTACACTGAGTCTGGTCTAGAACCGGCCTACATTGACTCCGGTCTAGAACCGGCCTACATTGAATCCGGTCTAGAACAGGCCTACACTGAGTCTGGTCTAGAACCGGCCTACATTGACTCCGGTCTAGAACCGGCCTACATTGAATCCGGTCTAGAACAGGCCTACACTGAGTCTGGTCTAGAACCGGCCTACATTGACTCCGGTCTAGAACCGGCCTACATTGACTCCGGTCTAGAACCGGCCTACATTGAATCCGGTCTAAAACAGGCCTACACTGAGTCTGGTCTAGAACCGGCCTACATTGAATCCGGTCTAGAACCGGCCTACATTGACTCTGGTCTAGAACAGGCCTACATTGAATCCGGTCTAGAACAGGCCTACACTGAGTCTGGTCTAGAACCGGCCTACATTGACTCCGGTCTAGAACCGGCCTACATTGACTCCGGTCTAGAACCGGCCTACATTGACTCCGGTCTAGAACCGGCCTACATTGAATCCGGTCTAGAACTGACCTACATTGACTCCGGTCTAGAACCGGCCTACATTGACTCCGGTCTAGAACCGGCCTACATTGAATCCGGTCTAGAACCGGCCTACATTGAATCCGGTCTAGAACTGACCTACATTGAATCTGGCCTAGAGCTGACCTACATTGGATCTGGCCTAGAGCTGACCTACATTGGATCCGGTCTAAAGGCAGCCTCTGTTTAAAGCCTTAATCCAGGTCAGGTGAGTCCTCTTCAGGTTCCCCTCCCTGCCGCTTCTATCTTGGTGTTCTGGCTCAGACCCCGGTCTGGCTCAGATATGGGACTGTTTTTCTGTCCACATGTGGGTCAGTGGAGCTCTGGCAGAGCATGAAGATTAAACACGTGCAGGTTTAGGCCGACCCTGCTGAGGTCTCTGGGGTTATTTTCACCCCTGCTGCGTGCTAACAGGGTATTTTTAGTTCAGATGATACTGGAGGTGTTACCTGATACAGACGCTCATGCTTCTGCTGGTTCTTTGAGTTTGAACCGTTACTGTTCTGATTATCTTAGAGCTGAAAATGAGGAGAGATCATGTGACTTTAAAAGTCTAATCTATAACAGCAGGATGAGCTCCCATCCCTGCACTCCTTCATGGTGAAAATCCAACATTTACAGCAGTAGCTGCTTGACTGCTTGTTATGATACAGAAAATGTTTCAGGTATTTTAGGAGGATTTTATCTCAAACTGAAGGTGTCTACTTTTCCCATGCCTGCATCTGCCAGGTTTTATTTTTGGTCTCAAACAGGTTTCTCTCTCTCCGTACAGAGTCCTGGTGAATGCAGAGTCCAGGAGAAGCTGCAGGTAGGAGAAACACCAATCAGATTTGTTTATTTAAGAACACTTCCTGTTCATGCAAACCTGCTGATTCATGCTTTCAGTGGAGAATTTCTCCTCATGAGGCCAAGCTTTCACCTAAAGAGACATTTTCATCTGCCTCAGCTAAAGAGAGAGGCGGCTCCCCCTGGTGGTCTTCATTTGTACTGCATGCATCACTTTTTAACTTTTAATCCACAGCACTCCTCAGATAGCGACTGATTTGGCCAATCTTACTTTTTGCATTAAAAATTTAGAGAAGTTCACCACTACATCAGAGTAACATTTAAACCTGGATTGTGAGGTCATGTGGTCTTGGATCTGGATCTGAAACCAAAGTTCCTGTTACCTCTGGGCTTAATTTAAACCAAGATTGGTTTTCTACATTTGTGCAGAGACTAAAGAGCTCTGAGAGGATTTATCACAAATGTTTAACTGCAGATCAGCTCAGTTCAGTCCTGCTCATTCAGCCTCTTCACCAAGGCAAGTTTTAATCCTTATGACCTCTGACATCATCCTCAAAGGCAAGGATGGAATGTTTTAATGACCTTTAAAGGATGACATCATCCTCAAAGGCAAAGATGGAATGTTTTAATGACCTTTAAAGGATGACATCATCCTCAAAGGCAAGGATGGAATGTTTTAATGACCTTTAAAGGATGACATCATCCTCAAAGGCAAAGATGGAATGTTTTAATGACCTTTAAAGGATGACATCATCCTCAAAGGCAAGGATGGAATGTTTTAATGAGCTTTAAAGGATGACATCATCCTCAAAGGCAAAGATGGAATGTTTTAATGACCTTTAAAGGATGACGTCATCCTCAAAGGCAAGGATGGAAAGTTTTAATGAGCTTTAAAGGATGACGTCATCCTCAAAGGCAAGGATGGAATGTTTTAATGACCTTTAAAGGATGATGTCATCCTCAAAGGCAAAGATGGAATGTTTTAATGACCTTTAAAGAATGACGTCATCCTCAAAGGCAAGGATGGAATGTTTTAATGACCTTTAAAGGATGACGTCATCCTCAAAGGCAAAGATGGAATGTTTTAATGACCTTTAAAGAATGACATCATCCTCAAAGGCAAGGATGGAATGTTTTAATGACCTTTAAAGGATGACGTCATCCTCAAAGGCAAAGATGGAATGTTTTAATGAGCTTTAAAGGATGACGTCATCCTCAAAGGCAAGGATGGAAAGTTTTAATGAGCTTTAAAGGATGACGTCATCCTCAAAGGCAAGGATGGAATGTTTTAATGACCTTTAAAGGATGACGTCATCCTCAAAGGCAAGGATGGAATGTTTTAATGAGCTTTAAAGGATGACGTCATCCTCAAAGGCAAGGCTGAGCAGGGCAGTGTGATGACACCTGTCCAGAGGCTGTTTACTTCTACAAACATCTTAAAAGGCTGTAAACAGTTTCTTAATTTCTTCGACCTGGAAGGAGATTCACTGAAACACCGTTTGGGTGTGAGAGGAAATAATACAGAAAAACCTCAATGTTCAGAAATGCCCGCCTAAATTTGGACGTGACCCCACTACATATGGACGAGACCCCCCTACATGTGGATTAGGCCCTCCTACATGTGGATTAGGCCCTCCTACATGTGGACCAGGCCCCCTACATGTGGACGAGGCCCTCCTACATGTGGACCAGGCCCCCTACATGTGGACCAGGCCCCCTACATGTGGATTAGGCCCTCCTACATGTGGACTAGGTCCCCTACATGTGGACGAGGCCCCCCTACATGTGGATTAGGCCCTCCTACATGTGGACAGGGCCCCCTACATGTGGACCAGGCCCCCTACATGTGGACCAGGCTGTCAGTGGACGCTGAAACACAGAGACTGAGTCTTGCAGGAAAAATCCGTCTTTTCTCGCACAAACATGCGAGACTTTGGAGAGAAGACGTCTCTTCTGTCTGCATCTATGTTTGTCACACTTTGGTATTTCTGCCTCTGAGAAAATAAACAGAGTGAGCGCTCTGTCAGCGGTGTTTGGCACATATCTCTGATTAGGATTAATTGATTTTTGATTGCTGCGCTCGTTCCAGCAGATCTGTGTTTGGCTGTTTTGTCTCCAGAGGGCTCACAGGGTGACGAATGTGGACACCAACACAAATCACATGTTGGATCAACAGTCGTCCAAACCGCGGCGGTAATTAAAGACAGCTGAGGACTCGCCTGTCCATGAGTCTGTGGGAAAAAGATCCTGAACGTGTCTTTAAAAAGTGCCATCAGCTTTAATGAGCACAGATTTGAGGGTCATGGGATTCAGGGGCATGAATAGACGTCTCTTCTTTAATTGTGTGACGTGCTGATGTAGGCCGGTCCAGGCCGCCGTGCCTCTGGGAAACACATGAACTCATTCCACGCTGACGGTTCGGAGAATTTAATGAAGCGGACGGGAAACAGTCGGCCTTGTTTCTGCTCACGCCCTGCACACATAGCAACGACTAACGGCCTCTAAAGACGGGGGTGTTTTATTCAGGATTCAGGATGTTGGTCCAGAGCACTGAGGGGTTAATGAGCGAGAGAAATTAGATACATTTCATGTTTTATCCTGAAGTTTAGTCCTATTTACTGCAGCTTTGACACTTTTAACACAATCTCAGGTTTTCTAAATCACCTTTTCTTTTCTGTTGAGGTAAAAACACAAAAAGAGGCAAATAGAGCAGAAAATGTTCAGTAATAAGAGACTTTCTTTCTTCATAGCTTCAAAACCAAAAATATGACAGCAACATACCTAAAATGACAAAACCAGTCACCATATGTGATATTTCTACCTGAATGATAACCACTCTGGTTAAAGCAACAGAAATCTATTTCATTATTTATGAAAATAGTCTTTTTCAAAATGGAAACCACTTTTAAAACAGAATTAAAATGGTTTAAAGAGGCAAAAATAGTCAAAAGTGTCAAAAATTCATACAGAGGGGTTAAAAAAGAGAGTAAAAAATAGAGAAATGTGGTTAAAACTGGCAAAAAATTGACATAAAAAGTGTTGAAATGGGTTAATAGAGGCAACAGTAATGAAAGTGGCAAAAAAAATAGCTTGAATGTGACAAAAATTGGTGAAAATGGTGGAATTTAAAAAGTAGCAAAAATTGTCAAAATGAGCAAAAATTGGAGGCAAGTTTAAAAAAGTTCAAAATGTGTTAAATGTGGCAAAGAAAGGCAGAAAAAAAGTGGTAAAAAGTAGCAAAAATGGATTCAAAGAGGTTAAAATGGAATATTTAAAGGAGGATGTAAACTGAAATGTGGCTGAAATCAGTAAAAATGGGCAGAGAAGAGATGGAAAGGGTTAAAAGTGGCAAAAATGGTTCACAGTTTATTTTGAGGGTTAAATGAATCAAAGGGAAATTATTCTAAAAATGAGATGAAAATAAGATGTTAAATAAATCCACTGATTACAAAAAAATATTTACTGCAAAATATCTTTGGAAATACTATGGAAGCCTGAAAGGGACATGTGTCCATCAAACTGTTGGTTTTTACTCATTCAGTCAAGACATTAATGAAGTTACTCGTCATGAGAAAACAAGCTTCATTATGTGAGGGTAAATATAAATAAAATAAATACTAAATATATATAAATATAAATTAAATAAATACTAAATATGTATAAATGTAAATAAAATAAATAGTAAATATAAAAATGTAAATTAAAAAAATATTAAAATAAATAGTAAATTTATATGAATATAAATAAAATAAATAGTAAATATATATAAATGTAAATAAAATAAATAGTAAAATAAATAGTAAATATCTATAAATATAAATAAAATAAATAGTAAATATATAAATGTAAATTAAAAAAATATTAAAATAAATAGTAAATTTATATAAATATAAATAAAATAAATAGTAAATATATATAAATGTAAATAAAATAAATAGTCAAATAATTAGTAAATATGTATAAATATAAATAAAATAAAAAGTAAATATATAAATGTAAATTAAAAAATATTAAAATAAATAGTAAATTTATATAAATATAAATAAAATAAATAGTAAATATATATAAATATAAATAAAATAAATAGTAAATATACATAAATGTAAATAAAATAAATATTAAAATAAATAGCAAATATATATAAATATAAATAAAATAAATAGTAAATATATATAAATGTAAATAAAATAAATAGTAAAATAAATAGTAAATATGTATAAATATAAATAAGATAAATAGTAAATTTATAAATGTAAATTAAAAAAATATTAAAATAAATAGTAAATTTATATAAATATAAATAAAATAAATAGTAAATATATATAAATAAAATAAATAGTAAATATACATAAATGTAAATAAAATAAATATTTAAATGAGTAGTAAATATGTATAAATATAAATAAAATAAATATTAAAATAAATAGTAAATTAGTATAAATATAAATAAATATATACAAAATAAATACTGATATAAATACTAAATATATATAAATATAAGTATGAATACATATATAAATAATAAAATAAGTACTAAATATATATATAAAGATAAAAATATATATATAAAACAAATACTAAAAATATATATATAAATATAAATAAATATATAAATATAAATGTATATTAATATCTATAAAACAAATACTGAAATAAATACTAAATATATATAAATATAAATATATATGAATGTATATAAAATAAATACTAAAAAGAGCTGAGATCGTGATAAAAACAACCAAAATGTATTTGTCAGCAGAGACCAAAAACACAAGATGGCTGTATTTCTACTTTAAACCAAAGTTTTATCTATTTTATCAGGTTAAAAGTTCCAACAGTGACCTCGGTTTTAACTCTGGGGAAATTTCGATGCTTCCTGACTCTGGACAGAGGTGACATTATTCAGGAACAAACAGACTTGAGAAAGACTCAGATAAAAAAAAACAAAACAAAAAAAAACGCTGTTTAATTTGGTCTGAAGCGAAGAAAGGGTTAAATTTATCCCAGGCTCGCCAGAATAAAGGAGAGGAGTTGTATAAGATAAATTCTGAGTGATTATGACACAGACAGTTGGTGCAGAGCTCACAGACCCTCCTGTTTCCTGTTTGATAGCGTGATCCTCAGGTGAGAGGAGGTCACACTCTGACTGAAATATGGGGGACAGGATAGCGATCCAAGGATCCTCAGAGGTTTTTAAGAGTTTGAAGCTTTACTTTGGAAGGCAGCACATGTTCGAAAAATTTAAATCAAATCAAACTTTGAATTCCTAGAAATAAATGAGACAGACAAAGAAGAGGAACCACGATGCCAGGGTGTCTTTTCATCTTTTCAGAACTATTAAAGCGTTCCTCCACAAACCTAAAACAAAAACATTCAAACTAAACTAGATGTTTTCTGCTGTTCTGCCTGTATAAGCCTCAGGTTTGTTTGATTTAATCATCTCATTTTCTTATAATGCAGCCCTAGTTTTCCTAATTTCTCAAGACCATGAGTTCTCAAATTATTGTGGGGAGACAAGTGTGGGTTTAAGATAGCCTGAGTATGTCAGAACTTTTTAGAAAATATTTTTTTCTAAGAAGACCACAAAGAGGCGCACACATGTCCTCTTAAAGCTTTTGTAAGGAGCCAGTCAGAACTGTTAGAGGTACTTTTTAGAGTTTCATGGTGTTTATTAGTGACAGAGCCGTTAACAGAGTAGACACATTTACAGACACTCAAAGGAGGGAAAATAAACGGGCTGAAAATTGGGACAAAGCTCCAACCACTGCTGTCTTTAGCAGACAGGAGCGGAGTGAGACGTCGTCGCTCACATAGACGATCTTTGTTTCCTGTCAACGTTGCTGCTGCTAACGCCGCTGCTGTGACAGCCTCTCCCTCCATCCGCGGCTGATGGACCCGCTGACGCTGAGGAGGACACCGGGCACGGACACGGACGGCCTCCGGTGGATCAACGGATCACTGAACGAGCAGAGATCGTTTATTATTCACCGCGTCTTGATCAAAGATCGTGTATTATTTTCCGTGTTCGTGTCGGAGCGGCAGCGGAGAGAGATGCTGTCATGACTGAGAGGATTCTAACAGGATCGATTCTTCCAGAGGAATAAAAGAGGATCCATCGATCAGTCATCACATGTTTACCACCGAGGAAGTGAGAACGAGACTCTCAGCAACATCCGCTCTGACTGGAAATCTTCTTCACTGAATTTAAGCTTCAGATCACGTTTTTCAGGCAGCGTGACCCCACGAGATTTGGATTTATGAGCCGGAGAATGAGCGAATGCTGCTGCAGCTTCCTTATTCCTCCTCTGTCAGGCAGCCGTGCACATTTCTGTGTGTTTAAAACATGCAAATGAGAAATTAAGCACCTGGAAAGGTGATTGAAGGAGTGAAATTAATGTTGTAAACCAGGATTCAAGCTCCAGATTTGAGATTTAAACTTTACTCCTGCAATAGTATGCAACCAAAGATTTATTTGTTGCTTTTTGTCATCATGCATTTCCTTAATGGCATTTTTTGGAGCTCAGTCCATTAAAAATCATTGAGAAGCATCTTTAAATAGCTGTAGTAGTAGGGTTTGAACTGGAAAGCAGAGTACGGTGGCTTTAGAGGGACAAAAGTGCACATAACCATCTCTAGAAAATCCTGGGAGGAAAAGGGAACACTATGTTTTAACATATTTCCATTTTTACATCAATGCAAAGAGAAATCTGCAATCTTTGCACTTTAAAATGATTTTATCTCAAACGAGAATCTGAAAATCATCGGTGGAAACCAACAAAAAGACTCTTTAATCTGAGGTGTCCCGGCTTTTTTGATAAAGTGGATCCTAACTTTTTACAGACAGGCTCTTGAAGTGACGGCGGCGTAAAAATCCTCCACAGCCTGCAGTTTTGAAATCTGCCGACTCTGCAGTTCTGCTTCCTTGTTCCGCGATGTTGGACCCGGTGAAAATGAAGGAGTCGTGCAGGATCTGCGCCCGCGAGCTCTGCGGTAACCAGCGCCGATGGATCTTCCACCCGTCGGCTAAGGTTAACCTCCAGGTGCTGCTGTCCCACGCCCTGGGCCACGAGCTGACCCGAGACGGGCGCGGGGAGTTCGCCTGCTCCAAGTGCACCTTCATGCTGGACCGGATGTACCGCTTCGACACCGTCATCGCCCGCGTGGAGGCGCTGTCTCTGGAGCGACTCCACAAGCTGCTGCTGGAGAAGGACCGGCTCAGGCAGTGCATCGGGGGGTTATACCGTAAAAACAACGCTGGCGACGGGGGCGCGGCTCCTCCCGGGGCGGTTATGGAGGTGATCGTGACCGAGGCGGGGTGTGAGGAGTCTCCTGTGGTGGATTTTTCTGCTTTGCAGGATGTGAGGTACTCTGATTTGATCCAGGATGATCTGGCGTATTCTGTGTATGAATCCTGGGCCGATAAAGATGACCCGACCCCGGACCACACCCCCCACCAGCACCACCTCCTCCAGTGCCCGGCTGCCGACTCCTTCCCGGGGCAGAAGCCGAGGCGGTGTAAGGGCTGCGCGGCTCTCAGAGTCGCCGACTCCGACTACGAGGCGGTGTGTAAGGTTCCTCGGAGGATCGGGCGAAGGAGCACGTCCTGCGGCCCGTCCACACGCTACTCACCCTCCACTCCAGGAGTGGAGGACTCTACCAGGACCCCCGGAGCGTCAGAGACCACAGCTGTCCCCTTTGAGCCTTCTTCAGCCGACAGAGATCAGACCTTATGTGAGAGGACGAGTCCCAGCCCGGCGTCCTCCGTAGAATCTCTAGAAACCACCGTGGACCTGGGCTGCTCTCCTACAAGCCACAGAGACAGAGCAGAGCCAGAGAAAGACCCGGAGGAGGCTCCGGTGAGGGACAAACCCCCCAGTGAGAGCTCCCTGTCTGGGCTGGAGGTGGCGCTGGGCCTCCTGAGGAGCTGGGAGTATCGACCCGTGAAGACATGTCGGGGCAGCAAGCTCCCCGTTCTGGTCAAGTCCAAACTGGAGCACAGCGTATCGCTGCAGCTGACGATCCCACCGAGGTCGCCCTGTGGAGGGGCCGCAGACTGCCATCTCTACCCCCACCAGGTCCCGGAGGTCGTGACCCCGTGTGGCCAGCAGGAGCTGCAGGCGGAGCTGGCAGAGATGGAGGAGCAGTGGATGGATGACTACATCCAGTGTGGGCCGTTTCGATTCCAGCAGGTAGAACGCCAGGAAAACGCCAACCTCAACGAAGCCGACGCCCACAGTGGAGATGTAGCTGCTATGCATTATGGGAAATGTAGGATTAAGGGGCTAATTGTCAGGATTATTTTTGAACTTGCAGGTTTCGTCTCTGTCATCGTGGAAGCTCTAATCTACGATCTAAACAAAAATGTTCCAACCAATCAGCACCATTTAAGGAGAATGAGGCGGTAGCTGTGGGCGGGGTTTAGCAGTGGTTAGCCTGTATGTAGCTCTAGCATAGCATCAGTTTTACTAGAACTGGACCACATTTGTGTTTAAGAGGTTGATATTAAAATGAGGTTTTAAGGAGAGATAGCAAAGAAGCAGCTGTAACGAGCCTCAATCAGAACCATGCCCCTCTGATTTTTGGGCATTGGGGGGCAGATCTGGTCCAAAATCCAGACTCTTATCATCTACCACCACGTAGGGTTAGACAGCCATGTAGGCCCTTAAACAGACTGAAAATGTTCCTGCAGACGTCAGCATCATCCAGTTTGGTAGAAGTGCCATGTCCTTGATTAGTCGGGGGGTGAATCAGGCCGTAAATCCAACCTGGATGATCCAGCTGAGGCCAGGCTTAGTCCCTCAGTAGTACAGAATCCCTGAGGGCAGAAGGGTCAGATGTGATGAGTTTGAATCTTCTCTGTCAGACTGTGATGAGGTTCATCTTTGTGCAGCAGTACAGCGACCTAGTCTGATGATAAAACAGAGGCAAACCTGCAGACAGCAGTAAAGTTTCATCGTCAACCCTAAATGTCTGATCAGAGCCGATCCTGTTTAGACACGCCGAGACTGTAAACATTCAGAAATGATTGAGCGATCGACGCGTTCGCTCTTCTCGGGCTGCTGTCCAAACTGAACGAGGTCAAACCTCTGAGGATTTTCATCCTCACTCATCTTCGTCTCTGCTGATGAAGCTGAACACGCTCACCGCCTTGATCAGCCTCTTGAGACAAGTTGGGGGGGGGGGGGTACATGTTCTTCCTCGTCTGTATCCTAGCAACGCTTCCGTTGCCTAGGAAACTGTCTCCAAGCCCCGCAGACAGGCGGTGGGTCTGCTCCGGCTTCATCTCTCTCTTTGTTATGTTAATGATGAGCGCGTGGAGAGAGAGAGAGCGCAGACAAGGCGGCTCTGTGACGGTCCGTTTTACCATCATGTGTTAGTCCGTTCTACGGCGGTAAACCGTCGGCGCCATCAGTGAGGGAATGTAGACGCCGTCTAGAGCGGCTCTTTAGTTCAGACTATCTAGATGTTCTTTCCTTCTGTCTCCTCACAGTTTAAAACCTGAAGCTTACAAATCTGGAAGACTCCTGCTAGAAAGTGAAGAACACGGCCGATGATGCGAGGATGTGCCACGGTCGGCCCTCGCCTGCTTTAGCGGGAAACTGCTGCTGTCTCAGAGGTTAACGCCTCGTTTCTACATGAACACAGTTTTAGTCCTTCCCTCCTCTGTGGTCTCTGACGATCCTCTCTATGATGTTTTAGTCCAGAATGTGTCAAAAACTGAACTTTTTAGTGGATTTCTAAGAACTTTAGGCCCCACTGTGCACCATGCTCCATCTCCATTGCTATTGTTATTATTTAATTATTATTATTATTATTTTTTAAGACTTTAAAGCTGTACTGTTGAAAACAGGAACTGTCTGGGCCCGGGACAAACTCAGAGGATGGGACGTCCCCCAGCAGCACTGCGTCCTGGCTAACAGTTACTCCTTTCACGCTGTAAAAGTGTGTTAGCTTTTACTGGGGTCTGAGTTTAAAAATCACTTATTTGTGGCTCTTTTTAACCGCTTTTCATCACTGTTTCCACCCATACTTGCCAAATTTTTCCACATTTGAACCTTTTTTGCATCCTGTCGCCCATATCTATTGTTTTGAACCCTTTTTCACAACTTCAGCCCCCATTTCTTGCCTGTTTGCCCATTTTTACACCTTTAACCCATTTCTTGCCACTTCTTTTACCTGCTTTCCACCATCTTTGCCACTCTGTAACCACTTTTTACCATTTTTTTCTACCAAATTTTTGCCACCTTTAACTCATGTATGACACTTTATAACTGCTTTTCACCTTTTTTTTTTTGCTCATTTTGACAGTTTCTGACCTTTGTGAACTTGTTTTTGCTGATTCAGTCCCATTTTTCACTTGTTTGAAACCACTCTGTAACCAGTTTATGACACTTTTTAACTGGTTTTCACCATTTAACCCCCATTTTGACCTTTTTTTTGCCTCTCTGAAGTTATTTTTGCTCTTCGAGTCCCATTTTTGCTAGTTTATAACCCATTTCTGCCACTCTGTAACCGGTTTTCACCCCTTTAGTCCCCAGTGTTTGCCACCTTCAGATATGTGCAGCTCCAGATAGTGGTCCATGGTAGCACCTCAGAGCTGCTATGGACGAGTCGTGCAACTTTTTTATCTGTGCAGTGATCCTAACAACAAAAACAAGAAGTCAACAACATGTCTCCATGGTAACAGCTGCTTCCTCTGGAAGTCATCCAACAGAGATCTGTCAGCGTTTTCCACTTTCACTGCATCTCTCTCAGCAGCATGACTGTAGCTGTTTGAAACACGCCTGCATGCTTTATTTCAGGGTTTTACGATCAGCTGTTTCCTTCCTGTGTCCTCCAGAGGCTGATCGATGAGCAGCAGAGTCGGCTCGGTCGGTACGAGAGCGCTGCAGGTCAGTGCGTCGGAGAGCTGCAGAAGGCCCAGGAGCAGGTCCGCTCTCTGCAGGCCAAGATCAGAGAGAGCGAGAGCAGGAACCAGGTACAGAAACGGGAGTCCGGTCCAACAGAGACCAGCTCCCCATCCTTCTAAAACCGCTGATGCAGAGACGTAACGACTGTGTGTTTGTTTAGAAGCTGCAGAAACGTCTGGGTGACATGGAGCTGGAGCTGCGATCAGCCCAGGAGGAAGCTCAGCGTCAGGAGAGAAACATCCAGAACATCACTGATACGGTCAGCTCCAAAGATGCTCAGGTACGGACGCACGCAGAGAGAGTTAGAATGAGACGGGGACTGAGCGGGTTCAGTAAGAGGTGTTTCTGTGTTTCAGGCTGCAGAGCTGCTCCACGTGATCGAGGACCAGAATAAAATGCTGTGTTCTCTCAAAGAGCTCGCCAACCGCAGCCAGCTGCAGCAGCTGCAGGTTTGTTCTCCACAGACGCTGATTCACACCAAACAAAGTCTCTGTGATTTATTCTGCTGCACTAAAGTCTCTAAAGATTCAAAGCTCCTCTTTTTAATTTACAGCCTGAATGAGAGGGCCTGGGTCAGAGCTGCTAGCATGATGCTACGCTCCTCAGTGTCATTCTCTCTAATAATCATCATCCAGACAGATTTGATATGCCGTTATTCCTCAGCTTTCTTTTATTCCTAAAGGATGGCTGAACAATCCTTTAAGTGTCTCGTTCTGATGATTTTGACTCGTGTTGCACGTTGGATATGAATTATTGCGCTGAAGCATTTTTTTTATATTTAATAAGAAAAAAGAACAAACGTGAAGGTCGGATGTTTTTTGTAGACATTTCTAAAAAAAGGTACCTGAATGATTGCATGGTTACATCTCTGTCAAGCCAAACATCTCTGCTGCAGAAACAGTTTAAATCTGGTATTATGACACAAATTTAACACTAACACTGCCAGCGGGTCAGACCTACCCCAGCCTGTTTTTACTCAAATCTTACTTGATGTGTTTACAGTTTTAAAGTCTTTGACTTTTCCTAAAAGTTTGTTTTAGAGCCCCTGGTGTCAGAAAATACATAAAACAAAATAAATCTCTGCCTAAAACCAAGTTTTGTTAATAGACATTTATATCCAGATCAGCGTTCCTCAACCAAAGAGCCAAACTGTTGAAAAACGCCTTTGCAAGAGCCTCAATCTAAGAGCTGAAAAGTGACAAAAACAGCTTGAAGTAGCGATAAAAATAAGTTATATGTGGCAAAAATGGTCAAAAAACAGCACAAACAGGTGAAAATTGACGAAAATGGGGAGGAAAAGGTGGAAAGAGGGTCAGAGAGTAGCAAAAATGGGTGAGAAGTGAAAAAATGAGTTACAGGTAGCAAAAAATGGTCAGAAAGTGGCAAAAACACTGCAAAAAAATGAGTGAAAATGACTAAAATGGGCAAAAAGCAGTCAAGAGTGGCAACAATGGGCAAAAAATAGGAAACAAGTGGTATTTAATGACAAAAGGGATGCTGAAATGGGTGAAAAATGGTGAAAAAAAAGGTTCCCTTCTTAAGGTTTTCTGGGGGAATAATATTTAAAATTAAGACATGAAAGAGCCAATCATTGAGTATCACTGCTCTAGAACCACCGTGCAGCTCAGATTTCCCATAAGAAAGCCTTGATTCTCCCACTGTTTAACTTCATAAATAGATGGTGCAATGGAAACACCGTCTCTCTGCTGCAGTAAAGCCTAACCAGCAGTCATAGATCAACCTTCAACATGGAGACAACAGAGAGAAGACATTTACGCCTGTTAATGTCTAAAGGGAATCTCACGCTTTAATGAAGAAGAACGCGATGATGAGGAAGTTTCAGGATGAACAGTCAGTCCAAAGATGAATTTCTGTGTGAGGGATCATCTTCATCAGTGGTCTAGTTTTCTGTCTGAGGTGAATCAGCTGTTCAGTCTCAGTGGTTATGTAACAGTCCTCTGTCAGGGCTGTTTAAATCCCTGTAATGACGGTAAATCTGACCTGCCGGCTGTTTCAGGTGTGTAGAGATCCTCAGTAGTTCTGGAGTTAAGGTCAGAGAAAATGGACACCTTTTCTGATGTGTCTACTGCAGCAGGCCATTCTGTGATTTCATCTAGTTTTCAATGAATTTCCCCGCTCTACTCTCTCACCAGCCAATCAAAATCAACCTTAATGGCGCCCGCTCTGTCAGTAACAACAACGTAGAGGAGAAACTGACCTGCCTCGTCCTTAAAGGCAGGGGTTCTCAACCTTGGGGTCGGGACCCCTTTGAGAGGGGTCTCCAGATGCCTTAAAAAACTAAGAATATTTTTACATTTTGAATTACATTGTTCTGAATCCTTTTTTATCACTTTTTAACACCAGTTTAGACAACTCAGCCCATTTTGCCACTTTTAACCCATTGTTGTCCATTTTTAACCCTTTCCATCACTTTTTTCTGCCTGTTTTTTCAACGTCTAAACCACTTTCTGCCATTGTTGCCTCTATCATCCACTTTTTACACTCATTTTTCACCCATTCTTGCCAGTTTATATCAATTTTTCATCCCAGTCCACCGAATTTCCACCTATTTTGAGACCTTTTACCACTTTTTGTGCCCATTTTTGCCACTTTTATCTGATTTTTTGCCACTTTTAACACATTTATGTCCTATAAAAATCAAAGTTCATCACCTTTTCCACCATTTTTTGCCATTATTAACAAATTTTAACAGATTTTAACCCATTTTAATTTTGTTTTTAACATTTTTCTACACAAATGGAAAAATAAAGATGTTTGCTTCTTTGATAAGAGTGGTTATTATTCAGGTCAAATATAAAATATAGTTCTCACAGCTTAACTTTACAGTGGACCATGGTCCATGGACCCCTAGTTCTGCTGGGTCCCAGAA